>NC_041386.1:194332025-194373271 GCF_002162155.2 Triticum dicoccoides
ATATATAGTCATATGATCTCTTATGCTAAAGTAACTATTCATTCACAGTTTCAAGTATGAATCATAAACTTCATTGAAAACTAACAAACTATGATCTCACTCATTGAAGCAATGACAATTTATCATAACATTGGATAGAGTCAATATAAAAGCTTTTCAGCAAGTCCACATACTGAACTATCATTTAGTCTTTCACAATTGCTAACACTCACGCAATATTTATGGGTATGAAGTTTTAGGCGGACACAGAGAAAGATAGGGGTTATAGTTTTGCCTCCCAACTTTTTACCTCAAGGGTAATGTCAACAATAATAGTTCATGAAAACTCACATCCAATTAGCTATATATATCAGGATCTTTCTAGCACATTGTACTTTTCAAAGGATAAAATGTAAAAAGGAAAGGTGAAGATCACCATGACTCTTGTATGGAGTGCAAGACAAAAATAAAAGATAGGCCCTTCACAGAGGGAAGCAGATGCTGTCATGTGCTTTTATAGTTGGATGTACGAAATCTTAATGCAAAAGAACGTCACTTTATATTGCCACTTGTGATATGGACCTTTATTATGCAGTCCGTCGCTTTTATTTCTTCCACATCACAAGATCATATAAAGCTTATTTTCTCCGCACTAATAAATCATACATATTTAGAGAGCAATTTTTACTGCTTGCAATGATGACAACTTACTTGAAGGACCTTACTCGATCCATAGGTAGATATGGTGGACTCTCATGAAAAAACTGGGTTTAAGGATATTTGGAAGCACAAGTAGTATCTCTACTTGGTGTAAAGAATTTGGGTAGCATGAGAGTAGGGATGGTAATGGGTCGGGTTTGGGGCGGGTGGAGCTGGTTCAAATCCAACCCATGACCCATCTTCCTACCCTCTGCCCATCCACCAAATTATCCATGGGCAAAACTTGTGCCCATGTCCAAACCCACTGGATACCCACATACCCATGGAGCTCCATGGGCACAGAAAAGTTAGCATGAAGCCTTCCCAAAGAGCAAATTAACTCATCATCATTCACTCGCAAAATGACAACATAAGCTACATGCATAAGTCGGCAACAAGTAATACGATGAGTCCTTAAGTGCGACATACCAGAGGTTGATTCTGCAACATATAGCTCATGGAACAAGTTGCATATTTCCTGCCATTTCCCATTGATTTTCTCTTTCTACTATCACTGGCATATGGCCCCACATGTCATACGAGTATCCATTGGATATCCATGGAGCACAAACTATAACCATGCCCAACCCGACTGTTCGTGGGTATCCATATCCATGGACCCATGGGCGAAAATGTGCTCTATACCCTTGCCCAACCGGGTTGGGTATCCATGGGTATCCAGATCCGTGGATAAAATTGCCATCCCTACATGAGAGGGAAAAGCAAGCTCAACATGTTGGATGATACATGATAATATAATCTATTTCAGATGTAGGAAAGCATAACCCATTACGTTGTCTTCCTTGTCCAACGTCAACTCTTTAGCATGTCATATTTTAATGAGTGCTCACAATCATAAAAGATATCCAAGATAGTATATTTATATGTGAAAACCTCTCTTTCTTTATTACTTCCTATTAATTGCAACGATGACCAAAACTATGCTTGTCAACTCTCAACAATTTTTATTCATCATACTTTTTATATGTGAAGTCATTACTCTCCATAAGATCCATATGATCTCTTTGTTTCTTTTTATCTTTTCTTTTATTCCCTCAAGATCGCAAGATAACCAAGCCCTTGACTCAACACTAATCTTTATTATATATAGCTCACAGACTCGATTACATAAAAGGATCATAAAGCAAAACTCAAAACTAGATCATACTAAAACTTTTATTCTGCTAGATCAAGATATTACCAAAAGGATCAAACTAAGAAAAACTGTAAAGATAAAGGTGTGTTGGTGATATGATACCGGGGCACTCCCCCAAGCTTGCCAGTTGCCAAGGGGAGTGCCCATACCTGATACTCAGTTCTTCTTTGTCGGTGAAGAAGGTGTTGGTGATGATGGATAGTCGCACAGCGAGCGTAGGAGATCCTCCAATTTGCGGATAATGTCCTTGAGTGCGATGATATGCTCCTTCAACAAAATATTTTCACTTGTGAGATACTTGTTTTGAATGCGAGCTAACTCAATCATCTTGAAAGCTTCAATCTCCGTTGGGGTAAAGAGATTGTGGTGAGGTTGAAGGATGTCTTCTTCTACTACTTTCGGAACTTGATCCCCCATGGCCTTCTTGATCCCATCATCCTTGTTGATCTCTCCGGGCTCTTCTCTCTTCAGCTCTATCTTCATTAACCAAGAATCGTTGCCCTCATTGTTGAAGGAGTAGGGAGACGACATGATGCCTGGCCTTGAACACCCTGACATAAAACAACTCGAAACAAAAACAGGAGATATTTGCATGATACGGTGGTCAAAACCTTCGGGAGATTATATAATGAATTTTTACTGACCAAAAGAAGTATCGTGCAAGAAAACAGAATCCGAAGAGCACACGAGGCGCCCACGAGGTAGGGGGTGCGCCCTCCACCCACATGGACGCCTCCTGTCCTTCCTGGACTGCTTCTTATTTTCCTATTTTCTTAAATATTCCAAAACGGAGAAAAATTACCATTAGAACTGTTTTGGAGTCGGTTTACTTACCGTACCACATACCTATTCCTTTTCGGAGTCTGAAATGTTCTAGAAAGTGTCCCTTATGTATTCCTCCAGGGTTACAGTTTCAATAACATTGGCTTCAACATTTTTTGGAGTACCTGACATATAATGTTTGATTCTTTGACCGTTCACCACCTTCGGGTTTGTCCCTTCGAAGTTGTTGATTTTTATGGCACCAGAATGATAGACCTCCTCGATAACGTATGGACCTTCCCATTTAGAGAGGAGTTTTCCTGCAAAAAATCTTAAACGATAGTTGTATAGGAAAACATAATCACCTACATTAAACTCACGTTTTTGTATCCTTTTGTCATGCCATCTTTTAACTTTTTTTTAAACAGTTTGGCATTCTCATAGGCCTGGGTTCTCCATTCATCAAGTGAGCTAATGTCTAAAAGCCTCTTCTCACCGACAAGTTTGAAATCATAGTTGATCTCTTTAATGGCCCAATATGCCTTATGTTCTAGTTCAAGAGGTAAGTGACATGCTTTTCCATAAACCTTTTTATATGGAGACATACCCATAGGATTTTTATATGCAGTCCTATATGCCCATAATGCATCATCAAGTTTCTTGGACTAATTCTTTCTAGATCTATTAACAGTCTTTTGCAAAATTAATTTAAGCTCTCTATTACTCAATTCTACTTGACCAGTAGACTGTGGATGATATGGGGATGCAATTCTATGATTAACATCATACTTAGCAAGCATTTTACGGAAAGCACCATGAATAAAATGTGAACCACCATCAGTCATTAAATATCTAGGGACTCCAAACCTCGAAAAAATAACTTCTTTAAGCATCTTAATGGAGGTGTTATGATCAGCACTACTAGTTGGAATAGCTTCTACCCACTTAGTAACGTAATCAACAGCAACCAAAATATGTGTATACCCATTAGAGGAAGGAAATGGTCCCATATAATCAAAGCCCCAAACATCAAATGGTTCAATAACAAGTGAATAATTCATAGGCATTTCTTGACGTCTACTAATGTTACCTATTCTTTGACATTCATCACAAGACAAGAAAAATTTACGGGCATCTTTGAAGAGAGTAGGCCAATAAAAACCGGATTGCAGTACCTTATGTGCAGTTCTATCTCCAACATGGTGTCCTCCATAAGCCTCAGAGTGACACTTGTGTAGGATCTGTTCCTGTTCATGCTCAGGTACACAACGTCTAATGACACCATCTACTCCTTCTTTATAAAGGTGTGGTTCATCCCAAAAGTAATGTCTTAAATCATAGAAGAAATTTTTCTTTTGCTGGTATGTGAAACTAGGTGGTATAAATTTAGCAACAATATAATTAGCATAATCAACATACGATGGAGCAGTGCGACAAGCATTTATGACAGCGAGTTGTTCATCAGGAAAGCTATCATCAATAGGTTGTGGGTCATCAAGAACATTCTCTAACCTAGACAAGTTGTCTACAACGGGGTTCTCATCTCCCTTTCTATCAATAAATGTAAATCAAAATCTTGAAGCAAGAGAACCCATCTAATAAATCTAGGTTTAGCATCTTTCTTTTCCATAAGATATTTAATAGCAGCATGATCAGTGTGAAAAGTTACTTTAGAATCAACAATATAAGGTATGAACTTATCACAAGCAAACACAACTGCTAAAAATTCTTTTTTGGTAGTAGCATAATTTCTCCGGGCACCATCCAGAGTGTTACTAGCATATTGGATAACATTTAATTTCTTATCAACTCTTTGTCCTAGAACAGCCCCTACAGCATAATCACTAGCATCACACATAATTTCAAATGGTAAATTCCAATCAGGAGGTTGGACAATAGGTCCAGAAATCAAAGCTTTCTTAAGTATTTGAAATGCTTCTACACAATCATCATCAAAAACAAAAGGAACATCTTTTTGTAAGAGATTAGTCAGAGGCCGAGAAATTTTAGAGAAGTCCTTAATAAACCTCCTATAAAAACCGGCATGACCAAGGAAACTTCTTATACCTTTAATGTCCTTAGGACACGACATCTTTTCAATAGCATCAACTTTAGCTTTATCAATTTCAATACCTCTTTTAGAAATTTTATGCACCAAGACAATACTTCATTAACCATAAAGTGGCACTTCTCCCAATTCAAGACAAGATTAGTTTCTTCACATCTCTGCAAAACTCGATCAAGGTTGCTTAAGCAATCATCAAAAGAAGTTCCATAAACAGAAAAATCATCCATGAATACCTCAATAATATTTTCACATAAGTCAGAGAATATAGCAGTCACACATCTTTGAAAAGTAGCAGGAGCATTGCATAAACCAAAAGGCATACGTATATAAGTAAAGGTACCGAAAGGGCAAGTAAAAGTTGTCTTTTCTTGATCCTCTTTTGACACAGGTATTTGAGAGAAACCATAATAACCATCTAGAAAGTAAAAAATGTGTATGTTTAGATAATATTTCTAGCATTTGATCAATAAAAGGTAAATGGTAATGATCCTTTTTAGTAGCTTTATTTAATTTGCGGAAATCAATTACCATTCTATAACATGTAACAATTCTTTGTGGGATCAATTCATCTTTATCATTAGCAACAATAGTAATACCTCCCTTCTTAGGGACACAATGGACATGACTTACCCACTGACTATCACCTGCCTCCAGAAGCTTTAGTATTTCTTTTCTTACCACTTCTTTAGTCTTAGGATTTAACCGTCATTGGTGATCAACAACTGGTTTCGCATCCTTCTCCTATTTTATTTTGTGCTAGCATAGAGTGGGACTAATGCCCTTAAGATCATCAAGAGTATATCCAATAGCCGCACGGTGCTTCTTCAGAATTTTCAATAATTTCTTTTCTTTGTGCTCTGAAAGGTTAGCACTAATAATAACAGGATATATTCTTTCTCATCAAGATAAGCATATTTAAGAGTATCAGGTAATGGTTTAAGCTCAAACACAGGATCACCCTATGATTTCAACAGGCAAGTTGTGTTTCAAAATAGGTCCTTGTTTAAAGAATACTTCATCGATTTCCCTTCTTTCATTCATTAACATATCATTTTCATGGTCTAGCAAATATTGTTCTAAAGTATCATTAGGAGGCACATCAATAGAAGCAAGAACAATAATTTCATATTTACTAGGTAATTCTTTATCATGGGGTTGTCTATGAAATTTAGCAAAACTAAACTCATGAGACATATCCCCCAAACCAATAGTAAAAATATCCTTTTTGCAGTCTATCCTAGCATTAACAGTATTCAAGAAGGGTCTACCAAATCTAATGGACAAAAGTTATCTTGTGGGGAACCAAGAACAAGAAAATCAACAGGATATTTAACTTTCCCACACAAGACATCAACATCTCTAACAATCCCAACTGGTGAAATAGTGTCTCTATTGGCAAGTTTAATAGTAACATCAAGTTCCTCTATCTCAGCAGGTGCAGTATCATGCATAATTTCTTTATATAAGGAATGAGGTATTGCACTTGCACTAGCACCCATATCACATAAGCCATGATAGCAATGATCTCCTATTTTAACAGAAATAACAGGCATGCCTACAACAGGTCTATGTTTATTTTTAGTATCGGGTCTAGCAATTCTAGCAGCTTCATCACAGAATTAAATAACATGCCCATCAATATTATCAGCCAAGAGATCTTTAACCATAGCAACACTAGGTTCAACTTTAATTTGCTCAGAGGGAGTAGGTGTTCTAGTGTTACTCTTACGAACTACAGTTGAAGCTTTAGCATGATCTTTATTCTAGCATGGAAGGGTGGTTTCTGAATAAAAGCAGTAGGAACAACATGATCATTATAAGTGATAGTCTTTTCTTCAACTTTAATAGGTGCAACTACTTTTACTTCAATGGGAGGATTATATTTAAACCACTTCTCCTTAGGGAGATCAACATGAGTAGCAAAGGACTCACAGAAAGAAGCTACTATCTCAGAGTCAAGTCCATATTTAATGCTAAATTCACGGAAAGAATCGGTATCCATAAAAGATTTAGCACAATCAAACTTAGGTGTTATACCTGACTACTTACCTTCGTCGAGATCCCAATCTTCAGAGTTGCATTTAATTCTTTCCGATAAATCCCATTTGATTTGAATAGTCTTCATCATAAAAGATCCAGTACAAGAAGTATCGAGCATGGAGCGATTATCGAGAGAAAGCTGAGCATAAATTGTTTGAATAATAATTTCTCTTGAGAGCTCAAGATTGGGGCATGAATATAACATTGACTTAAGCCTCCCCCAATCTTGAGCGATGCTTTCTCCTTCGTGAGGCAAAAAATTATATATATAATTACGATCACGATGAACAAGATGCATAGGATAAAACTTTTGATGAAATTCCAATTTCAATCGGTTGTAGTTCCATGATCCCATATCATCACATAGCCTAAACCATGTCAATTCCTTTCCATTAAAATATAAAGGGAAGACATTCTTCTTGATAACATCCTCGGGCATACCTGCAAGCTTAAATAATCCACAAACTTCATCCACATAGATTAGGTGCAAATCGGGATGCAATGTTCCATCACCTATGAAAGGATTAGCTAGCAGTTTCCCTATCATACCCGAAGGAATTTCAAAGTAAACATTTTCAGTAGGTTCAGTAGGTTGAGGAGCAACTCTTTGCTCTACTGGTCGGGGTGAATATACCCCAAACAAGCCCCTCAAAGGTTTATGTTCCATAGTAACAAGTAATAGTAAATTTCAGCACACTATATAAATTTTTCCTTACCAAATTCCACCTACCAAAGGCGCTTCACTCCCCGGCAACGGTGCCAGAAAAGAGTCTTGCTGACCCACAAGTATAGGGAATCTATCGTAGTCCTTTTGATAAGTAAGAGTTTCGAACCCAACGAGGAGCAGAAGGAAATGGTAAGCAATTTTTAGCAAGGTATTCTCTGCAAGCACTGAAATTATCGATAACAGATAGTTTTGTGATAAGGTAATTTGTAACGGGTAACCAATAGTACAAGTAAATAAGGTGCAGCAAGGTGGCCCAATCCTTTTTGTAGAAAAGGACAAGCTTGGACAAACTCTTATATAAAGGAAAGCGCTCCCGAGGACACATGGGAATTATCGTCAAGCTAGTTTTCACCATGTTCATATGATTTGTGTTCGGTACTTTGATAATTTGATATGTGGGTGGACCGGTCCTTGGGTACTGCCCTTCCTTGGAAAATTATCCCACTTATGATTAACCCCTATTGCAAGCATCTGCAACTACCAAAGAAGGATTAAGGTAAACCTAACCATAGCATGAAACAGATGGATCCAAATCAGCCCCTTACGAAGCAACTCATAAACTAGGGTTTAAGCTTCTGTCACTCTAGCAACCCATCATCTACTTATTACTTCCCAATGCCATCATCTAGGCCCAAACAATAGTGAAGTGTCATGTAGTCGACGTTCACATAACACCACTAGAGGAAAGACAACATACATCTCATCAAAATATTGAACGAATACCAAATTCACATGACTACTTATAGAAAGACTTCTCCCAAGTCGTCAGGAACAAACTAGCATCAACTAACGTATAATCAGATGGGTATTAATATGCATAAAGGATCTGAACATATGATCTTCCACCGAATAAACCAACTAGCATCAACTACAAGGAGTAATCAACACTACTAGCAACCCACAGGTACAAATCTGAGGCTTTGGGGCAAAGATTGGATACAAAAGATGAACTAGGGTTTGAGAGGAGATGGTGCTGGTGAAGATGTTGATGGAGATGGACCCCCTCCCGATGAGAGGATCGATGGTGATGACGTTGGTGACGATTTCCCCCTCCCGGAGGGAAGTTTCCTCGGTAGAACAGCTCCGCCGGAGCCCTAGATTCGTTCTGCCAAGGTTCTGCCTCGTGGCGGCGGAGTTTCTTCCTGAAAGCTTGCTTATGATCTTTTCCTCGACGAAAGACTTCATATAGCCAAAGATGGGCATCAGAGGGCTGCCAGGGGGCCCACGAGGCATGGGGTGTGCACAGGGGGTAGGGCGCGCCCCCCACCCTCTTGGACGGTGGGTGGCCCCCTCTGGTACATCTTTCGCCCAATATTTTTTATATATTCTAAAACTTGCTCCCGTGAAGTTTCAGGACTTTGGAAGTTGTGTAGGTCTATAATATTTGCTCATTTTCCAGCCCAGAATTCCAGCTGCCGGCATTCTCCCTCTTCATGTAAACCTTGTAAAATAAGATAGAATAGGCATAAGTATTGTGACATAATGTGCAATAACAACCCATAATACAATAAATATCGACATAAGAGAATAATGCAAAATGGACTTATCACTCATCACTAGCCAAGTTGTCCCCGAGTGGTCCTCGAATTTCTCTGAGTCTGACCGTCCTCCCACTGGCCTCCCGATTGAGAAACTCTTTCTCGAGGAAAACCCCATTCCGAGCAACAAACACGTTGTTCGCTTCAAGGTTGTAGAAGTTATATCCCTTCGCGGTTTTTTCGAGCAACGACATGGGTGCAAGCTTGCCTGACATAAGTCGCTTGCAAATGCTTCACAACCCTAAATCATTAGAATAGACAAATTGGGACTCTTCCCGGTCCACATCTCATGTGGTGTCTTGTGTATAGATTTTGATGGTACCTGGTTAAGTGTGAAAGCTGCACTTGATGGGGAACATAGTATTTCAAAAAAATTCCTCCGATCACGCAAGATCTATCTAGGAGAAGCATAGCAACGAGCGGGGAGAGTGTGTCCACATACCCTCGTAGACCGAAAGCAGAAGCATTAAGTAACGCGGTTGATGTAGTCGAACGTCTTCGCGATCCAACCGGTCAAGTACCGAACACACGACACCTTCATGATCTACACACGTTCTGCTCGGTGACGTCCCTCGAACTCTAGATCCAGCTGAGGTAGAGGGAGAGTTTTGTCAGCATGACTGCGTGGTGACAGTGATGATGAAGTTACCGACGCAGGGCTTTGCCTAAGCACTATATCAATATGATCGAGGTGGAAATCTGTGGAGGGGGGCACCGCACACGGCTAAGAAATCAACTTGTGTGTCTATGGGGTGCCCCCCTCCCCCATATATAAAGGAGTGGAGGAGGGGGTAGGCCGGCCTCATAGGGCGCGCCCCAAGGGGGCACTACTAGGGAAAAGCGTAGCAGCAGCGCGGGTTTTGGGCCTCTCAGTAGCGCGGGGACCGGCGCTACTAATAAGGCGCTACAGCTAACGTATAGCAGTAGCGCCTGTTGTCCCATGCTACTGCTATACATGAATAGCTGTAGCGCTCTTTAGAAAAGGGCGCTGCTGATATTATCAGTAGCATTGTTTACTGGGAAGCGCTACTGGTAAGGCAGCGCTACTGCTAAATTTTCCCCCTCGCTACTACTAGTTTTATTAGTTTTTTCCCCTGCATATTTGTTTTGTATTTGTTTTGTATTTGAATAGGCTTTATACAATAATCTTTAGCATATCATACACATACAAATGTAATCGTAGAATATACATACAATTAGTCTCATCAAATCATGTCATCATCATAATCATCATCCAACACAAAGTGGTCTCTCGTCATCATCTCGAAAATAGCGATACAAGTCTCGGTTACTTGCAAATACATCGTCATCCATCTAAACAATGATATATGCGAGAAGAGCTATCACTTTGAGTGCATGAGTTTGTATCCCTCTCTCACATTAGCGTGAACCTAAACTAACTACTGCCTGTCGCTCGGAAACCGGAAACCGGTACACCTGGGCCTGACACTTCGGCCACTTGTCGTATATATACTCCTGGCGTAGCATTTCTTCGCCATCTATGATCTATGCACCTGCATCATCACATGAGTCGATGATATGCAACATATATAGTTGAGCAACAGAAAGAGACAGACTTGGCAAAAATAGAAACAACATATCATAAGCATAAGTAACAAAGTTCATCGTACCCCAAAATGCTCTAACTAGAGTGATTTTCGCTAGTTGAGGAGGAGGACGGTTTAATTATATCACAAATAACGTTTCACCGTGCATAACTCAAAGTTTTGTCATACAGAAAGTATGGACTAAACGGACACATTATCATATATCGACAATCACTCCAACATGTCGTTCCATCCATCCAAGTCAGGGAGATAGTCCTCGAGCTTAGTGAAAGGCTTCATGTCGAGATGTTGAGAGACTATCCATGTTCGGACGTCTTCCCGCGACATTTGTCCTTCTCTGTAGAACATCCCTGTTTTTCCGACGACCTCCTTCATGATGATTTGGGCAAGTTCACGCTGGATGTTATAGAACTCAGCTCGAAGTCGATGATCCTCAATATCTCCTATGTCCTTTGCCCATTGCAAAATATGGGCATCGCCAGATCTAGGTGACATGCGAAGGTTCTGGTGATCCCGTCTGTACTCCAGCATGTGGTGTAGGACATAGAATCCATCATTAATAGAATCGTTCGGTTGCTGGATGCAGCAGAAGTCGGTCTTATGGCCGAAGGCGACCCTGCAGCCCCTTCTCTTCTTGTCCCTGACCTCTCCACCCCTTGCTTGGTAGTAAAACATAGCACTATCGAGAACATCCTTGATGTGGGTGTAATCATTTTTGTGAATGTTCTTCGACGAGTCCAAGTAAAGAGCGTGGGAGAATCGGGGGTAGAGGATGATGAGGACGATGCGCCCGCCGCTGCGCAAAATAAGTACACCTCAAATTAATCAGCCTCCACCGTGCAAATGAATGATTGAAATCGAAGGAAGGATAGCAGCGCGGATGACTTACACGGGATGATAAGGCACGAGAATTGCCTCCTTGTCCTTATTGGCGAGCATGAAACTGACAATGTAATCCCTCGCGTATTCACGGTGCTTTGCGCAGACTCCCATGAAGCCCTCGTGCATGTATTATGAGTCAGCGACACAGATATGAGATATCTGCTCAACCCCGATGATGTAGTTCATGTGCAAGGCATAAAGGCGGACAAATGTAAAATCTAGCTTCTTCACGTGAAACATGTCGAATATGTAATCGAATCGGAGGAAGAACTTATCCGCGGGGAAGTTGTCGATGTACGACATTTGCTGCGGAATGTTAACCACGTAGAGTGGGTATCCTGGATCTTTCGAGGCGATGAGGCCTTTCACTACCCGCAGCACATCATCATGAAGTCTCCTTAGATCGCCGAATCTGACCCGTAGCGCTGTTGCAGGTAGGATTGGTTGACCGGGGATATGCCATTTATCCGCATCGGGGATATCTATACAGTCCTGAAGCCGAGGCTGCTGAGGTGGCTGGATCATAGAATCAGCTTTTTTGCCTTTCCTCGCTCTCTTCCTAGACTTCTTTACTACCGGAAGGTCGTCCATAATACGTTGAGACGGAAATTCAGGCACCGACTCATGACGCTCAAACCCTGAGGAAGCGCCAGTATAGACATACTGTTCAGCGCCATCGTCGTCCTCATCCTCATCCATGGCGACGTCATCAGCGACTAATGGAGCCTCCTCCTTACCCCGTCCGCTATCATCCAACTCGACACCCGACGCTAATTGGGTAGGTGGGGTGTTGATGTTCATACCTTGCTGAGGCTGCATGCTCGTGGGTGTGCTCCCGGCCGCCTCCAGATGAAGTAGACTCTTTGGCCACAACAAGACCCACCCATTGCAACAATCACGGAAAATTTCGGCATGACCTTTCCTAAAAAGTGGACAAATCAAGAACCTGAATTTTGCCGGAACGGAAATGAATCAACATTCCGGCAAAACATAGGCCACTCGGCTTCATTCCCTGGAAACAACAAAAGGCCACTTGGGCACAATCGAACCACTTCAATGTCGATTATGATCAATGAGCAAACACAATTGAGGATTTTTCATATATCATGACCACTTCAAATTTGTATCTCCCAGTGTTTGACACTTCAAGAAAATCTACACAAATCTCATGCTCTCTGAAACTCAATTCAAAAACCAAATATAGATGGAGGCGGATGTGGCGAGGAAGGCAGGGGCATCTCTGTCAAAGCCCTAGTTAAGCATATACAATTTTTTCCTACGACGAGGGAGGCAGATGTGGCGAGGGAGGCAGGGGCATCTCTGTCAAAGCCCTATCTAAATTCTTTTCCTAACTAAATTAACCTAACTAAATTCTTTTCCTAACTAAATTAACCTAACTAATTTAGAGAGAGAGGAGGGGTGGGGGCTTACAGAGGATGGCTCCGGTGGTGGCACGGGAGGCAGTGGTGGCGAGGGAGGCAGGGGCATCTCTGGTGACGGCGAGGGAGGCAGTTGTGGCGAGGGAGGATCCGGTGGTGTCGAGTGCGGCTCCGGTGGCGTTGATGAGGCCGCGTGGCTCCGGTGGCGTTGGGGGCGACTCCGGTGGCGTCGACGGCGTGCGGTTCTGGTGGCTCCGGGGGCATCGACGTCGGCAGGAGATGGCGGCGAAGTGGGGCGACGGCGAATCGGGCAGACGACGGCGGGGTGGGGCGAGGGATTTGGGGGATAAGTGGTGGCCGGGGGGCAGTTTTTTGGTTAAGTCAAACTTAGCGGTAGCGCTTTTCGCGAAACGCGCTATAGCTAAGTTAGCTATAGCGATTTCACGAAATGGGCTACGGCTATAGCTATGTAATTTCCTTCATATTTCTTATTTCCTTTTTTGTTTCTACAGCGGTGGTCTAGGAAATGCGCTACAACTACGTTAGCTATAGCGCCTCCTACGAACATACGCTACTGCTACGCCTTTCTCCTTTTTTTGCTTTTTCATTTATTTTCCTCTACATTTTATTTTTCCTTTCTCCTTTTTCTATTTCTTTCTTTTTCATTTACTTTTCCATTTGTTTTTTATTTTATTTTATTTTATTTCCATTGGCAGTAGCACTCTCCACACGAAACACGCTCCTACTTATGTCCTAGTGGTAGCGCGTTTCTCCCAAGACCGCTACTGCTATGAGTAGCCTACCGTTTTAGCATTGGGAATATTAGTGGTAGCATTTTTTCATGTGCACGCGCTACTGCTACTGTTGTATCTGTAGCGTGGTTTCCGCATGCACGCTACTGCTATTTAGCACTAGCGCCCATTTTTTACATGCGCTACTGCTAAATTTCTGTGTATGAGGTTTTCCCTAGTAGTGGGGGGGATCCTACTCCTACTAGGAGTAGGTTCCCTCCTTTCCTAGTCCAACTAGGAGGGGAAGGAAAGGGAAGAGGGAGAGAAGGAAAGGGGGGCCGGCCCCCTCCCAATTCGGATTGGGCTTGGGGGGTGCGCCCCTCCACTTTGCCGCCTCCTCCTCTCTTCCACTAAAGCCCATGAAGGCCCATTAAACCCCCGGGGGGTTCCGGTAACCCCTCCGTACTCCGGAAAATGTCCGAACCTATCTGAAACCTTTTCGGTGTCCAAACATAACCTTCCAATATATCAATATTTATGTCTCGGCCATTTTGAGACTCCTCGTGATGTCTGTGATCACATCTGGGACTCCTAACAACCTTCGGTACATCAAAACACATAACTCACAATACATATCGTCATCGAACGTTAAGCGTGCGGACCGTACGGGTTCGAGAACTTTTATTCATGACCGAGACTCATCTCAGGTCAATAACCAATAGCGGAACCTGGATGCTCATATTGGTTCCTACATATTCTATGGAGATCTTTATCGGTCAAACCACATAACAACATACATTGTTCCCTTTGTCATCGGTGTGTTACTTGCTTGAGGCTCGATCGTCGGTATCATCATACCTAGTTCAATCTCGTTACCGGCAAGTCTCTTTACTCATTTTTTAATGGATCATACCACAACTAACTCATTAGTTACATTGCTTGCAAGGCTTATAGTGATGTGCATTACCGAGAGGGCCCACAGATACCTCTGCGACAATCAGAGTGACAAATCCTTATCTCGATCTATGCCAACTCAACAAACACCATTGGAGACACCTGTAGAGCATCTTTATAATCACCCAGTTACGTTGTGACGTTTGATAGCACACTAAGTGTTCCTCCGGTATTTGGGAGCTGCATAATCTCATAGTCATAGGAACATGTATAAGTCATGAAGAAAGCAATAGTAATAAACTAAACGATCATAGTACTAAGATAATGGATGGCTCATGTCAATCACATCATTCTCTAATGATGTGATCCCGTTTATCAAATGACAACTCATGTCTATGGTTAGGAAACTAGACCATCTTTGAATAACGAGCTAGTCAAGTAGAGGCATACTAGTGACACTATGTTTGTCTATGTATTCACACATGTACTAAGTTTCCGGTTAATACAATTCTAGCATGAATAATAAACATTTATCATGATATAAGTAAATATAAATAACAACTTTATTATTGCCTCTAGGGCATATTTCCTTCAGCACTTTCTAGAGCCTATCCCTAGAATGATAAGGGTAAATCTGATTTGCTCATCATAGACCGGACCATGTACAACAAGGTCCTATTCCTCCATTCCGACACACTATTTCTCTATGGCATAGCCGGAGGTGTGAGCTGAGGTACTATACCTCGGCTTTTGATATAATCATCAAACTCTTGGCTCATGTACTCACCTCCTCGTTCTGAAACTCTTTGAACTTTTCAAAAGTTTCTGACTTGTGCCTCACCAAATAGATATATCCATATCTACTCAAGTCATTGGTAAAAGTCACAAAGTACTAATAGCCACCTCTGGCAGCTGTGCTCATCGGACCACACACATCACTGTGTATCAGTTCCAATAGCTCAAACGCCCTCTCGCAACTCTTTGCAAAAGGAGACTTACTCATCTTGTCGAGAAAGCACGATACACATGTCTCGAACGACCCGAAGTCGGACGAAGTTAGGAGTCCGTAATTATGGCGCTTGTTCACTCATTTCAGACTAAGGTGTTCATGATGGCAATGCCATAAGTATGTCAGATTTATCTCATTTGACTTATGCCTCTTGACATTTATATTATAGACCGGTTCCGTTTCTAGATTCAATATAAATAGCCAATCAACAATGGGTTCTTAGCCGTGGAACATACCATTCAAATAAAATGAACAATCATTGTCCTTTAAATTGAATTCATGACCCTGACTCATCAAGCATGAGGCAGAAATAATGTTCCAACTAGGTGCAGGAATGTAATAAAAATTATTCAATTCCAAAATAAATCCAGAAGGAAGATGGAGCTGCATCGTGCTGACCTCGAACGCAACAACTCTTGCTTTGTTGCCGACCTTAATGTCAATATCCCCTTGTGCCACATGCCTAGATCTTACCATCCCCTACACTAAGCTGCAAATATGACCAACCTATCTGGTATCAAATACCCAAGAGCTACTAGGTATGTGAGCTTGGTAAATGTCTATAACATATGTAACAAGTGTACCTTTGCCCGAAGAAGCAGTTCCGGCCTTCTTGTCATGCTCAACAAGCCACTTGCTATAGTTCCTCTTCCAGTGACCAGTTTCCTTGCAATGATAGAAAATGGTCTTCGAGTCCGGTCCTGACTTCTGCGCAGTGGCGAAGGTTACCATCTCCGTGCCCTTTGCTTTAGCCTTCTTCTTGGACCAACTCTTCTTGAACTTGCCTGAATTCTATGTTGGAAATATGCCCTAGAGGCAATAATAAAATAGTTATTATCATATTTCCCATTCATGATAAAGTTTGCTAGAATAATATTGATCGGAAACTTACATACATGTGTGAATACATAAACTACACCGTGTCCCTAGTATGCCTCTACTAGACTAGCTCATTGATCAAAGATGGTTATGGTTTCCTAACCATAAACATGAGTTTTCATTTGGTAATGGGATCACATCATTAGGAGAATGATGTGACGGACAGTCCCAGCCGTAAGCTTAGCATCAGATTGTTTAGTTATTTGCTATAGCTTTCTTCATGTCAAGTATCAGTTCCTTCAACCATGAGATCATGCTACTCCTGGATACTGAAGGAATACTTTGTGTGCTATGAAACGTCACTTCATAATTGGGTGTTCATATAGGTGCACCATAGCTATCTCCTAAGGTGTTTGTTGGGTTGCATGGATCGAGACTGGGATTTGTCGCCCCGTGTCACGGAGAGATATCTCTGAGCCTCTAGGTAATGCAACATCATAAGAAGCTTCATGTGACTAATGATTTTAGTCATGGGATCTTGTATTACAGAACAAGTAAAGAGACTTTCTAGTAATGAGATAGAACTAGGTATGGAGATACCGACGATCAAATCTAGGGCAAGTAACATATCACCGGATAAAGGGAATTGCATACGGGATTGACTGAATCCTTGACATCATGGTTCAACCGATAAAGTTCTTCGTTGAATATGTAGGAATTAACATGGGCATCCAGGTCTCGCTATTGATAATTGATCCAAGAGGAGTATCGGACATGTCTGCATGTTCCCGAACCCATAGGGTCGCACGCTTAACGCTCGGTAGCGCTAGGGTACTATTGACATATTAATGGTGCAAAGTCGGAAAGTTGTTCAGAGTACCAAATGGGATCCGGGATATCATGAGGAGCCTCGGAATAGTCCGAAGGTAGAGGTTCTTACATGGAAAGTTGTTTTCGGGGTTCCAGAAAAAGTTTAGGTATTTTCGGTATTATACTAGGAAAGTTCTAGAAGGTTCCAGAGTGGGGCTGATACATCTCCAATGTATCTATAATTTTTTATTGTTCCAGGCTATTAAATATATTCTATTTTGGATGTTTTATATGCATTAGTATGTTATTTTATATTATTTTGGGGACTAAATTATTAACTAGAGCCCGGTGCCAGTTTATATTTTTTCCTTGTTTTTGAGTTTTACAGAAAATGAATATCAAACGGAGTCCAAACCGAATAAAACATTTTGATGATTTTTCTTCGACCAGATGACACCTACGTGATTTCGAGAGAGGGCTAGAAGAGTCCTGAGGAGGCCACAATCGTCTAGGGCGCGCCCTAGGGGGGCGCCCTGAGGGCTTGTGGGCTGCTCGGGATTCCTCCAACCCTAATTCCAGTGCTATATATTCTCAGATATTCCCTCAACATCAGAAGCATCCACCAAAATACTTTTCCATGGTCCCAGGCCTCTGTTCCCGTGAGATCTCATCTTGGGGCCTTTTCCGGCACCCAGCTGGAGGGGGAATCGATCACGGAGGGCCTCTACATCAACCTTGCTGCCCTTCTGATGAAGCGTGAGTAGTTTATTATAGACCTATGGGTCCATAGCTAGTATCTAGATGGCTTCTTCTTTCTCTTCGATCTTCAATACAATGTTCTCCTTGATGTTCTTGGAGTTCTATCCGATGTAATATTCTTTTGCGGTGCATTTTTGAGATCCGATGAATTGTGGATTTATGATCAGATTATCTATGAATATTATTTGAGTCTTCTCTGAACTCTTTTATGCATCATTAAGATATCTTTGTATTTCTCTTTGAACAGTCGGTTTGGTTTGGCCAACTAGATTGGTTTTTCTTGCAATGGGAGAGGTGCTTAGTTTTGGGTTCAATCTTTTGGTGTCCTCGCCCAGTGACAGAAGGGGTAGCGAGGAACATATTGCATTGTTGCCATCAAGGATAAAAAGATGGGGTTTATATAATATTTCTTGAGTTTATCCCTCTACATCATGTCATCTTACTTAAAGCGTTTCTCCGTTCTTATGAACTTAATACTCTAGATGCATGCTGGATAGCGGTCGATGTGTGGCGTAATAGCAGTAGATGCAGGCAGGAGTCGGTCTACTTGTCACAGGCATGATGCCTATAATCATGATCATTGCCTTAGGTATCATCATAACTAAGCGCTTTTCTATCAATTGCTCAATAATAATTTGTTTACCCACCGTATATTTTCTTTCAAGAGAGAAGCCTCTAGTGAAACCTATGGCCCCGGGATCTATTTTCCATCATATATTTCCAGATCTATAAACAAGAAACCCAAAAATACCTTGCTGCAATTTATTTATATTTACTTTAGTTTGCCCTTTTTTTAATCTTTTTTATCCCTATCTTTATTAGATCTCACTCTTGTTGAAGACCGTGATGGGATTGACAACCCCTTTTCGTGTTGTGCGCAAGTGTTTGTTAGTTTGTGTAGGTGCATATACTGGGGACTTGCTTGTGCCTCCTACTGGATTGATACCTTGGTTTTTGTCACACCCTAGCTAGTCCATGCATTAGAGTGTGCATCATGTTTACTTTTCATCAGAAATTTGAAATGGGGAAAGCAGAAACCCCCAACACCCCCCCCTGGAAAAACTAGGGTTTACTAAAATTATTTTCAATGAACCTGAAATGCCCTTCTAAAAAGTTCACCCTCTTTGTCTTGGGTTAGAACCTATGGCAAAATTGGTGCACAATTTTCTAGGTCAACAGAAGGTCATTGAATTAAATCATAAGTATTTGAATTTGGGCATTTAAATGCTATAAAATAATTTAAATGCCCAAATAATTCTGGGAGTAAATGTTTCATGTTGGAAATATTCTAAACAGAGGCCACATTTATTTTCAGGATTTTTGGAAATGTTCTAGTATTTTAAATAAAGCTAGACAGTTGCAGTTTAATAGAAAACAGAAACTAAAACAAAAAAAAGAGAAAGAAGCCCACCTGGGCCTTACCTGGCTCGGCCCAGCCTACTGGCTCGGCCCAGCCTATTGGCTCGGCCAGTCACCCCCTACCTCACGCCAGGAGGCAGGGGCGCGTGCTCGCCGCGCGCCGGCCACGCGCCGGCCACCTCCTGCTTCTGCCGACGCCGGGAGACGCCCAGAGGACGCCACGCGACCCCCACGTCTCCCTCTCATCCTCTCTCACTCTCCCCCTCATCTCCCTCATCCTCTCCCACGATGGTCGAGTGCGTCCCTCGCCGCCGATCGCCGTAGCTGCCACCATAGCCACTCCCTCGCCCCTCCGACGAGCCCATTAGCTCCGCCTCGACTCCCTCGTCCTCCCCACCGAGCCATGCATCGCCGGAGGCCCTGCATCACCGCCTTCGCCCTTGTCTTCAACCTCGGGCACTCGAGCCATCTCCGGTCAATTCGCCTCCGCCAGGACCTCCCCGAGCCTGCTGACCCCCTCTCCGACTCTGCTGTGAGCTCCTCTTCCTTTCCCCCTAGCTCCCGTGCTCGTTTGGCCCCTGTAGCCGCCGTTTCCACCGCACCCGAGAGCTCCTCGCCGCCGGCCATGTCGCCGTCGTGGCTACGGCCGTGCAAGCACGCATCCGAGCACACCACCGCATTCAGTGCGACCCCAGGAGCCTAACGCACGCACTTCCTAGCCCTGAAGTGCACCGTACCCCCTTTTCCCTCTCCGCCCGAACTCCGGCCGCCGCCACGAGCTTGATTCCGGCGAGCTCGCTCCACCCCAGCTCCTCACACTTGCTCCTTTGGATGTGCGAGAGCCTGGGCTTCGCACGGGTGGTCTCCGCCGTCAATTTGGTCGCCTGAGGGCATTTTCCGAAGCCCTCCGTCATCTCGGCCTCGCCGGCGACTCAACGCGGCGGGATTAGCCCTGCTGACCGGTGGTTTGACCACTGACGTGGACTGGGTGGGGCCAGTTTGACTCCTTTGAGTCAATGACAAGTGGGCCCCCCTCTGCTAATTATCCAGATTAGTTTCTAACTAAAATTAGTTAGTTTAATTAGTATAGTCACTGACTAGTGGGCCCTGCCCAGTAATTAGGCTAACTAAACGTAGTTAGAGCACTGAGAGGCTGACAGAAGGGGCCCACCAGTCAGGTTTGACCTGGGCTAGCGCCTTTAACCTACTGAGGTCAGCATGATGCAATGCTGATGCAGTAATGCATTTACTGGAATTATTTTTATCCAGGAAATTCCAGAAAATGTTTAAAACTTCTAAAAATCATAGAAATTCAACCGTAACTCCAAATGAAATAATTTATATATGAAAAATTATCAGAAAAATTCAATCTATCCATCTGTAATGATTTCATGCATGACAAAACAATTTTACCTTGCTGTTTAGGCAGAATAAGGTAATGCACTATAAATGCCATGTTTAATGAACTAATATTTGAATTTTTGATTCAAATGAGTTCATTTCTTTCTGTTATAGCTTGCATTAGGCCAAGACACATTCATATCGCCATGTCATAGCATGCATCATATTGTTGCATATCGTCATGTGTTGATTGTGTTCCGATGTGTTCTTTGTGGTAGGTTCTGCCTCCGAGGATATTCACGAGTATCCAACTAAAGGGCAGTATCCCACTACCACTCCATCAGGCAAGCAACCATTGATCATTACGATACAAACCCATGTTCTCGCTTCTGCTCTTGCTCACTGCATTAAGACAACATGATTCAAACTGCTGTGTGCTACGGTAGTTGAACCCTTATCCTCTGCATGACCTGTCATTGCCACAGTAACTAGATGAAACCCACTAGCATGTGTAGGAGTTGATTGAGCCATGTATGTGATTCCTACCTTGCTATGCCTGCTATGCTTAGAGTTGTGTCAGGTCTGGTTCATCTGGGAGATGGGCTAGAGTGAAATGCTTATGTCGGTAATGTGAGGGATGCGTTGAACATGTTTTGGTAAAGGTATCGATGAGAGGCCATGTAGGAGTACATGGTGGGTTGTTTCATTGAGGCCGTCCCTAAGAACTGAGATCTGTATGTGTGATTTAAGATTCAGCTACTACCATGCATTGGGATCCTTAACTGACCCTCTCGGCTTCTTAATCACCCTAGTACTCTGTCCAGGAGTTGCAATTAGTTTCTGGTGTTTGTAGGTTATGTGTTGGCGGCCGTGCGTAGCGCTGACCCTAGGGGTGGGCTATGTTGCGGTAGATACACCGTGGCCGGGTATGCCGGGCGCCCGTTTGGCGTCTCGGGACCCTGTTCACATCGTTCGGGGCCGTATGTGGAAACCTCGGCCGGACTCCCTGCGGATGGAACCTGATAGGCGATAAACCTGGACTAGAGACTTAAGTGTTTAGGTAGGCCGTGGACGACACCCTCGCTGGGCTTCCGCTTGAAGGTTGCCGAGTACATGTCGTGTAAACGGCGATAAGTTGTGAAAGCGTGTATGACAAGGTACACCCCTGCAGGGTATAAACTATTCGAATAGCCGAGTCCGCGGTAAAGGACTACTTGGTTGCCTATACAGTTCATAGACAAGTTAATGTATACTACTAAAAGACTCAAGATAAGTGTGAGTACCGAGGATGGCCCTCTCGTAGGATGACGAGGGAGGATCCACGGTGGAGTATTGTGTTCGTGAGTAGTGGACTCGTGTGCGAAAACTATTTTACTGGCGAAGTTCCGTAGGATAGCTTAGCCAAGAGTCAAAGATGGCTTGCTGCATTAACCCCACCACCTTCTTGAGAATAAGCATGTATAGTAGGTTCCGATGTAAGACTTGCTGAGTACCTTTGTACTCATGTTTGCTTAATTACTGTTTCAGACGACACCGCCCACTCCGATGTGTTCTAAGTAGACCTTGACATCGACGAGTGACTAGACACCCAGGTGGTGATCCTGGCCATGGAGGGCTTTATGTAGATAGACAGGCTTCGAGAAGCCTTCTTTCTTTCTAGAGTTTGTACTCAGACTAGTTGCTTCCGCATGTGCTTGTATGTTTGTATGACTTGAGTGTCGGGTCATGTGACCCCTATCTGTATGAACATGTTATGTATGGCTCTCTGGAGCCTTTAGATAAAGTACTTGAGTTGTAGAGTTTTGTTGTGATGCCATGTTGTATGTACTCATATCGGGCATATTGTGTGTATGATTGAAATGCTTGGTATGAGTGGGATCCGACAATCTAGTTGTTTATCCTTGGCAGCCTTTCTTATGGGGAAATGTAGTCTAGTGTTCCTCGAGCCATAGTAGTCCGCTACATCCCGGTTCACCGGAGTCCTGCTAGCCCAACACTACTGTTCAGGACACTTGACTGGCCGGCATGTGTTTCATTTCGTCCCTATGTCTGTCCCTTCGGGGAAATGTCACACGGTGACTTCCGGAGTCCTGCCTAGCCTGCTACAGCCCGGGGTTCCCCGGAGTCCTGTCAGCCCAGTGCTACAGCCCGGAATCACTCGTTGATGACCGACATGTTCGATGTGATTCATGTATGCCTGTCTCCATAGGTCTGTGCCGCTTTGGGTTCATGACTAGCCATGTCGGCCCGGGTTCTCTGTCATATGGATGCTAGCGACACTATCATATACGTGAGCCAAAAGGCGCAAACGGTCCCGGGCCATGGTAAGGCGACACCCGTGGGATACCATGCGTGAGGCCGCAAAGTGATATGAGGTGTTACCGGCTAGATCGATGTAACTTGGAATCGGGGTCCTGACAGCGTTGGCATCAGAGCAGGACTGCCTGTAGGTTCGTTGAGCCAAACTGGTCGATGTCGAGTATAGAAATGCTTAGTTATTTGTAGGGGAATTGATTGTGGGAGGGAACGTAAGGCTCTTTTACTCCTTTACCCTATGTCTCTGATCTGAGTCATTCTCTTCTCATTCAACGTGGGTTAAGGATTAGGCTCTCTTCTTCTATCAGGTTCACGTGTTACTAATTCGTAGTAGCTTATAGGATTGTTGTTACAAGTCTCAGTTCAGCTTCTACTATTCTTAGTATGTTGCTAATAGGATCAGAACCTTGATATGATGTTGTTGAGTGGTATTGCGAACTGTTGTGGATGTCTCAAATCTTTTTCTGAGCATTTACAGCTGTTATGCTATCCATTTTCCCTAGAAATTCTGATGTCTTTACATTGTGGTTGTGCTTTCAGATGGCCAACCTTGTTCAAAACCAAGTGGTTCGCCTGACCCGGTGCCTCGACGTGCCCGGTCATACTGCTATGCTAGTCCAGGTAATGATCGAGACGGGTTACCCTTGGTATCCCGAATACACCATCGAAGAGCAGTTCCGTGACTTTAACCAAAGCCAGTATTT
Organism: Triticum dicoccoides; assembly: GCF_002162155.2. Classification (NCBI taxonomy): domain Eukaryota; kingdom Viridiplantae; phylum Streptophyta; class Magnoliopsida; order Poales; family Poaceae; genus Triticum; species Triticum dicoccoides. Next base: position 194,355,566 of record NC_041386.1, read on the forward strand.
CTGCACCGTCAGGATATTTCCTTCTTATCCTGGATCTACCGAGCCCCTTCACTGTTCCTATGGACTCGGGGTTACCGTTGAGATGGCTGTGCAGGATGCTGCCTATTCCATGATGACCATCATGCGAGTCCGGACTGGCCTGCTTCGGAACATCGACTTCCGTTACATGCCAGCTTCACTTCCGGGAGCGCAAGGGTATCTTCAGGCCATCTATGCTGACTCCACTCAGGAGGACTCATTAACTCGTACCACTGCCGAGATGCTCGAAGATAAGGACCGAGAGAATCGGGCCTTGAGGCTGGAGCTTTTTCAATACCCCTGCTGATCATTGGGCCACATTGACTCGGTTTGCACCTGCGGTGCAAGCTGGATGTATGGATACAAGGGACCTGTATCCTGTGAGATAAGCTCTGCCAGACATGGTGGATTGGCGTGATGTGGGAGGCGTCACCCCACCCCGTGGTCCCCGTAGGCCACCGTTTGTTGGTCCAAGACCTCATCCTAGCCCCTATGGTCCACAGGCTCCTCAGGACTGTCTGTTCCCGGATGGTCATGTTGAACTTCCAGGCTACGGAGGTGACTTCTATGAGAACTACTACGGAGCTGTCTGAGTTAGTAGTAGTACCACTAGTATTGTAGTAGTTGTATCTCCGCTGTCCTGTGTGACTTGTGGAATATGACTTTGCGTGTAATCAACTCCGGAGGTGTAGACAAATAATGTATAGGAGCTTGGAATGCCTCCGATGAGATGTAATGTCTTTCATCATAGTTGTACTGTAGCCTGGGCTTGTACTAAACTATGTATGATGTGTATGACCGTTGGTATATATATGGCAGTTTTATATTACCATGACATACGGATGAACATCTCTGCATTCCGTGTTATCCATTACATTCTGCACTTCCTTGCTAAGTTTGAGCCATCCTTATCTAAACCATTGTCTTGTTTTCTCCTAGGATGGTCAACACCCGCAGCAACCCTGCTGCCTCAGAGCAGGGGGAAGCCAGTGCAGCTAGGGGTGAAAATCTGCCTCACCCGCCTTCTCTGGCCGAAGTAATGCTGGAGGCGGAAAGAAATAAGCGAGAGACTAACCGCCTGCTGGAGCGGATTGAGCAGAACGCTGCACGCCACCCGCGAAATGACCTGGTGTCAATCAATGACTTTATCAAGCTGTACCCACCAAAGTTTAACCAGTCCGTCGAGCCCCTCGACGCGGATGACTGGCTTCGCAGCATCACCCACAAGCTATGTTCTGCCAACGTAGCCGAAGCCGACAAGGTTACCTATGCTGCCTATCACCTCGAAGGCCCTGCTAGCCTTTGGTGGGAAAACTTCGAAGCTATGCGGCCGGTCGGCCAAATCACTACTTGGGTTGAATTCAGTGAGGCTTTCCGTGAGCATCACATTCCGGAAGGTCTCATGGATCGCAAGAGGGAGGAATTCTGCAACTTCACCCAAGGAAGACTGACTGTGGATGCTTATAGTCATGAATTTGGGAATCTGGCACGTTATGCTCCTGAAGAGGTATCTACTGACGCTAAGAAGCAGGCAAGGTTCCGCAAGGGACTTAGCCCTGAGCTTCGCCGCGATCTCCGTCTGCACGAGTGCACATCCTTTCAGAAGTTGGTCAATAAAGCCATCAGTGCTGAGACGGGCCAGACTGATTATGACGCTTCACGCAAGCACTCCCGTGATTTTGGCTCTTCATCCGGCTCTGGAACTCAGAAGCGCCGGGTGTGGATTCCAAGCATGACACTGCCACCCAGGTTCATCCCGAGGCCATCCTTTCAGGCGCCTCGTCCCAACCAACAATTTACACCGCCCAAGCCCTATGGTGGCCCCGCTGCTAATGCTGCTCCACGCCCCAATGTGGTGACATGCTTCAAGTGTGGAGAGCCGGGTCACTATAGCCGAGAGTGTCCCCAGAACAACAACCCCAATCAAACTGGAAAGTCCGTTGGCCGTGGTAAGCCAGCGGGGAAGACTTTCTACGCCAAGCCGGCCACCACTACACGTGGCCATGTCAATTATGTTTCAGCCGAGGAGGCTCATGAGGATCCTAACATCGTCCTTGGTACGCTCCTTATTAACTGCCATCTGGCATCTGTTCTTTTCGATACTGGAGCATCTCATTCATTCATATCCGAGAACTATGCTCGATTGCATAACACGACATTCTGTGACATGCCCTCTACCATGGAAATTCAAACCCCTGGCTCTAGATGGCAAACTTCTAGAGTAAGCCATGGGAACGAAATTCTTGTCGATAGGCTTGTCTTCCTTGCATCCTTAATAGCTCTCGAGTCCTCGGGCATAAACATCATCTTGGGTATGGACTGGATGTCAGCTCATTATGCTAAGATTGATTGTGCCACTAGAACCGTTCAACTTACTCACCCGTCGGGCATGATAGTTAACGTCATAACCTGAGTGGCCAAGCGCCAACTTTACTCCCTAAATGCCAACCCCCTTCCAGACCTTGAGGACGTTCCGGTAGTCCAAGACTTTCCGGATGTCTTTCCAGAAGAACTGCCAGGTGTTCCACCTGACAGGGATGTTGAGTTTGTGATAGACCTTGTTCCAGGAACCATTCCAATTTCTAGAAGACCCTACAAGATGGCACCCTTAGAACTAGACGAGCTTAAGAACCAACTCGTTGAGTCCTTGAAAAAGGGTTTCATCCGTCCTAGTTTCTCTCCTTGGGCTTGCCCCGTCCTCTTTGTTAAGAAGAAGGATGGAACGGATCGAATGGTTGTGGATTACCGACCTGTCAACTTGGTCACCATCAAGAACAAATATCCGCTTCCCAGGATCAACGATCTGTATGATCAGCTCGCTGGATCCTCAGTCTTCTCCAAGATGGATTTGAGGTTGGGTTACCATCAAATCAAAATCAGAAACGGGGACATTCCCAAAACGGCCTTTGTTACTCGTTATGGCCAATACGAGTACACCGTCATGTCCTTCGGTTTAACCAATGCCCCAGCCACCTTCTCGCGGTTAATGAACTCGGTTTTCATGGAGTACTTGGATAAATTCGTCGTAGTATACCTCGATGACATACTCATCTACTCCAAGAATGAAGAGGAACATGCTGTACATCTAAGGCCGGTATTGATGAAACTTCGAGAGCATCGCCTTTATGCCAAATTCTCCAAGTGTGAATTTTGGTTGCCAGAAGTGACCTATCTAGGCCATGTAATCTCTGGTAAGGGTATTGCTGTCAATCCCGAGCGAGTTCAAGCCGTCCTTGATTGGACTCCACCTGAAACGGTCAAGCAAGTTCAGAGTTTCCTTGGCTTAGCGAGCTATTGCCGCCGCTTCGTCGAGAATTTCTCCAAGGTTGCTAAACCTCTAACTGAACTCCTCAAGAAAGATAAAAAGTTCGAGTGGACTCCACAGTGCGAGTTCAGTTTTCAAGAACTGAAAAGACGCCTGACATCTGCCCCCGTACTGGTACCACCAGATTTATCCAAGGACTTTATTATCTATTGCGACGCCTCGCGACAAGGATTAGGTTGCATACTCATGCAAGATCGTCAGGTAATTGCCTATGCTTCACGGCAATTACACCCACATGAGGAAAATTATCCCACACATGATCTAGAGCTTGCAGCTGTAGTCCATGCACTTAAAACTTGGCGACATTACCTTCTCGGTAATCGTTGCGAGATCTTCACCGATCACCAAAGTTTGAAATATATCTTCACCCAACCAGATTTGAATCTCAGGCAAAGATGTTGGGTTGAGTTGATCTCGGATTACGACTTAGGAATAACTTACACCCCGGGCAAAGCCAATGTCATGGCTGATGCACCAAGTCGTAAATCCTATTGTAACAACCTGATGTTACAACAAAGTCAACCACTTCTCCATGAGGAATTCCGTAAGCTTAATCTTCACATTGTTCCTCGAGGATTCCTATCCACCCTGGTGGCGAAACCTAACCTTATGGATCAGATCATAACCGCCCAGCGGTATGATAAGGGCATATCCCGGATTAAGGAAAACATTGCTAGCGGAGTTGCTAAATGTTTTTCCATGGATAAGCGGGGTGCTGTCTTCTTTGAGAACCGTTTGGTGGTTCCCAAGAAACAACATCTACGCCAATTGATCCTTAAGGAAGCTCATGAATCCCCTCTCACCATTCATCCCGGTAGTACCAAAATGTATCAAGACCTACGCTAGAGGTTTTGGTGGACTAGGATGAAGAGAGAAATCGCTCAATATGTTGCTAATTGCGATGTTTGTCGTCATGTTAAAGCAGAGCATCAACGGCCTGCTGGCACCCTTCAACCTTTGGCTATTCCTGAATGGAAATGGGATAAAATCAGTACGGATTTCATCACTGGGTTTCCCAGGACCAAGAGAAGGAATAATGCCATCTTCGTTGTGATCGACCAACTTTCCAAAGTAGCCCACTTTCTACCTGTTCGTGAGAGTATCACCGCCAGCCAGCTAGCTGAGTTATACATCTCCCGAATAGTGTCTCTTCATGGTGTTCCATTGGAAATTAACTCAGACCGTGGGAGCCTCTTCACCTCTCGATTTTGGGAAAGTTTCCAAAATGCTATGGGAACTCGTCTCTCCTTTAGCACTGCCTTCCATCCTCAATCAAGTGGTCAAGTAGAGTGAGTCAATCGAATTCTGGAAGATATGCTCCGAGCTTCTGTCATCTCGTTCGGAATAAGTTGGGAGAAATGCCTTCCATTCGCGGAGTTTGCTTATAACAATAGTTATCAAGCCAGCTTAGGCAAGGCTCCTTTTGAAGTTCTCTATGGATGAAAATGTCGAACGCCTCTTAACTGGTCAGAAACTGGGGAAAGACAACTCTTTGGCCTGGATATGATTCAGGAAGCAGAAGAGCAGGTTCGCGTTATTCGTGAGAAATTGAAAACAGCCCAATCTCGTCAAAAGAGTCAATATGACCGTAAACATAAGCCTATGACTTATGAAGTCGACGAGAAGGCTTACCTTCGGGTTACTCCGTTAAAGGGAACCCATCGTTTCGGTATCAAAGGCAAATTGGCCCCTCGTTACATCGGACCCTTTCGCATTCTTGCCAAACGAGGAGAAGTTGCCTACCAATTGGAACTACCTCCGCATCTTTCCAGAGTTCACGATGTCTTCCACGTTTCACAACTCAGGCGTTGCTTCGCGGATCCTATCCGTGAAGTGGACCACCAAACGCTTGATCTACAAGATAACCTATCTTATCGGGAATATCCCGTTCGTATCCTTGATCAGCCGAGCGTAGCACTCGACGTCATAATATCAAGTTTCTCAAGGTTCAATGGTCACACCATTCCGAGGAAGAAGCCACTTGGGAAAGGGAGGATCGTCTTCGACTCGAGTACCCCACCTTCTTTCCAGAGGATCCTAAATCTCGGGACGAGATTCTTTTGAGTGGGGGTGAGTTGTCACACCCTAGCTAGTCCATGCATTAGAGTGTGCATCATGTTTACTTTTCATCAGAAATTTGAAATGGGGAAAGCAGAAACCCCCAACACCCCCCTGGAAAAACTAGGGTTTACTAAAATTATTTTCAATGAACCTGAAATGCCCTTCTAAAAAGTTCACCCTCTTTGTCTTGGGTTAGAACCTCTGGCAAAATTGGTGCACAATTTTCTAGGTCAACAGAAGGTCATTGAATTAAATCATAAGTATTTGAATCTGGGCATTTAAATGCTATAAAATAATTTAAATGCTCAAATAATTCTGGGAGTAAATGTTTCCTGTTGGAAATATTCTAAACAGAGGCCACATTTATTTTCAGGATTTTTGGAAATGTTCTAGTATTTTAAATAAAGCTAAACAGTTGTAGTTTAATAGAAAACAGAAACTAAAACAAAAAAAAGAGAAAGAAGCCCACCTGGGCCTTACCTGGCTCGGCCCAGCCTATTGGCTCGGCCCAGCCTACTGGCTCGGCCAGTCACCCCCTACCTCGCGCCAGGAGGCAGGGGCGCGTGCTCGCCGCGCACCGGCCACGCGCCGGCCACCTCCTGCTTCTGCCGACGCCGGGAGACGCCCAGAGGACGCCACGCGACCCCCACGTCTCCCTCTCATCCTCTCTCACTCTCCCCCTCGTCTCCCTCATCCTCTCCCACGATGGTCGAGCGCGTCCCTCGCCGCCGATCGCCGTAGCTGCCACCATAGCCACTCCCTCGCCCCTCCGACGAGCCCATTAGCTCCGCCTCGACTCCCTCGTCCTCCCCACCGAGCCACGCATCGCCGGAGGCCCTGCATCACCGCCTTCGCCCTCGTCTTCAACCTCGGGCACCCGAGCCATCTCCGGTCGATTCGCCGCCGCCAGGACCTCCCCGAGCCCGCTGACCCCCTCTCCGACTCTGCTGTGAGCTCCTCTTCCTTTCCCCCTAGCTCCCGTGCTCGTTTGGCCCCTGTAGCCGCCGTTTCCACCGCACCCGAGAGCTCCTCGCCGCCAGCCATGTCGCCGTCGTGGCTACGGCCGTGCAAGCACGCGTCCGAGCACACCACCGCATTCAGTGCGACCCCAGGAGCCTAACGCACGCACTTCCTAGCCCTAAAGTGCACCGTACCCCCTTTTCCCTCTCCACCCGAACTCCGGCCGCCGCCATGAGCTCGATTCCAGCGAGCTCGCTCCACCCCAGCTCCTCACACTTGCTCCTTTGGATGCGCGAGAGCCTGGGCTTCGCACGGGTGGTCTCCGCCGTCGATTTGGTCGCCTGAGGGCGTTTTCCGAAGCCCTCCGCCGTCTCGGCCTCGCCGGCGACTCAACGCCGGCGGGATTAGCCCTGCTGACCGGTGGTTTGACCACTGACGTGGACTGGGTGGGGCCAGGTTAACTCCTTTGAGTCAATGACAAGTGGGCCCCCCTCTGCTAATTATCCAGATTAGTTTCTAACTAAAATTAGTTAGTTTAATTAGTATAGTCACTGACTAGTGGGCCCTGCCCAGTAATTAGGCTAACTAAACGTAGTTAGAGCACTGAGAGGCTGACAGAAGGGGCCCACCAGTCAGGTTTGACCTGGGCTGGCGCCTTTGACCTGCTGAGGTCAGCATGACGCAATGCTGATGCAGTAATGCATTTACTGGAATTATTTTTATACAGGAAATTCCAGAAAATGTTTAAAACTTCTAAAAATCATAGAAATTCAACCGTAACTCCAAATGAAATAAATTATATATGAAAAATTATCAGAAAAATTCAATCTATCCATCTATAATGATTTCATGCATGACAAAACAAGTTTACCTTGCTGTTTAGGCACAATAAGGTAATGCACTATAAATACCATGTTTAATGAACTAATATTTGAATCTTTGATTCAAATGAGTTCATTTCTTTCTGTTATAGCTTGCATTAGGCCAAGACACATTCATATCGCCATGTCGTAGCATGCATCATATTGTTGCATATCGTCATGTGTTGATTGTGTTCCGATGTGTTCTTCGTGGTAGGTTCTGCCTCCGAGGATATTCACGAGTATCCAACTAAAGGGCAGTATCCCACTACCACTCCATCAGGCAAGCAACCATTGATCATTCCGACACAAACCCATGTTCTCGCTTCTGCTCTTGCTCACTGCATTAAGACAACGCGATTCAAACTGCTGTGTGCTACGGTAGTTGAACCCTTATCCTCTGCATGACCTGTCATTGCCACAATAACTAGATGAAACCCACTAGCATGTGTAGGAGTTGATTGAGCCATGTATGTGATTCCTACCTTGCTATGCCTGCTATGCTTAGAGTTGTGTCAGGTCTGGTTCATCTGGGAGATGGGCTAGAGTGAAATGCTTATGTCGGTAATGTGAGGGATGTGTTGATCTTGTTTTGGTAAAGGTATCGATGAGAGGCCATGTAGGAGTACATGGTGGGTTGTTTCATTGAGGTCGTCCCTAAGAACTGAGATCTGTATGTGTGATTTAAGATTCAGCTACTACCATGCATTGGGATCCTTAACTGACCCTCTCGGCTTCTTAATCACCCTAGTACTTTGTCCAGGAGTTGCAATTAGTTTCTGGTGTTTGTAGGTTATGTGTTGGCGGCCGTGCGTAGCGCTGACCCTAGGGGTGGGCTATGTTGCGGTAGATACACCGCCGGGCGCCCGTTTGGCGTCTCGAGACCCTGTTCACATCGTTCGGGGCCGTATGTGGAAACCTTGGCTGGACTCCCTGCGGATGGAACCTGGATAGGCGATAAACCTGGACTAGAGACTTAAGTGTTTAGGTAGGCCGTGGCCGACACCCTCGCTGGGCTTCCGCTTGAAGGTTGCCGAGTACATGTCGTGTAAACGGCGATAAGTGGTGAAAGCATGTATGACGAAGTACACCCCTGCAGGGTATAAACTATTCGAATAGCCGCGTCCGCGGTAAAAGACTACTTGGTTGCCTATACAGTTCATAGAAAAGTTAATGGATACTACTAAAAGACTCAAGTTAATTGTGAGTACCGAGTATGGCCCTCTCGTAGGATGACGAGGGAGGATCCACGGTGGAGTATTGTGTTGGTGAGTAGTGGACTCGTGTGCGAAAACTATTTTACTGGCGAAGTTCCATAGGATAGCTTAGCCAAGAGTCAAAGATGGCTTGCTGCATTAACCCCACCACCTTCTTGAGAATAAGCATGTATAGTAGGTTCTGATGTAAGACTTGATGATTACCTTTGTACTCATGTTTGCTTAATTATTGTTTTAGACGACACCGCCCACTCCGATGGGTTCTAAGTAGACCTTGACGTCGACGAGTGACTAGCCACCCAGGTGGTGATCCTGGCCATGGAGGGCTTTATGTAGATAGACAGGCTTCGAGAAGCCTTCTTTCTTTCTAGAGTCTGTACTCAGACTAGTTGCTTCCGCATGTGCTTGTATGTTTGTATGACTTGAGTGTCGAGTCATGTGACCCCTATCTGTATGAACATGTTATGTATGGCTCTCTGGAGCCTTTAGATAAAGTACTTGAGTTGTAGAGTTTTGTTGTGATGCCATGTTGTATGTACTCATATCGGGCATATTGTGTGTATGATTGAAATGCTTGGTATGAGTGGGATCCGACAATCTAGTTGTTTATCCTTGGCAGCCTTTCTTATGGGGAAATGTAGTCTAGTGTTCCTCGAGCCATAGTAGTCCGCTACAGCCCGGTTCACCGGAGTCCTGCTAGCCCAGCACTACTATTCAGGACACTTGACTGGCCGGCATGTGTTTCACTTCGTCCCTATGTCTGTCCCTTCGGGGAAATGTCACACGGTGACTTCCGGAGTCCTGCCTAGCCTGCTACAGCCCGGGGTTCCCCGGAGTCCTGTCAGCCCAGTGCTACAGCCCGGAATCACTCGTTGATGACCGACATGTTCGATGTGATTCATGTATGCCTGTCTCCATAGGTCTGTGCCGCTTTGGGTTCACGACTAGCCATGTCGGCCCGGGTTCTCTGTCATATGGATGCTAGCGACACTATCATATACGTGAGCCAAAAGGCGCAAACGGTCCCGGGCCATGGTAAGGCGACACCCGTGGGATACCGTGCGTGAGGCCGCAAAGTGATATGAGGTGTTACCGGCTAGATCGATGTGACTTGGAATTGGGGTCCTGACAGTTTTTAACTAAGGGAAATATGTATCTCTACTTTGCCGCATCACCCTTTCCTCATCAAGGGAAAAGTCAACACAAGCTCTAGAAGTAGCAGCAAGAATTTCTGGCGCCGTTACCGGGGAGGTTCTACATCAAGCCTACCAAGTTCCTATCATAAACTCTCATCTCTTGCAGTTACATTATTTGTCATTTGCCTCTCGTTTTCCTCTCCCCACTTCTAAAACGTTTTTTAGAAAAACACAAAAATATTTGCCTTTTTTCTTTTGCTTTTATGTCTTACTTGGTCTGTTTGCTCGTTTGCTTGGTATAATGTGTGTTTATTGAAAATCAGGAAGCAAAAAATTTACCGATCCTCATCCACATTCTAATCTTTTTAAAGGATCCAATTATGATGAACCAATTGCTAGTGAGTTGATTGCACTAGATTATCTTTATGGAGTTTTGCTTGAAATTAGTGAATCTAAAAATTGTGATGAAGTGCTAAAAGAAGAAATTAATGAAGTGATTCATGATAGCTCCTTGACTAAAAATCATGATTGCAATAATGCTATTGTAAATTCTATTAATGTCAACTGTGCTAATAATATGAAAAACCCTAAGCTTGGGGATGCTAATTTTGCTATGTCCACTACTTATTGCAATGATCATGATTGGGGTGATAATGCTTTTTATGATCTTGAAAATTTATTTAAGCCTCATGATGAATATGTCCATGGTAATATTGAACGTGGGTTTGGAAGAGTGTCAACTCTAGGTAATAGTGATCCCACTACTTTGGAGAATGATCAATCTTATGAAATTTTTGATAAAAGTTGACTTGGAGAGGTCATGACTTTATTTTATGATAATCCCACTATTTTGGAAGAGTGTCAACTTTGCATGCATGTGGATCATGAAGAGAAAATTTTATGTGATAACTATATTGTTCAATTTTATTATGATCCTACTTGTAATTATTATGAGAGGGGAAAATATGGTTGTAGAAATCTTCATGTTACTAAATTATCTCTCGTTATGTTGAGATTGTCAATGCTTTATTCTTCTCCCTTGCATATTCTAGTTTTTGGTTCCCTTGATAATTTGTTTGTTTATAAGATGCATATTCATAGTAAGTATGTTAGACTTAAAAGTTATTTTCACATGCTATATGATGCTCTCTTTGTGCTTCAATTCTTGTCTTTCATGTGAGCATCATTAAAATTATCAATGCCTAGCTAAAAGGCTTTAAAGAAAAGCGCTTGTTGGGAGACAACCCAATAATTTTATTTTCTATTTTTATGACTATACACATTATTATCTCTTTAGTAATTGTGTTTTAATTAGTGTTTGATCCAAGTAAGACCTTCTCGATGGTCTGTGGTGATAGTCAATTTGATCTTGCTGAAAAATAGAAATTGTTGCGTCCAGTAGCAGAATTTCTAAAATTCATAGAAGCATGATAAAATCCTGATTTTTCTACACAATATTTCTATACCAATAGCCTAGGTTTTCATAATTTTTTGGAATTTTTGGAGCTACAGATGTATATGAAGTTTTCAGATTAGTACAGACTGTTCTGTTTTTGACAGATTCTGTTTTCTATGTGTAGTTTGCTTATTTTGATGAATCTATGGGTAGTATCGGGGGGAATGAACCATGGAGAAGTTAGAATACAGTAGATATTACACAAATATAAATTTATAATGAGTTCACAACAATATCTAAAGTGGTGATTTATTTTATTATACTAAGGGAGCTTACGAGTTTACTGTTGAGTTTTGTGTTGTGAAGTTCTCAAGTTTTGGGTAAAGATTTGATGGACAAGGAAATAGAGTGGCAATAGCCTAAGATTGGGATGCCCAAGGAACCCCAAGGTAATATTCAAGGACAACCAAGCATCTAAGCTTGGGTATGCCCTGGATGGCATCCCCTATTTCGTCTTCAATCCATTGGTAAATTTACTTGAGGCTATATTTTTATTCACCACATGATATGTGTTTTGCTTGGAGCGGCTTGTATGATTTGAGTCTTTGCTTTTTAGTTTTCCACAATCATCCTTTCTGTACATACCTTTTGAGAGGGACACACATTAATCGTGAATTTATTAGAATACTCTATGTGCTTCACTTATATCTTTTGAGCTAGGCAGTTTGCTCTAGTGCTTCACTTATATATTTTTAGAGCACAATGGTGGTTTTATTTTATAGAAATTGTTGAACTCTCATGCTTCACTTATATTATTCTGAGAGTCTTTAAACAACATGATAATTTTCCTAGGTTGTGAATTTAGTCCTAATATGATGGGCATCCAAGAGGGATATAATAAAAACTTTACATGTGTTATATTAGTGTCATGCTAGTGAGTAATTGTGGATTGGTAGAAATACATGTGTTAAAGTTTGTGATTACTGTAGCATGCACGTATGGTGAACCGTTATATGTTGAAATCGGATCATGATTTATTCTTTCATTGTCTTCCTTATGATTGGCGGTCGGGGATGAGCGATGGTCTTTTCCTACCAATCTATCCCCCTAGGAGCATGCGTGTAGTACTTTGTTTCGATGGCTAATAAATTTTTGCAATAAGTATGTGAGTTCTTTATGACTAATGTTGAGTTCATGGATTAATATTATACGCACTATCACCCTTCCACCATTGCTAGCCTCTCTAGAACCGCGCAACTTTCGCCGGTGAATTAAACCAACCATATACCTTCCTCAAAAGAGCCACCATACCTACCTGTTATGGCATTTCCGTAGCCATTCCGAGATATATTGCCATGCAACTTCCACCGTTCCGTTTATTATGACACATACCATCATTGTCATATTGCTTTGCATGATCATGTAGTTGGCATAGTATTTGTGGCAAGGTCACCGTTCATATTTTTTATACATGTCACTCTTCACTACTAGGGAAAACCTTATACACAGAATCTTAGCAGCAGCGCGGCTTAAAAACAAACGCTACTGCTAATTAGCAGTAGCGAGCTTCAGAAAAGAGCGCTACTAATGACTAAGTAGCAGTAGCGCTCTAGGTGAAAGAGCGCTACTACTATAATTGCCACGGTGTTGCCCCCAGGCTAGATATAGTAGTAGCGCCCTTCCCATGGATGCGCTACTGCTAAAGAACTTAGTAGCAGCGGTTTTCTTCAAAACACGCTACTGCTAAGTATCACCGCAACTAATTAAGTTTAGTCCCATACTGCTAAGCGAACAAGGTGTTTACCACCTTAAATATGCTACTTCTCAACCTATCTCGAGCCCTTGGTCTTCATTGAACTATATGTGTATGATTTGTGGTTGCAATATGAATCCTCGCCTGTACCTGTACAGGTACAGTGAGGATTCACTACTAGAAAAAGGGCTATAGATGGGATTGACACTAATGGCGCACCAGACAAGCGGTGCGCCATTAGTATATACTAATGGCGCACCACCTTCTGATACGCCATTAGAGTTGAAACTACTAATGGCGCACCTGGCCCAGGGTGCGCCATTAGTATCAAAAAAAAAATTTAACTAGTGCGCCTGTCCAAACATACTAATGGCGCATCCAGACACAGTGCGCCATTACTAGTTGTAACTAGTAATGGCGCACCTGCCGGAAAGTGCGCCACTAATGTTGTTTTTTTATTATATTTTTTATTCCCTTTTTTGCAAAACTACTAATGGCGCACTGTACCACCGTGCGCCATTACTAGTTTAAACTAGTAATGGCGCACTGTGGGACAGTGCGCCATTAGTATGTTTATTTTGCAAAACTACTAATGGCGCACCACCAGAAGGTGCGCCATTAGTAACCTGGATTACTAATGGCGCATTTAGAGTTGGTGCGCCATTAGTAAGTGGGCAGCAACAAGATATTTTGGACAGCCTCTCCTACCCACACTCACTTTCTCCCCACTTCATTCTCTCCACCTCCTCCTTGTCTCGGGTGCCTCCTCTTTTTCACCTCATTTCCACCATAGATTCATTCAATTTAAGTGGTTAAATTACCTTGTTTTGATAGGTAAGTAAGGGGGGAAGCTATATTTATGTTGTTCTCCCTACAACAATGTGCACATGCACTTTTTATGGCCTAGCTAGATCTATGTATGTTCGTGGTGTTGCATATGTTTGTGGTGTTGCATATGTGTTCGTGTTTGGAGGTGTACCGGTATTTGAAATGCGATAGTTGCCAATATTTTGCCGGAATGTTGATTCATTTCCGTTTCGGCGAGAATTTTGGATTAAGCATTCTTTTTCGTCCTATTTTTAGGGAAAGTCATGCCAAATTTTTTCTTGGTTCTAAAATATCATTTTGCTCTACCCCGCAGGCGACCATGGTCCGCATGATGACCGAAGGCATCATGAATAGGTTTTTGAGGTCCGCAAAGGCCGAGATGCTTCAAAAGAACGAGACGGAGATAAGATGTTCGTGTCGAAGATGCAAGCTGAAGAGCCTTATTGCGAACCCGGAATTCGGGCAGGTGCGGGACCACCTGCTCTTGCGTGGTTTCATGGATGGCTATCGGTGGCAAGGTGATGAAGATGACTACAAAGCCGTCCATGGGGGCCGGGCAAGAAATGAGGAAGGGCAGCAAGACAACCACCACGGCTCAGGCGGGCGAGAAGACGAAGAATCCCCAGGAGATGATCACGACGGTGATGCTGTACACAGTCATCATGTAGAAGATGCAGGACAAGATGATGAGGAAGATGCCGGAGCAGACGACGGGCATGATCATGAAGATGATGATGCCAGCGGAGCAGACGACGCTGGACCATCAATGGGCTGGGTGCAGGACCCTCATATTCAAGAGCTGCTTCTCAAGTAGACGGATAACGCAAGAGCTGCCGCCCGAGAGAAAGCCAAGATGGATCAACTTGAGTTAGACGCGGTTACTCCATTGTATGAAGGATGCAGGCCCGAGGATACCCGCCTGAAAGTAACGCTCATGGCTCTGGAGATGAAGGTAAAACACAAAATGACCGACGCATGCTTCGACGAGAACATGTCATTCTGGCACGAACGTCTTCCCAAGGGGAACAAGTGCCCGACCAGTTTGGAGGAGGCGAAGAAAATCATGTGTCCTCTGGATTTACCGCACATGAAATACCATGTGTGCTTGAACAATTGCATCATTTATCGGGACGAGCACGTGGAGTCTACCATATGTCCGGTGTGCGGCGTCACTCGATACAAGAAGAGGAAGAAAGCTCCTCGAAAGTGGTGTGGTACTTTCCGATCACTCCTCGTCTGCAGCGGTATTTCGCAGACCCTAATGTAGCAAAGCTCCTGCGTTGGCACGCGGATAGGGAGGAGAAGAAGCGAGAAGATGACGCAAATGATCCGGAGATAGATAAAAAAGACAAGATGTTGAGTCACCCTAAGGATGCGAGCCAGTGGCAAGCGTTGAACTTCGAAGACCTAGAATTTGGGAACGATCCAAGGAACATCGTGCTGGGCGCGAGCACCGATGGAGTCAATCCATTTGGCAGCCAGAGAAGCACACATAGCACCTGGCCTGTGTTTGTGTGGATGTACAACCTTCCCCCCTGGTTGTGCATGAAGAGGAAGTGCATTCACATGAGTATGCTAATTGAAGGACCGAAACAACCAGGGAATGACATCAATCTGTATCTGGGGGTGCTGAAAGAGGAGCTTGACACGCTGTGGAAAACGCCAGCCAATACGTGGAACACCACAGAGAAAGAATATTTCCCTATGAGAGCCGCGCTGCTCACGACGGTGCACGACTATCTCGGTTACGGATATGTCGTGGGGCAGGTGGTCCACGGATTTTCTGGATGCGTCAGGTGCATGGATGACACAACGTATCGCCAGCTAGATAGAGATCCCGGGTCTTCGAAAACCGTGTTCATGGGACATCGAAGGTGGCTTCGCGACGATGACCCGTGGAGAAAACGCAAGGATCTATTCGATGGTGAAACCGAACCCCGAGGACGCCCGCGTACGAGGAGCGGCGAGGAAATAGACGAGCTGTTGAAAAATTGGAAAGACTGCCCACTGCCGCGAAAGAAGCAAAAGGCGCCAGAGCCGGGAAAGAAGCGAAAGGCGCCAGAGCCGCTGCTGAAGGTATGGAAAACGAGGTCTGTTTTCTGGGACTTGCCGTACTGGAAGATCCACCGTGTGCCTCACAGCCTTGATGTCATGCATATCACGAAGAACGTGTGCGAGAGTCTGCTTGGTACCCTGCTCAACATGCCAGAGAGGACCAAAGATGGGCCGAAAGCAAGGGCAGACTAGAAATCAATGGGCATCAGGCAGGAGCTTCACGCTATATATGATGATGATGATGATGATGATGATGAGGCGAAGCAGGACATGGAAAGTCGTCGCAAAGGCAAAAAGGCCAAGAAGACCAGAAATGACTACCCTCCCGCGTGCTTCACTCTAAGTCAGGAGGAGATCGAGCAGTTTTTCACCTGCCTCATAGGAGTAAAACTTCCTTACGGTTACGCGGGGAAGATAACCAGATACCTAGACCCAGTGAAGCAGAAGTTCAGTGGGATGAAGTCTCACGACTGTCACATGCTGATGACACAGATACTTCCAGTTGCAATCCGTGGGATCATGGACGCGCACGTCTGTGAAACCCTATTTGGCCTATGCAACTTTTTCGACGTCATCTCTCGGAAGTCTGTTGGCGTGAGGCAACTCATAAGGCTAGAGGAAGAGATCGTGGTGATACTATGCGAGCTTGAGATGTACTTCCCGCCCGCATTCTTCGACGTTATGGTGCATCTGCTGGTCCATATCATGGACGATATCATCCAACTCGGGCCGACGTTCCTACACAGCATGATGCCGTTCGAAAGGATGAATGGTGTCATCAAAGGATACGTTCACAACATGTCACGTCCAGAGGGAAGCATATCCAGGGGCTTTCTGACCGAAGAGTGCATCTCCTACTGCACGAATTATCTAGGCGTCGAGAACCCCGTTGGTCTGCCCGTCAACAGGCACCTCGGCAGGCTCGCTGGATGGGGTCACTGTGAGGGTCGTCGCGAAATGCATGTCGACTTCGAGGGTCAACTCGCCGACTTTGAAAGAGCAAACCTAGTCGCGCTACAACACATAGACGTGGTCGATCCTTGGGTGAGAGCACAAAACCTTTATTAAGAAGACGTACAATGACCGAGGCCAACAGAGGATACTCAAAGAGCACAACTCATGTTTCACGTGTTGGTTCAAGCAGAAGCTTCTGTCGTACCCTTTACATGAGGATTCTTCCGCGGAAGAACAACTCATATTCGCCTTGTCACAGGGCGCCGAGCACAACTTGATGACCTATGAGGCGTACAATATCAACGGCTACACATTCTACACCGGGGCCAAGGACATGAAGAGCGATGGTTATCAGAACTCCGGGGTAACGATGGAATCCTACACCGGTAACGACAAGGACAGATACTACGGAAGGATCGAGGAGATCTGGGAGCTGAGCTATGCTGGAGAGAAGGTCCTGATGTTCCATGTCAGATGGTCCAAGAGCGTCCTAAAAGAAGACCGGTATTTCACCACCATGGTTATACCCGAAGCCAAATCCAAGACCGCAGGCACAAACGTCACCGCGAAAAATGAGCCATGGGTACTGGCTTCCCAAGTGGACCAATGCTTCTTCATTACCGAGCCGTCAAAGCCCAGTCATGTTGTCGTGAGGAGAGGCAAAAGGAAGATCATCAGAATGGATGGAGTAGCCAATGAGCAAGACTTCTACAAGTACGGCGACCCGAGGATCGAACATGACGACGATGATGAAGTAGCAGCATACACCACAAGAAGAAGCAGGACCACCCTACCTAAAGGACGTCCGTTCCACAGAAGAACTCCATTTGCGAAAAAGAAGGGCAAGAAGATTGTGAACAAATAGCTAGCTAAGATCGATTGTATTTAAATCGTAGCCTTCATTTCTCGATTGTATTTCATGGGCACTTTTTGAACTATCATGAATATTTTTAAATTTCATGGACACTCGATCTCGACCCCCCTCCATCTTGATCGCTATCCCACCTCGCCAGATCCGGTCCCCCTCGCCGCCGAGCACCCCCCGGTCCACCGGCCGCCGCCGACCCCCCGCACCCTCGATTCCCCTACTCAACCACCGCCGCCGACCCCCCGCACCCTCGATTCCCCTACTCAACCACCGCC
>NC_041386.1:194374527-194382383 GCF_002162155.2 Triticum dicoccoides
TCCCCCTCTTGACTGGAGCTTGTAAAGCTGCCGTTGATGTACCTGCCATTTCCTCTGAAATTTGCCTGCCATTTGATCAACATTTCAGTGCAACAAATTGCAATATTTCCATCTAAGTATCCTTGCTCGGCTTCTGGTGTTTTTATTGCTATAGGATTACTAAATGGGATCTTCTAGGATGTTATCTGTTGTTCAAAAAACTGAAAATGTAGCAGTTGTGACTGAATATCCAATCTAGTGGATAGTAGTGGAATGCTAGTTTAGCTAGTTTGTTGCTGTGTAGGATCTTGGCTCTCTGCTCGGCATGCGATCCCTGATAGTTTCTATAATTGCAGAGCACTGATCGCGGCCTCGCTTCCATCTTGTAGGTACTTGGAACTTGGAAGGGGGACAAGCAGGCGGAGCGGGTGAAGCCAGACCGGAAGAAGTAGGCCGGAGGTGGAGTGAGAAGGGGAAGCAGAGAAAGAAAGGTTTGTTCCATGTCCTCGGATGAAGTTCCGTGTTTCGATGGTCTCTGTGTAGTTTCTGATGCAGACCGTACATCCATCAAAAGCCACAATGCAAGCCAACTTTTATTTGTCTTGCCTGGTTCCACTAAGATGTGTTATTGCAAGCTATTAATTATTTTTCAGTTGTGAGCCTTGAGAATATTAATTTTTTCCTATATTGTAGCTTTAACAGTTTTCAGTGTTCCATCTTTCTAGTCTCCTATGTTGAATAGAGACATACAATTTTTAGTGTTAAATCAATTGTGTGATCTCTTTTTCTATGTTTCAAGGACTGCCCAATACAAGTAAAGCAATTTGTTTTGATCAGTCAACTGTGAGTGAATCAGGATGTTGATTAATGTGACGGATTCACTTGCTGCTCCACTATTATAATTTGGCAGCTCAAAACTATACGTAGTATGCTTTGTGTGGAGTTTTTTCTTCAGTTTTGGCCACTATTGATGTTTAATACTTCATACAAAACACATGATAAAAAAATGACTCGATTTACTATAAAAACTACCTTTCCTGAATAATGCCATTTTTTTATTTTTACTAGCATGTTACCATTAAAATAGTGGTGAAAGTATTGCTTGTTACTTAGAGTAATATAAAAGACATTTTGGACCAAAACAAGTTTCTGGTATAGTTAGAAGACGCCTGACCCATTGCTTGAGCCTTGTATTGCAAGTTGATGAAATTCAATTTGTTAGTGACTAGCTAGCTCATTCATTTCTAAAAAGCATGCGATGAGCTAGAACCCAGACATCTATTCTATCTTACTCCATGAGCCTCTACGCAGACCAAATGTAGCCAAAAACAAGACATCTATGCTATCTCACATCTAAGGTGTGCTACTGCACTACAGATTACCTGTTCTCTGGTTCAATTGTTGGTTCTATCTAATAATGCTGAGGGTTCTACTTTGGGGCTTTTTGATTCCAAGCAAACCTAGCTGATTTTTATCAAGAGGCCAAACATTCATCTAGTTTTGCTATGAACTGCTGCTAATGTATGATGTTTTCCTATGAATTTGCTATGTGGTACTGCTTATATATGCTAGAACTAATTTTGATATGGATGTGCTGATTGTGTCAAGTAGTAGTACAAGGTTGTTGCCCTCTGGATGCTACCATTGTATTTGCATAGAGGAAATATTGATGGCCTATCTGTCCTGCATATTGTGCTTTGGATGTGCTTTGGCCTGATTGTTCACAGCAATATATATATATATATATATATATATATATATATATATATATATATATATATATATATATATATATATATACTGTGGTAATACTAGTGTAGGCTTGTATAGTTGTATAGTTTCAGATGTCTCCTGTTCTGGGTCATGGACTTTGTGCCATGGCCACATTGGTTTTCTGTTTGGCCTCAATTTGGCCTGACAAATGATGGTCTACTAGCTAGTCTACTAGCTGGCAAGATGCTTTGGCAGAAGTTTGGAATTGTTATGCAGTGTTGTGTTCAGTTTTGGCAGGAGTTCAGAACTGTTAGGCAAAGGTCATGTCTCCGACCATCGTGTCGTGATGATCTTGCTCTGTTCTTGCTCCTATTATAATTGTAGAGGATAAGAAGAACTTGCTCTATTCTTGCTTGTACACCAATCTCTGCTTCAACTGCTGCATTTACTTTCATGTAACAGTCTTGTACCCATGCTTCAGTGGCACTGCACCCTAAGCAATGGAGGCCTTTTTTCACATGATAATGTATTTTCCATGTTGTGATGGAGGCCTTTTTTGCCTTGTCCACCCGAGAGGCCCTTGAGTTTGCTGGAATGTCGATTAACTTCCGTTCCGGCAAATTTGGGTACTCCATATGTCCTATTTTCAGCAAAGGTCATGCTGAAATTTTCTGTGAATTTTAGCATGACTTTGCTAAAACTAGGACATATGGGGTACTTGTGACTAATGCATGGGCCGGGGTATCTTAGTAGTTAATTAAGTAGGATCAAGTGCCCTGGCATACTTGTGACTAATGCATGGCTTTTAGGGTGCCTCGGTGTCGATAAAAACTGAAATGATGAAAGCTTAGGCTTTTAGGGTGCCTCGGCGTCGAAAAACCCTCAATGATAAAAGCTTAGCTTTTAGGATGCCTCGGTGTCGACAAACCCTAAATGATGAGACCATGATCTTGTTCCTTGACAATAACCAACTTTTTGACCAAACTTTGTTCCTATTTATAGAGAAACATGGCCAACAACGATGAGGCCAGGGGTTCGGGCGGCAAGAAATTCTGGGAGCTGTCCCAGGAGATGGAGGAACAACCTCACTTGTATGAGGACGCCGCCTTCCCCACCAATCCTGAGACCACTGATGGTACCGCCGAGGATGACCCCACTGATGCCACCACTGATGGTGCCGCCGAGGATGCCACCACTGATGATGGCGGCGCACGCACAGATGGCAGCCAACCGAAGAGGCAACGGAAGGACCGGCGCCCGACCGTGCTCCGCACCCTCAAGGAGGAAGTTACTGAAGTGGACTCCGACGGGAATCCAACGGCGCCCGAACGAATAGTCAAGGGGTACTCGCTTCAGCTCAGGTGCATTCTCCGGAGCACCGTCTCGATCAACACCGAGGGAATTTGCGCAACCTCCTCTTCACGAAGCTGCACGAACGATACAAGTTCCCCGCTGAATTTGAAAACACAAGCCTCAAAGGGAATAAAGTGAACAATGCTGCCCTCAGGAAGATGAGCAAGGCCCTGTCTACTTGGAAAAGCAATGTGAAGAGAATGATCGATAAAGGTGAGAGTTATGAGAAGATCAAGGAGAAAAATCCTTCGATCACCGAAGATGACTACAACGACTTCAAGATCAATTGCTCGAGCACCGCAAACTCCGAATCAAGTAAGTGGGGCAAAGAAATGCGGGAGCTGAACTTAGGGGAACACACACTCGGTCCCGGCGGTTACAGAGTGGCGGAGTCTATATGGGACAAGGAGGAGGCGGACCATGCCGAGCAAGGCCTACCGC
Source organism: Triticum dicoccoides (assembly GCF_002162155.2). Lineage (NCBI taxonomy): Eukaryota > Viridiplantae > Streptophyta > Magnoliopsida > Poales > Poaceae > Triticum > Triticum dicoccoides. Next base: position 194,378,014 of record NC_041386.1, read on the forward strand.
CCCTCTTCGATAAATACGGTGACAAGCAGACCAGGAACTTTGTCAGGGCCCGGTACAAGAAGGACCCGAAAACAAAGGAGCTTACCACGGATCCGAAGACCAGGGCGCTTGAGCTTGTTCTGGTAAGGAATACACCCCCGCGTAATTAGCTCCATATGGTTGCATTCTAATTAATGAAGCCAAATTTCTAAATGGTTCACATTCCTTCCGCGGGCGACTGAAAGCAGTAGTGCGGGGTCGACTAAGAGCAACCCTTGGGACACCACTCTAAATAGGGCGTTGAATGTAATGCAGAACAAGGATAAGCTCAGTAAGCCGACATCAACTGGTCGTGTGGCCGGCAAAGGCTTGTCGACAAAATGGTCGTCATACTATAACACTGGTGGGCGAAAGGAGAAAAAGACCAGCTCGGAAAACCAGGCGCCCGAGGTTCAAGAACTCAGGGCACAGGTGGTGCGGATTCCGGAGATTGTCCAAGAGCAAGTGTAACAACAACTCGGAGCGACGATCACCGCCATTGTGCCTACCTTGATCCAGGGGATTAGTGCGTGGATTGCGGGCGGCCAACAGGGGCCGCCCCCGATTCCTAGCTTCACGGCCAGCAACTCACAGAACGCGATGGTGGGGCCATTGGTGTCTCCGGCGGAGGCGGCATTGGTGTCTCCGACGCCGGCACGGGAGCTTAATGCACCCGGGTGTACGTCGACCGGCACCTCTGCAGCAAGCGGCCCCTCCGTCAACTCCACGCCCGCCGTTGGCGGTGCCTCGACATTAGCCGAGCTCGACGCCATGATCACGGTAACTAATTAAGCCTCTCTCTGCCGAGGACTTCATCTCCTTGCCTTTGACTGGGCATCCCTGACGCCCTACATGTTTTCGTAGGGCGCCGCCGACGTTCCGTGCACTCTCCTGCACTTCGTGAACAACGAGTTGGTCGATGTCGCCAAGGGCAAAATCGTTCAACCGGGCAACCCCTTGTTCCACGGTACCCAGATGCCACCCAACTTGTTTAGGGTTCAACTGGTTCGGGTGCTGCCAGGCTGCGACGAGTTGTTACCTCCGATTCGACCCGTCGGGGCCGACGATGATGACGTGATGACCCTCAGCGCCTGCCTGAGCTGGCCCCTGCTTTGGCCGAAGAGCCAGATTCGTTTGGGGGCGGGGGACACCACCCCAAAGACAACACCGCCAGTCGTGCCAGCGCCAAGTCGGCCCCATGGCAAGACCGCCGCAACGGTGCCGGACATCCCTATGCCACTGGATCCAAACATGCATATGGCACAGGATCAGAACGACGACGACGACGATACATTTGCCAACGTCGATCAGTACTTTGCCGATCATGGGTACGGTGGCGACTTCATGGGGCCTCCTTCTCAAGAACCCAACCTAACAAAAGACATGCGCGATCTAGCTGGTACCACGGAGAAGCCAAGTTGCAACAGGCGTCGTCTGCAGTTCAGCTCTCAGGAGACGCCTCCAGCTGCTGACTTCACCGAGCCTCGGATAGGCGAGGTGCGAAATATGATCAACCCCAACACACTCAAGAAGGCGGTCTGTGAGCAGAAGTCGGTCCCATTACAGGAGAAGAAGAAGGCACGCAAAGGAAAGACTAACAAGGGTGTGGGCCAGCCGGCACCGAGTATGATCCGTGCTCAGGACGGGCCACCTTCACCTGAGGATATCTCGAGGAGGGTGCATGTGGCGGGTAGGCCGATGCTACCGAGAAATATGCTCGATGCTGCAACCGGTGCTATGCGGAGTCTGCATGACAGTGTTCTTTCTTTGGAGAAGCGCCGTCTCAGAGAGAAGGATGTGGCATACCCGGTTTTCGCGGCCAAGGTGCCAGAGGGCAAGGGCTTTGTGGATAACTCCATCGGGGGTACGATCGTCCTGCGGTTTGATGACATCCACGCTATGTTGAACCTTCATCCGCTGCACTACACCTTCGTTCGGCTATTTTCGCTGAGTATGGAGATGCGGATCATTCGCTACAAGACCCCGGACATCGTGATAGTCGACCCCTTCTACATGCGTGCCAAGATCTTGGGAAGCGCTGGGGACCGGCAAGTCGCGAGTTCTTACCTCGAAGGCGTCATTCTGGCAAACCAAGATAAGGATAACTTCCTCGTGCCTTACTTTCCCGAGTAAGTCCTCCCCTCAACCGCCCCGTAACATATGAATTCTTAGACTTCGATCGGTTTTCTTTTAACATTCCGTGTTTTCTGCAGTGACACACGTTGCACGCTCATCCTCCTAAGCCCCAAATATTCCATGGCCACGTATTTCGACCCGGACCGTCAGTCGAACGTAGACTACACAAATGTCAAGAAGGTTCTTGATGATGTTCTCCCCGGCTACGTCAAATCTGGAGGCACCTTCACCAGGCCTATTCGTAAGTACGGCAAGCACGTGTTCTCCCACAATACGACGTTCTGCTGCGTCAAGCAGCCGCCTGGCGATCAGAAGGGTGCCTACTACACCATCCATCACATGTGGGCGATCATACGGGACCATCATCAACTTCTGCTACCGAGTAGACTCAAAGATTGGGCCGCGAGCGTGTCGGCAATCCAGGACGCGGACATCAGACAAGAATTCTTTCGCATCCAGTCGGAGTTTGCGGAAATCATCCATCAAGATGTCCTTCGTACCGCGGGGCAGTTCTACCTCAGAAATCAACCGTCCAACAGTGACATCGACACAATCCTACAAATGTAGGCTGACAACGCCTGTTGTTTCATGACTCCCACGATAGATGGCGGCTTCATCCACGCTCCGGTCCCTTGAGTCGAGTCGAAAGCAGTGATGCTGTGTCTAGTTCTGAAACATCGATTGGCTCATGTTGTAATTAAACTTTAATGAACTTGTAGTATGTCTCTTTGGTTTCGAGAGTCATTCAACTTAGATGTAATCGATGCTATTAATGTCTTGCTTTTCTCTTCCGATCGTTCTGTTGCATACTTATATATTGCTTATGTATTGTCTGTGAATTGGTACTAACGTTTCGTTTGGCTACTGCATAGCGATGCCGTGGTATGCCGTGTACAAGGGTAAGGTTCCTGGAGTCTACAACGACTGGGAGGAGTGTCGGAGACAGGTTCACCGATTCAGCGGTAACAGTTACAAAGGGTACGCCACTAGGGCCGAGGCCAAATCTAGATACGCCCACTATCTAGCGGGAGAGGGGAGGGAGCGTTGGAGGAACCAGATGAAGACGAGTTTCATCGTGATGATGCTCATCGTGATGACCGCAACTCTCTTCTATGTGATGGTAGTTTAGATGATCGATATCGACTTGTAATGTGAAGAAAAACTCGCGGTCTCGAGACTTGTAATATAATGTTCTATCTTTGTTCGGTCTTTTCAATTCGGAGACTAATATGATGAATTGTATTCGGAGACTAAAATGATGAATTGTATTCAGAGACTAATCTTCTATTGTATTCGATGAATCTGTTGTTGATGTGTGCTGTCTATATTTTGTCCAATTATACATTTTGTAACCTGTGCAAAAAACAGAAAATAAAAAAATAAAAAAACCTAATATTCATACTAATGGTGCATCACATCATAGTGCGCCATTAGTATGCCAAAGGATACTAATGGCGCATCATTAAACAGTGCGCCATTAGTATGTCGAAGTTACTAATGGCGCATCTTGTTGTCGTGCGCAATTAGTATGCCAAAGCACCTGGGTATACATGGCCCCCTGGGAGGCATACTAATGGCGCACTATTGTATATACTAATGGCGCACCTTGCGCCATTAGTATACCAGATACTAATGGCGCACGAGTGGTGCGCCATTAGTAAAATATACTAATGGCATGCTACTAATGGCGCACCACTAATGCGCCATTAATGGCCAAATTAGGTGCGCCATTAGTAGGCCTTTTCCTAGTAGTGATTCATGTTGACTATTTAGATTATACACAAAAAGATCAATGATGACCAATGTATATTTTTGATATAACTGCTTCCATTAGCAGTAGCGGTTTTCACTGAAGCGCGCAATAGATAAGTTAGCTATAGCGCGTTTTCCATATGAGCGCTACTGCTAGTTCGAGTTAACCACCCCCGGCTCAAAATTTCGCTAAGTCTTCCTCCCTCCTGGCCTATTCCCCTACTCCTGTCGCCGCCGCCCGAGCCCGAGCGCGCCTGCCCTCATCGCCACCGCCCGAGCCCGCCCTCAACCTCACCGCCGCCGCTCTCGACCACACTCTCGCCGCCCCCGACCTCACCGCCGCCGCCCTCGACCGAGCCCGCCGCCCAGGACCGCCACCTCCCGATCCCGAGCCCGCCCTCGCCGCCCCTCCGTCGCCGAGCACCTCCCCGCCATCGTCCCTCCCTCTGTAAGCCCCCCACCCC
>NC_041386.1:194382857-194438167 GCF_002162155.2 Triticum dicoccoides
AGGGTTCATAGATAATGATTTTTAGAAGTAGTGGATATTAATTACTAGTAGTGATGGTAAACTAGTTGTATAATTAGCAGTAGTAGATGTTAATTAGTAGTAGATGTAGTAGTTAGATGTTAATTAGTAGTAGTTGTTGTACTAGTTTCTTTCTATTTATAGTAAGTTTATATTTAGTAAGAATGAGTTGAATTAATAGAACTAGTTTAGTTTTAGTTGAACTAGTATAGTAAGTAAATTAATAACTAGTTGAACTACTTTATTTTTAGAAAGAACTAGTTTTTTTATTTTTATACTAAGTTTATATTTAGTAAGAACTAGTTGAATTAATAGAACTAGTTGAACATGTCATATTTGTTATTATTTTTTAGTTTAAGCAATTATTTCATGTTTTGGTTACACCTCCGAGTGGCCTATGTTTTGCCGGAGTGTTGATTAATTTCCGTTCCGACAAATTTCAGGCGCTCGATATGTCCTTTTTTTTAGCAAAGGTCATGCCAGATTTTTCCGTGAATTCTAACATGACTTGTGCTAGAATATGTACAAGTTTAATCTTTGAATTATGAACATAGGAAATGTCGTACTCGGACGACGACAGTCTCCTGGGGGAGTGCAACTGGTGCCACGATGATCGAGGTATGTGTGACAGGTTCGTTGAGCTGGATGAAGATCGGCGCTTCAGCCTTAAGCTCGAGGAGACCTTCGATGTTGAAACAGTACGCAACAACGACAAGTGCTTTTTTCGTAATTAAGCATGACTTCAACTATTTCAACGTCTAATTTTCATCTTTTACAATTCGACTAGCTTATCCCATGCCATGCAAGACGCTATGTCTTGGAGAGGATGGGTTTTGAAGACCATGAAAATTATGAAACAAAGAAAATACACCTAAGGACCCATCATGATATCGATTTTGAAGTAAATCTGTACAATTCTCAGAGCGTAACCCATTTTGGTTGCCAAAAGTGGGAAGCACTTTGCAAAATGTATGGTTTTTATGAGGGTATGATTATCACCATGGATCTTGGTAATCCTGACATCGAGCAAGACAATATGGACATTTAGGTCCTTGTTGATACGCTTCCGATTCTACCGCAATGTGAGTTTCTCAAACATAGTTATGAACTAATTTATATTGTTTATTTCAAAATAGTTGACAGCTTATTTCCATTGACAGCTTATTTTGAATCTTCAAAGAATGTGCAGAAGATGGTAGACAAACCCACTACACTGATGGCTCCGAATTAACTTATAAGGAGAAAAGTCATCTGATTGCTTATTGTACTTTTCTTGAGAATTACAATACCTATTATCAAACTCCTCCAAATTATGGTGAATACGTGCCACTAATGCACGTGTTGAACCACGTTAACTTCTATGGAGATACCCTGGTAAGATTTTTTACTATTACGACATCCGTGCATCTTTTGCATACTTCTAAAACTAGTACATCATTGCTAACTACGAAGTTATTACTATGTTTTTCAACAGGAAATCCTGATGAATTGTGTGCCTCATCTGATGTATCAGAATGGTCGCCTTGCAGTTATGAACATACAGCTAGGTGAATCTAAGGAGCTCACCTGTGCATATCGGATTTCTAAAAGTGGTGAACACATGCTAATCAAAGAATGGAAAAAATGTTTGGACATTCGCAAGGAGGTTCTTGGAAATAACATTAAGCGAAAGGCAAGAATTGGAGATAGGATAATCTCCATTCTCCATAATGGAGAGTCAGGGGCTATCTTGTTTTTTGCTATTTTACCTTGGAGAATATAGTAGGTCCTAAGAGAATGTAGTAGGTCCTATGAGGTACAATATGTTTTTTATGTGATACAATGTGTTAGAGTTGATGATGTGAGGAGTACTTGTGATTACGACTAGTGACCAATGATATGATGATGATGATGATAAGTTGTTAATGATATGATGATGATGATGATGATGATATTTATTATATCATTGGGTGAAAGAACCGCGGATTAGTTTCAAGTGGATGGATATGATGATGATGATGATGATGATATTTATTATATCATTGGGTGAAAGAACCGCGGATTAGTTTCAAGTGGATGTCCATCCACTTGAAACTAGTCCACACGGTTCTTTCACCCCGTGATGTAATAACTCATTATGATGTAAAAACAATTTCTAAATTCCTGTTGTATGTAAACTTGTGTAAAGGTGTACGAATACAACATGAAATTAAAAAGAAATAAAATACGAAATAATAGTAGCAGCGTGGGCAGGGAGAAGTGCTACTACTAATTACCAGTAGAGTTCCTCCGGGAACTCGCTACTACTAAGTCGATTTAGCAGTAGCGTGGGAGGAGGCATGCTACTGCTACACGTTAGCTGTAGCGCCTTATCAGTAGCACATAACCCCGCGCTATTGATAGGTCTAAAACCCGCGTTGCTGCTAGGCTTTTCCCTAGTAGTGCTTGATCATTGGACATTCCGGTACACCACAGGAGGCATCCATATAGAGTCATATTTTGTTCTAGTGTCGAGTTGTAATTCTTGAGTTGTAGATAAATAAAAGTGTGATGATGTATGTGGGAACGACACCTATGGGATCACTGGGATCCCTTCTACGGTTGGTGGGCGCGGGGTTGTGCAAAGAGCGGGTCTAGTAGCCAGCGCAAAGATCGTTTACCCAGGTTCAGGCCGCAAGGATCCGTAATACCCTAGTCCTGCTTTGGTGTATATTTGAGTGTTCTTGAGCTTCCGAACTAGCTGTGGTGCGTGCGTAGTACAAAAGATCTAAATCCTTCTCCAGTACGCCTTGGGCCTCCTTTTATAGTCAAAAAGGGGTCGCCACAGTGGCAAACAGGAGGTGGAAAGGTAAATAGTGTACAAGCTTATCGCCTGTCATTACGTGACAAGGCGCATTAAATGTGCCTCTTAGGTGTCCCGTTGCTTTATTGGGGATGGTAACGAGGCCCGTCCCATCCGTCGCCATTCTGTCTCGTTCTGACCCGCGTCCGAGCTGATGAGGCATGCAGCACCATGTTAGCTGGCAGGCTGCTGAGATGGCATGGTGGTAGGGTCTTCACGAAGATCTGCATGCCACCACATAGGTGCTTGCTGAGTTTGCCTGGAGGCCGCGCTTCGCCACGCAGGTGCCTGCCTGGATGGTTGGGCTGGCGGCTGTATGGAAACGGCGGTGGGGTCTTGGCAGACGTGGGCCTGGCTGTGGCCCCACAGGTGTCCTCGGCAAGGGTCTAACGGGGCCCCGGCAAGGGTCTTGCCGTGGCATCGCGGTCGTCCCTGCAAGGATCTTGCCAGGGGTCTCGTGGATTTCCTCGGCAAGGATCTTGCCGAGGATCATCGTCTTCTGGTCCTCATCCGATCTTGTGTGCCTTGGTTCCAATGTGGTTCATGGTGTTGGAACCATTGGGCTCAAGGGTGGCGCGCTCTATTGGCATTGGGAAACTTGCCCCAGCAAGGCTCTTTCCGGGGCTGCGGAGGCCGCCCCGGGAAGGCTCTTGCCGGGGGAGTCCACCTCGCCCTCTTGCTCTTTGTGTCTCTGGTCTTGGTGTTTTTTTGGTTGTCTTGTGCTTCTGCTTCCTCTACCCCACTAGGTATGGCTGCAGCCGCGGCTCTAACTGTCCGCGCACAAGTAAAGGGGTACAAAAGACAGCCCCTACTTTTGTGCACCGATAGATGATCATGATTATTAGAGCATTGTCCCATGTGAGGAGAGGATGATGGAAGCTATGATTCCCTCAAAAGTTGGGATGAGTCTCTGGACTTAAAAAAAGAGGCCAAAGAAGCCCAAACAAAAAATAATGAGGACAGTGATGATATCCTTTTTCCACACTTGTGCTTCAAAGTAGCACCATGATCTTCATGATAGAGAGTCTCCTATTTTGTCACTTTCATATACTAGTGGGAATTTTTGATTATAGAATTTGGCTTGTATATTCCAATGACGGGCTTCCTCAAATTGTCCTAGGTCTTCGTGAGCAAGCAAGTTGGATGCACACCCACTTAGTTTTTTTGAGCTATCATACACTTATAGCTCTAGTGCATCCGTTGCATGGCAATCCCTACTCACTTGCATCGATATCAATTGATGGGCATCTCCATAGCCCATTAATTTTCCTAGTTGATGTGAGACCTTCTCCTTCTTTGTCTTCTCCACAACCACCATATTCTATTCCACCTATAGTTCTATATTCATGGCTCACAGTCATGTATTGCGTGAAAGTTGAAAAAGTTTGAGAACACCAAAAGTATGAAACAATTGCTTGGCTTGTCATCGGGGTTGTCCATGATGAAATACTTTGTGTGATGAAGATGGAGCATAGCCATACCATATGATTTTGTAGGGATAACTTTCTTTGGCCATGTTATTTTGAGAAGACATGATTGCTTTGTTAGTGTGCTTGAAGTATTATTGTTTTTATGTCAATATTTATCTTCTGTTTTGAATATTATGGATCTGAATATTCTTGCCAGAATAAAGAAAATTGCATTGAAAAATATGTTAGGTAGCATGCCACATCAAAAATTCTGTTTTTATCATTTACCTACCCAAGGACGAGCATGAATTAAGCTTGGGGATGCTTGATACATGTCCAATGCATCTAAACTTTACGATGATTTTTCTAGGACCAGAAGACACCTACGTGACATGGAGAGAGGGCCAAAAGAGTCCCGAGGACGCCACAAGCCTCTAGGGCGCACCTTGGGGAGCACCCTGAGGGCTTGTGGAACCCTTGGGAGTCCTAAAACTCTAATTCCAGTGCTATATATTCTCAAACATTCCACCAACATCAGAAGCATGCACCAAAATACTTTTTCACCACCGCAAGCCTTTGTTCCCATGAAATCCTTTCCCGGGGCCTATTTCGGTCCCCTACCGGAGTGGGATTGATCACAGAGGGCCTCTACATCAACCTTGCCCCCCTTCCGATGAAGCGTGAGCAGTTTACCATAGACCTACGGGTCCATAGCTAGTATCTAGATGGCTTCTTATCTCTCTTTGATCTTCAATACAATGTTCTCCTCGATGTTGTTGGAGTTCTATCCAATGTAATATTATTTTGCGGTGCGCTTGTTGGGATTCGATGAATTGTGGATTTATGATCAGATTATCTATGAATATTATTTGAGTCTTCTCTAAACTCTATTATGCATGATTAAGATATCTTTCTATTTCTCTTCGAACTATCAGTTTGGTTTGGCCAACTAGATTGGTTTTTCCTGCAATGGGAGAGGTGATTAGTTTTTGGTTCAATCTTGTGGTGTCCTTACCAAGTGACATAAGGGGTAGCGAGGAACGTATTGTATTGTTGCCATCAAGGATAAAAAGATGGGGCTTATATCATATTGCTTGAGTTTATCCCCCTACATCATGTCATCTTACTTAAAGCGTTACTCCGTTCTTATGAAATTAATACTCTAAATGCATGATGGATAGCGGTTGATGTGTGGAGTAATAGTAGTAGATGCCGGCAGGAGTCAATCTACTTGTCACGGACATGATGCCTATATTCATGATCATTGCCTTAGATATCATCATAACTATCTGCTTTTCTATCAATTGCTCAACAGTAATTTGTTTACCCGCCGTATGTTTACTTTCAAGAGACAAGCCTCTAGTGAAACCTATTGCCCCCGGGTCTATTTTCCATTATATATTTTTTAGATCTATAAACCAAAAAACCCAAAAATACCTTGCTGAAATTTATTTATATCTACTTTAGTTTGCTCTTTTGTTTATCTTTTATACCTATCTCTATTAGATCTCACTCTTGTTCGTGACCGTGAAGGGATTGAAAACCCATTTTCACGTTGTTTGCAAGTGTTTTTTAGTTTGTGTACGTGCATATATTGGGGACAGGCTTGTGCCTCCTACTGGATTGATACCTTGGTTCTTAACTAAGGGAAATACTTATCTCTACTTTGTTGCATCACTCTTTTATGTTCAAGAAAAAATCAACGCACGCTCAAGAAGTAGAAGGGGCCCACCTGCATCGGGGACAGACTCCGCTCTCATAGCTTTGCATCTCCATAGATAGATCTTGGGTGTTCGTAGGAATTTTTTTGATTTTCATGTAACATTCCCCATCAGTGGTATGAGAGCTAGGTCTATGCGTAGATGTATATGCACTAGTAGAACACAAAGAAGTTGTGGGCATTGATGTTTAGATTGCTTACTTCCCTTCCCTTATTTGGATTCCGCGGTATTGTGGGATAAAGTGGCTCAGACCAACCTTACATTGCCACACACCTGAGACCGGTTCCACTGTTTGACATGCAACTTGTATTGCATAAAAGTGGCTTTGGGGGTGTCTGTCTCTCCCACTTTAGTTTAATCTGATTTGGCGAAGGCGGTCCTTGTAGATGGTTAAAATTAAACTTGTATATCACCGTTGTGGTTTTGTGTAGATAAGAACGATTCTTATAGTTTGCCCTAGTAGCAACATAAAAATGGCAACAACAAAGTAGAGGACGTCTAACTTGTTTTTGCACGGCATGTTGTGATGTGGTATGGCCAAAATGTGATGTGATATATGTTAATGTATGAGATGATCATGTTCTATAATAGGTTCACGACTTGAATGTCGATGAGTACGACAACCGGCAGGAGCCATAGGGTTGTCTTTAATTGATTGTATGAGCTGTGTATCAACTAATAACGCCATGTAATTGCTTTACTTCATCGCTATGCGTTAGCAATAGTTGTATAAGAAATAGTTGGCGAGACGACCACGTGACGACACGATGATGGAGATCATGGTGTCATGCCAGTGACGATGGAGATTATGCCGGTGCTTCAGATATTGAAATCAAAAGCACAAGATGATAATGGCCATATCATGTCACATATTTTGATTGCATGTGATGTTTATCTTTTATGCATCTTATTTTTCTTAGGATGATGGTAGCTTTATAAGATGATCCCTTCATTTAATTTCAAGATAAATGTGTTCTCCCTAAGTATGCGCCATTGCAAAAGTTCTTCGTTTCGAAGCACCTTGTGATGATCGCGTGTGATAGACTCTACATTCACATACAACAGGTGTATGCTAGTTTTACACATGCAGGATCATTGGGTTAAACTTGACGAGCCTAGCATGTACAAACATGGCCTCATAACACTGAGGCCCGAAAGGTAAAACATGAGTCATGTAGTAGATATGATCAACATGGAGATGTTCACTGTTGATGACCACCCCATCTCACGTGATGATCAAATATGGGTTGGTTGATATGGATCGCGTGAACACTTAGACACCTTGAGGGATGTTGACTTAAGACAGAGTTAACTAGTAATTTGATTAACTGAACCCATTATCATGAACATAGTCTAAATTGTCTTTGCAAAATATGTTGTAGATCAATGGCTCGCATTGTAGCTCCCCTGAATTTTCATGTGTTCCTAGAGAAAGAAAAGTTGAAAGATGATGGAAGCAACTATGTGTACTGGGTCCGTAATTTGAGGATTATCCTCACTACTGCACTGAAGTCTTATGTCCTTAATGCACCCCCTCAAGGCTCACTTGCAGATGTTATGCACGTCTGGTAGGTATGTTCTGATGACTACTCGATAGTTCAGTGCGCCAAGCTTTACGGCTTAGAACCGGAGCTCCAAAGACGTTTTGAGCACCACGGAGCATATGAGATGTTCCAGCAGCTGAAATTGGTGTTTCAGGCTCAAGCCCAAGCTGAGAGGTATGACACCTCCGACAATCTCTTTAGCTGCAATATGGAGGAGAAAAACTCCATTAGTGGGCATGTACTCAGAATGTCTGGGTACCAAAACCGCTTGAATTAGTTGGGAGTTAATCTTCTGGATGAAGCAGCGATTGATAGAGTTCTTCAGTCACTTCCACCAAGCTACAAGGTCTTTTTGATGAACTATAATGTGCAAGGGATGGAGAAAATGATCCTTGAGCTCTTCGCAATGCTTAAGGCCGCGAAGGTATAAATCAAGAAAGAGCATCAAGTATTGATGGTCAATAAGCCCAAGCGAAAGAAAGGGAACTTCAAGAAGAATGGCAAGATAGTTGCCGCTCCGATGAAGAAACCCAAGGCTGGACCCAAACCCGAGATTGAGTGCTTCTATATCAAGGGGAAGGGCCACTGGAGGCGGAACTGCCCCAAGTACTTGGAAGGTAAGAAGGCTGGCAAAGTCATTAAGGTATATGTGATATACATGTTACTGACGTGTACCATACTAAAGGTCGAACTAGCGCCTGGGTATTTGATTTTGGTTTGGTTGCTAATATTTGTAACTCGAAACATGAGGTGCAGAGCAAACAGAGACTAGCTAAGGACGAGGTGACGATGCACAACGAAAATGGTTCCATGGTTGATGTGATCGCCGTCAGCACGCTACCTCTACATTTACCTTCGGGATTAGTTAGGAACCTAAATAATTGTTATTTGGTGCCTGCGTTGAGCAAGAACATTATATCTGGATCTTGTTTATTTCGAGAAGGCTATTCATTTAAGTCACGGAATAATGTTTGTTCTATTTATATGGATAATATCTTTTATGATCCTGCACCCCTTGTGAATGGTTTATTCTTATTGAATCTCGATCGTAGTGATACACATATTCCTAATATTGATGCCAAAAGATGCAACGTTAATGATGATGGTACCACATACTTGTGGCACTACCACTTAGGTCATATTGGTGTAAAGCGCATGAAGAAACTCCATGCTGATGGACTTTTGGAATCACTTGATTATGAATCATTTGATACATGTGAACCATGCCTTATGCGTAAGATGACGAAAACCCCGTTTTCCAGAAAAATGGAGCGGGCTAGTGACTTATTGGAAATAATATATACAGATGTATGTGGTCTGATGAGTGTTGAAGCACGCAGTCGATATCATTATTTTCTTACCTTCACAGATGATTTGAGTAGATATGGGTATATTTACTTAATTAAACACAAGTCTGAAACATTTGAAAAGTTCTAAGAGTTTCAAAGTGGAGTAGAGAATCATCGTAACAAAAAAATTAAATTTCTTTGATCTGATCGTGGAGGTGAATATTTAAGTTACGAGTTTGGTATGAATTTAAGACAATGTCGAATTGTTTCACAACTCACGCCACATGGAAGACCATAGTGTAATGGTGTGTCCGGACGTCATAATCGTACTTTATTAGATATGGTGCGTTCTATGATGTCTCTTATCGATTTGCCACTATCATTTTGGGGTTATGTATTAGAGACAAACGCATTCACTTTATATAGGGCACAATCTATCGCGGGAAACCACGGCCACCTATGGGACCAAGAGCCCCTTGCTCGTTCGTCGGGGGGATGCCATGTTGCAGAAAGAGCAGAGGAGCATGGAACAACACGACAGAGATCACATAGGCAGTCTTTACCCAGGTTCGGGCCACCTTCACAAGTAAAACCCTACTCCTGCTTTGGTGGATTGATGGAGAAAACGGCTACGCGCGTATGAGTGTGTGAGGGGGAGGATTAGCCAACCCTTTCTACGGTTGCCTTGTGCCTCCTTTTATAGACAAAGGTTCACCAAAGTGGCAAATCAGTCATTACACACTGATTAGATAGCAAACAGTTCCTAACTCCGCAGGCTGACAGGGTGCATTAAATGCATCGATCTACGTCACATCATGGCTCGCCCGGCAGGCCCTACCGGGCTATTTCGTCAACGTCGCATCTACCCGCTCGACACGTCGCAGGACGGGTGTCGCTTGCAGACATTTGCTATAGGAAGTGGCTGCCATGTGGCGAATAACAACTACTTAGTCACTTTGGAGCTTGACATCGCACCTATCGACGACGTGCGTCATGATGAGGTGGTGCAGTGAGGTGGTTGTGCCTCCGCAAGCCCCCGATAGGCTTGCCAGGATGATCCGAAGGCTTGCTTCTGGGGGTGGCCCCATCCTTTCCAGGCTCGCCTGCCCGGCAAGGAAGGCATTTCCCTTGGCAATATCTTACTTCTCTAACTAGTCTTGGTCTTCTTGTGCTGCACGCTAGTCCTTCGAAGAACTGATACCTTGTATTCCACTCTGATCTTGGTGCTGTAATCTTGTTCTTGCCCCCGTAGGTTTGTCCGTCCGTGCACTAGTCAGGGGAAAATATACAACCATGTTTGTGTTCCCAGACATAAGCCCCCGGGCTTGAGCCATACGTGTCGGGCGACACGTTGGGTTAGGCCCCAATTAATGCAAGTCGGTTCGTCATGACGACCAGTCAATGCAACATCCACTTCACGCAATTACAGCGGGTCGTGGGATGGTTGCGGTTAACGTAAAATGGTAACTTGATGAAACATCACGCCCCCGCTCCATGCCTTTCCCCCTTAAGATAGGAAAACACGGAGCGGCATAGTTCACTTGCCGTCTGTCCTACCCTCCCATCATCTTCCTCTGCAAGCCAAACAACTGCCCCTTCTTTCTCTCCCCCGTCCTCCGCCCCCCCTCATCAGATTCCTTCTCCCATTCGCACTGCCATTCGCGGAAATGGGGAAGATATATGCAGTAAAGGGGAAGCAAATGGCCGCGGCGAAAGAGGTGGTCACCGAGGGAAGCAAGAGGGTGACGGAGCTGGACAAGAAGCAGAGGGGAGACTTTGTCTTCTTCCAGTCAAATCTGGATGGCCCTGTTCTGCAAGCAAGGTACGGGTACCTGTGGGGAAGGGAAGTCCCGAAAGGGCACGGGGTGCCCAAGGTTTTGGCGGAGGGGAAAGAGGATTCGCCAAATTCATACCGATTCTTCTGTGCTTATTTCATCTGCGGCCTCTGGCCCCTTTCTCTAAATTATTTGAGGCGATAATGGCGATTTATGGATTCCACCTTCTCGACTTCACACCGAATGCAATGGCGACCATGGCCATTTTTGCTCATTTGTGCGAGAATTTCATCGGAGTCGCTCCCAATGTAGATCTATTTAGGCATTACTTTGTCCCGCGGGTGAAGAACAAAGCTCACAGCTCCAGGAACATCAACTGGATGCCACGGATGGCAAGGAAGTCCTGGGATTATATCCCTGGATAGCAGCGTGAGAGGTGTGATGAGTGGAGAGGAGACTAGTGCTGGATCCAGGATGAGGATGCCCCTGAGTTCTGCGAAGCACGGACAGTGTGCATCGAGCGCATCAAGGAATGGAGCACATTCGGCCTCACCAATGATAGGCTGCACCCGGCAATAAATAGGATCACCCGCTTGAAGGCTACCGGGTTAACCATTGAGCACGTGCGGGCAGACTTTCTCCTTCGCTGTATCTCGCCACTACACAAGAGGGAAAGACCTGCCTGGTTGTATGGTGATACTGGGGACAGGATGAGGCTACTCCCAGGTTTGGCCAATAACATGTTTGTTTATGGCCACGCCTGGTTGTATGACCAACTATTTGGCCGCTTCGAGTTGTTCCAGCTCCCATCAACCGTCATCCCTCTGAATGTCAATTCTGCCTGGGATCAGATGCTCAAGTGGATGCCGAATTGCAACACTCATGGAGTGGCAGGTGATTGGCGACAACCTACTCTCGACAAAGAACTCAAGTGGTCCAGTGCCCTGGTGGAGCAGGTCCCAGGGTTGAGACTGGTATGTACAAACGCACCTCCTCCGTGGAGGTAGCATATATCATGAGGAGGATTAAGGAGGACAAGGCCGCCCAAATCACAGAGGTGGCAAGGGCCGCGAAGGCCGGGAAGGGAAAAGGGACAACTGAGGATGGGAGTTTCTCTCATGGTGGCGGCGAGGTGCGGGCCACGAAAGAGGCTGCCGGGGATGATCCTGTCGGGAACGGGACTTCCGGGCTCGATGCACTGGCCATCGGGGCAGCAGAGCTCCAAGAGGAGGAGGAAGTTGGTGAGGTAGCGGAGCCCGAGGCAGATTGGCTCACGGCTGGGCCTCAAGCCCCCTAGCCAATTTTGTATCAGCGTCCCTGCAGGCATGCTACTAACTGGGGAGTGGTGGCTCCAAATCCAATGCCTGCCGCCAAGATGGTGAAGAAGACCACCACCAAAATCACCAAGATCGACGTGGCATGTCGCCAGTCTCCTTGCCTTGCCGAGATCAAAGCTTCCCCTGCCAAGCAATCGGCGAATGTGGAAGTCGATTCCAGCTCTCATTCCGGCTCGAGCTCTTCGCATAGCTCGTCTTCATCGGTGCCTCAGCTTGAGTTAGAGCTACCAGAGAGCTCCGACCCTCCATCCTAGAAGAGAGGCGGGGCATCCTCGCCTCCGATGGAGTTCACTTTGAACTCCATGTTCATTGATGAGGAATAAGGAATATTTCCTTTCTTGTAAATAGCTTCAGTGTAGTTGATTATCTTTGCTGACCGACCTCTTGTTTTGTTGTTGCTGACAGAGAGGTGGAGGAGGATATGGAAACCCTCATCCACCCATTGAAGAGGCTCCGGTGCGCCGGGTCACCGAAGACGGTGGAGATCCTAGGCTTGGCGGGGAGCAATACGGAGGATCCCGCACCGAGCCCCCAGCCCAGCTCTCGACCTGAAGGTGGAGGGCTGGTCCCCTTTGCCGTAGATGGCTGAGACGGGCTTCCCATCCCCTCGGCTGCAGGAGGCGGCAGGACGACATGGGACGATTCCCCCTGGAAAGGCAGGTTCCTCCTACTGCCCCAGCCGAAGAACCCCTGGCGAGGCGCTCTGTGGACGAGACCGCACAAAATGCTACCACGACTGCCATGGCAGGGGGTGGAGTTCATGGCCTGACAACTGATGCTAGCGGGGAAACTATGGCCCCTGCCCAGCAGGCTTCTCCAGGTACTTAACTTCTGCTCTTCTTCCTTCTTCCTTGTACATATCTCCTCTCCCTATATCCCGGTAGTCTAAAACTTCTGCCTTTTTGCCATTCGCTTGTCCTCCCTTTTGCAGTCCTCCAGGCCGAAGATCCAGAGCTTCTAGAAGAGGTGGCCAGCATAGGGAGAGATGCTATGGACGAGGCCTCCAAGATTGCTACTGCGGAGGAACATGGCCTCGTTGTCGAGAGTGCTCGGGATTCCTTGGCGGTGGCAGAGCATTCTTCGGAGAACGCCATAGAGGTGGAAGTGGTGGTCGAGGGGAAGATTCCTCTTCAAACCATGGATCCCCTTTCCTCCTCTAGGCTCACAATGGGGACCTCGCCATCCCCCTCAAATCAACTGGTGCTGGTGTTGGTGCAGCCTGGGACTGGAGCCCCTGGCCCGTCAATGGCGACGGGCGGGGAGCTCGACGAAGAGCTTCAGCGCATCCTGGCGCCGCTACATCAAGGGGTTGGAGTGGCGGATGATTAAGTTGTCGTTGCAATGGACTTGTCTTTCCTGGAGTCCATGGCGAGAGATGTCAAGAAAATGTAGGCTAGGCTTGACCAAAAGTGGCTGGCGCTCAAGGAGCGGTACGAGTCCGCTAGCAGGGTGGACCAGAAGCTGAAGGACTAGTGTCTGGAGTTGCACGAATGGCACGGCAAGCAATTCAAGGTGCATATGAGGTAGCAGGAGGCGCTCCTGATGATGAGGGAGATGTCATGGACCGTGAAGCGTGCCTGGCGGACCATAAAACATGCCTGGATGCCAGAGGGCAAGAGATCTCTCTCTGGAAGGAGAAGCTTGGAGCCACTCTTCATGCGAAAGATGATGATCTGGAAGCCCTCGTACACCAACGTACCAAGGAGCTGGAAGACAAGCACAAAGCTGTCCTGGATGCCCTTACGACAGATTCTGCCGCTCGACTGAAGAAGCTCACCGATGACCTAGCTGTCGCATCCGCTGCCAAGACTGATCTTGACCAGCAGGTGACCAAACTGACTGAAGAGCTTGCCGGGAGCACCAAGGAGGTGGAGGCCCTCAAGGAGGAAGCGCGAAAGACGAAGGTTCTCCAGACCGATGTGTAGTCGTAGCTTTCCTCCAGGACCCAAAGTCTTGAAACCGCCAACGGCACCATCACAGACCTAAAGGCCAGGATCGGCACCTTGGAGAGCACGGCAGAATCCAACGAAGCCCGCCAACTACAGTTGTCCAGAGAACTGGACAATGCCCAACGTCTCCGGAAGGATGCAGGAGACCAGCTGGAAACCAATATAAGCAGCTCAACCTCTGGATTAGGAGCCTGATTGATATCACCATGCGTCTTGCTGCCCAGACCGTAGTGATGGGCATGGATAGGCCTGCTTTTTCAGTCAACATGTATGAGGTCCCCAGCGTCAAGCTAGGAGTTTTCTTCAGTGAGCTAATCGACAAGCTGATGGTGGATGAAGAGGGGAGGGCCAAGCGCTTCGTGACCAAGTCCCGGAAGCTTGCCCACGACGCCCTCCTCATGGTCTTGAGCAACATCACCTGCCGCCATCCGGATCTAGACCTTGATGACGGTTTCAAGAAGCCGCCGCCGGGTGCCGATGTACCAGCTGCCAAGGAGAAAGCCACCCCTGGCCGCCAAGGTCCTCCACGTACCAACGGCTTCACACAGTCGTCAGACTAAGTGATGAGACGTTGTTGTTCTCATCACTACAAAAAAATACACTTCCGTGATTATACGTGTTTGCCACAGTAGGTCACGTTTTCTATCATGCATGTACATCCATGACGATTTTATGACAGAATCAAGATAGTCATACTTGTGCTGTCATAGAAGTGTTGCATGACATTACCAAAATTATCATCATGGAAGTGTCCACTTCCATGACGATAAATCGTGTGTCACAGAAGTGCTTTCGTCAAGGGTGACCGACACATGGCATCCACCGTAATGGGTCGTCGTTAAGCTATCGGGTTCCTGTTTGGATCCGATAACCCGTTAACAGCCCGGACCAATGGGGATTTTCCATGTGTAAAATTCTCAATGGCTGGAGTAACCACGTGTTGGCTCACCGTTGGGACAAATGTCATCCACTCATTGGACCAAAGGCGCCTATGATTCATCGGTGCATGGCATGATCCAACAGAGGCCCATTCCAGTGAAAAGGCTAAGCTGTCTTACTTGGTCAAAAGGTAGGGTGCCGACCCACCGAAAGCCTCTTAATGGCATGTCCGCAAATAGCCCATTTATAGCCCGCTAACTCACGACCTACCGGAATTTGGCCCAGTAGGATCATCTGGGCCATCCAATATGATACCGGCCCATTGTAACTTCCATCCCATGTATGGCCCATGATGTGTTTCGGCCCATAGGAGGCCCTTTGTAACTCTGGGCCCATTAAAGGCCCGAGATGAAACTGGCCCATAATGAATAGTGTATCGCTTTATACCCGTTAATAGCCCATTATTTTGTTGGCCATTTCCAGCCCGTGTTAACTTCCGGCCATCTACGGGCCCATTTATTCTTGCGCTTATTTCTAGAACTCGGTTAGTTACGGTACGTTACCGACATGTTCCGTTTGTGGGCCAAATTCAACCCGTGGTTACATTCGGCCCGTTTGTGGCCCGTTAACCCCTTGGGTTGTTTTCATAGCGTTATCAAATAGTGCCTATTAATGGCCCATTAGGGTCCATGAATAGTACAGCCTTGTTTGGCGAAATGATTATATGCCCTGTAGAAGGCCCATGGATCCTATGGCCCGTAGAAGGCCAATGGATCCTACGGCCCATAGAAGGCCAATGGATCCTACGACCCGTAGAAGGCCCATGGATCCTACGGCCCGTAGAAGGCCCATGGTTACAACAGTCCGTGTGTTGCCATGGTTATTGTGGCCTAGTTACCAAAAATAGTTATTGTGGCCACTAGAAAAACGCAGAAAAAGAACTACAATGACTACAAGCAAATAACTAAACAAGACAATAAGGAAATAAATAAGCAAGAAACTAGTGCTAGACTATTACAGCTATTACACATGTTACATCCACTGGGCATCAAAGTTCGCCACCAATGCAAATATAGGGAACAAAGCAGCATATTACATACACTGGTCGTCTAAATTGGTCACCAGTGCGAATAAACGCAGCAGCAAAACAAGTCCATAACTGAAACAACTTCAGAAGAGCTCAAGAAACGTTATCCTGGTTATGCACCATGTTGGCAATAAGCTTAGCAAGCTTATTAGGTTTGTCCTATTTGGCGCTAAAATTCTCCAACGCTTGTTGTTGCACCAGAAAGTATGCATCTGAATGCTCCAGGGAATTCCGCAGTCCTTCTGCTTCTTGTCGTAGCACAACTGATCGATGTCTCTCATCTTGTAGTTGAGACTCAAGAAACTGAACTGATTCAGACAGTGAGTTTGAATAGCTTGTGCCAGCGGTAGTGGCTAGTAACTCAAACACTAAACCAAGACAGGACTTTGGGGTTGTCTCGCTGTCTTCAAGATAGTTTTCCTTAGCTGTTTTATCAGCTTTGTTGGACACCAACAAGGATGTCTCACTATCCTGAACATTATCTGCATTACTTCCTTTACCATTGCTTAATAAGGCACTCTTCGCCAATATTATGTCAGCATTCCAAAAGAAGAGACAAGCAGACACATAACAAGTTTAGCATCTACTAGTATATGAAACTCATTTCGGTGAACCAATTCATTAGTAATGTGGACAAGATTAAACTACCAAGTCTTCTATCGCCAAGTAGTACATTATAAAAGCATCAAACAAACATATACCTATGTCCTATGGTCACTGCATTGTCTTACCAAATCAACATAGAGACACGGTTTCAAATCATATCAGTTCAAGAGAAATCAGCACTCAAAGAATACAAAGCGTGGGAAACTACACGGCACAACAAGATTTCAGATGGGTACCATGGGTCTACATGTATAACAACACTATTGGCTCTGTTGTGATGCTAGTAATGTGCATGATATGAGAAGTCAACTGTATACACAATTGAATTTGAAATCAACAGAGCTATTTATAAGAGAAAACCTATTAAAGAAACATGCGTAAACATATCTGTTGTGCCATTGGAGTTTCGATTGGATCCTTCAATTTAAAAATAAGTTTGTATGATTAAATACAGTGATACAAGAGCAAAGCAGTATGCATGATAGTAATGGAATCTTAAATGAGAACATTTGTTCTTCAGGTTTAAGCACTTGTTCTACATGAATAGAGTACATATGTTCGCAAATGAGAAGTGTTTTTTTCTTCAGGTTTGAGCACTATGGCAATTTGAAAAAAGATACCCACACCCCTCTCCACATTTGCAAATAAGGCCTCCTCTCGATCATCTTGATGTTCCGTGCAATGCATTGGCATCTTGCTAGTACTTCAAATAATATATAGAACATTGATTATAATTTGGGATAATGTGTGGCTTTTGCAGCTCAGGGCTAAATACTTGTCATAATGTAGGGGGCGGGGCACTATACACTGTGGTTCTTCTGGTTAGAGCCCTACTGCAAATGTGGAGAACGACCTATATTGCAGGATGGCAGGCACACCATCATCACCAACTTTGTTTTTTATATATAAAATATATTATATGTAGTATAACATGTTCATGACCACACCATGTCTATGACCATTATATATATTCACGCATGCGTCAGTTTAAAACACTATGATAAATTCTTCAAACAACCGAATTCACTTTTTATAATGAATTATGATCTTGATTCGTCTTCTACACCCACACAATCCTCTTATCTTTGTAGCTAGCGCTAACTTCCTCTCGTGCATGCACACACCCGCATCCTTCTCACCCTCCCTCGGCATTCTCTAGCTCCATCGCACAAATTTGTCTTTTCACTTTAGGTCGTTCACCCATGGTGTGTGTAGGCCCTCCCAGCTCCTTCTTTACGGCACACATCGATCGATATGCCTCTATAGCCAGGTGTGCCTACCACAAACACAAGTTTTCCATCTCCTCTTCTCACCGTCCATGCCTCAGTGCCGCCCCTCTTTTCATCGATCTCGTACTCACACACACCTTCCCCGCTTGATATAGTATGCCTCTCGCACCACCTCCTAGCTGCATCCCTCTCTCTCTCTATCCTTCTCTCCGGGGCCTTATTTGCTTCTAACACATACATGCATGTATACCGATTGATCTCCCTACATATACCTAGGTCGACTTTAACTATTTTTCCCCACCCATTGATCGACGTACCTCACAAGTTATGTCTCTCCTTTCTCCGACAAAGGACGATTGATCTTCCTATATAGGTACGTCTACTTACCATAGCCATACTGTCCCCCTCATCATTCGTGCATGCCTCCTGACCCGTCTCTCTCACGCACGTGTACAGACAGGCAGACATCCCCTCTCATATGGATATTGTAGGTGTGCCCTCCATTTGTCTAGCAAGCCTCTCCAACCATTTATTAGAAGCAACTCCACCACCAAGTCCTCCGACACTCTAGCA
This sequence comes from Triticum dicoccoides, assembly GCF_002162155.2. Lineage (NCBI taxonomy): Eukaryota > Viridiplantae > Streptophyta > Magnoliopsida > Poales > Poaceae > Triticum > Triticum dicoccoides. Next base: position 194,401,095 of record NC_041386.1, read on the forward strand.
CTGTCTGTCTGCCAACCTTATTCCTCTCCTACACATATGCATGGATGTTGATCGATCTCCCTCAATACATAAGGTAGGTCTTTGTCCTCATCCACACATATACCATCCATTGTACCTCTATAGTTAGGTCTCTCCCCCACCCCCCACACACTGATAGTCGAGCGTTGTAGGTAGGTATCCATGCCACAGAGACAAACTGCACTTGTCCCCTCTCACGTTCCAGTAGGCTAGCCACCCTATATCTCGACGTGGGCACACACAAATTTGATGGCACTCTTTATCGATCGCACACACACACACATCATCCCTCTCTCCGATTCTATGGATACCTCACGCCGATGATACCTCCACTCTCTTCTCGTGGATCGCCCCCTCTCTATATATAATATATGCAGGCCTCTATTTCACACACATTGCATATGTTAAATTTTTTGATTGAAATATCATGGGAACATATTCCCTGTCTATCTCTCACGTCCCCCAAAAACACTCACGAACCCACACACTATATCTCTCTATGTTTGTATCTCTCTCACACAACTCCACGTAGGTGGTGTACATACACGAAGACAATAGGTGCACGTACTCATGCTTCGTGCCTAGCCACACTCGCGCGGGTCCATGGTGGAGCTCATTTCTGTATGAAATGGCAGCCCACGTGCTAATTTGAGCGTGTGTAGCGGTTGTTTACCTGCGGAGGTCGAGTACCACGCGTGCACCAAACAAAGTTCCACTTGATGCGTTGGCGCATTATTTCTAAATAAAGTTATATCGCTCAATGGCACATATACAGAATATAAAATGATTTTTATGGAAAAAAAGGCAACCCGCTCCACTATATACAATGGAGCCTGCATGCCGGGGTTTGTCTCTCTTCAGAGTATCTCACACAAGGCGGCGGTGGCCTTATTTGCAAAAGTGGAGAATGGCCTATATTGCAGGATGGCGGCCATACCATCATCACCAACTCTGTTTTTTATTTATAAAATATATTATATGTAGTATAACATGTTCATAACCACACCATGTGTATCACCGTTATATATATTCACGCATGCGTGAATTTAAAACACTATGATAAATTCTTCAAATAACCGAATTCACTTTTTATAATGAATTATGATCTCGATTCGTCTATTACACCCACACAACCCTCTTATCTTTGTATCTAGCGCTAACTTTCTCTCGTGCATGCACACGCTCGCAAACTTCTCACCCTCTCTCGGCATTCTCTAGCTCCATCGCACAAATTCATCTTTTCACTTTTGGTCGTTCACCCATGGTGTGTGTAGGCCCCCCAGCTCCTTCTTTACGACACACATCGATCGATATGCCTCTCTAGCCAGGCGTGCCTACCACAAACACAAGCTTTCCCTCTTCTCTACTCACCGTCCATGCCTTAGTCCCGCCCTCTTTTCATCGATCTCGTACTCGCACACTCCTCCCCCCTTGATATAGTATGCCTCTCGCACCACCTCCTAGTTGCATCCCTCTCTATCCTTCTCTTCGGGCCTTATTTGCTTCTAACACATACATGCATGTATATATCGATCGATCTCCCTACATATACCTAGGTCGACTTTAACTATTTGTCCCCACCCATCGATCGACGTACCTCACAAGTTATGTCTCTCCTTTCTTTGACAAAGGACGATTGGTCTTCCTATTTAGTTATGTCTACTTACCATAGCCATTTCCCCCCCTCATCATCTCTCACACGCACATGCACAGGCAGGTAGGCATCCCCTCTCTTATTGATATTGCAGGCGTGCCCTCCGTTTGTCTAGAAAGCCTCTCCCACCATTTCTTAGAAGCAACTCCACCACCATCCCCTCTAACACTCTAGCTCTGTCTCTCTGCCAACTTTATTCCTCTCCTACACATATGCATGGATGCCGATCGATCTCCCTCAATACATAAGGTAGGTGTCTATCCTCCTCCACACATATACAAGCCATTGTACCTCTATAGTTAGGTCTCTCCCCCCACCCCCCACACCGATAGTCGAGCGATGTAGGTAGGTATCCATGCCACAAAGACAAACTGCACCTGTCCCCTCTCACGTTCCAGTAGGCCAGCCACCCTATATCTCTGACGTGGGCGCACACAAATTCGATGGCACTCTTTATCGATCGCAGGCACACAAACACATCATCCCTCTCTTCGATCCTATGGATACCTCACGCCGATGATACCTCCAATCTCTTCTCGTGGATCACCTCCTCTATATATATGATATATCCAGGCCTCTATTTCACACACATTGCCTATGTTACATTTTTTGATTGAAATATCATCGAAACATGTTCCCTGTCTATCTCTCACGCCCCCCAAAAAACACTCATGAACCAACACACTATATCTCTCTACGTTTGTATCACTCTCACACAACCCCACGTAGGTGGTGTACGTACACGAAGAGAATAGGTGCACGTACTCACGCTTCGTGCCCAGCTACACTCACGTGGGTACACGGTGGAGCTCATTTCTGTACGATTTGTCAGTCCACGTGCTAATTTGAGTGCGTGTAGCGGTTGTTTGCCTGCGAAGGTCGTGTACCACGCGTGCACGAAATAAAGTTTGACTTGATGCATTGGCACATTATTTCTAAATAAAGTTATATCGCTCAATGGCACGTATACAAAATATAAAATGATTTTTATGGAGAAAAAGGCAGTCCGCTCCACTATATACAATGGAGCCTGCCTGCCGGGGTTTGTCTCTCTTTAGAGTATCTCACACAAGGCGGCAGTGGCCTTCCTCTCTCTCACCGTTGGTCACTGATCTGGCCGCATCCCGTCCGCCAGCGGAAAGGGAGGATGTGCATCATTTCTTCATTCGATGGCGCCGAGGCAGCACATCCCGATCTGCGGTATCTATCATTCTCTCTGACAAAGCTCCAGCACGATAGGGCCTATGCCACTTGTTTGCTGCTGTAGTATGGGCAGATCTGGCCCGCCGCCACTCTCCTAGTTACATCCCGAGGACCCCTAGGTATCCCCTCCAGTCTTCCACCACAACTCGTCTTCCCACGTCGCTGCATGTGGATCTTCCATAGTTCTTTTCCCAAAACATAGCTCGTCCGGCGTACTTTCCATATTGCATTCTCGTCCTCACACCGTTTTAGACAAACACAACCGTGTTGTTATCTTCCCTTAGGACAAGGAATATGCATCTTTTTTGCCGTCGTATGTGTCATCAACTGTTATTGGCCAGTAATTGTTTCCTTTCTACCTCTTTTTTGCAAACAGGGCTATCCATTTCACCTTCTTGCTATTGCGACCTTTTGGTGAACTGCACAAATCACTTTTTCCTTAATAGTGTTTTGTGTGCATTTATACTAAAATCACAAGGGCAACATCTCTACATTTCAGTGCGACTGCACAAAGGGAGATTGGTTTTGTTCTATCCTCCTCATCCAACTCCGAGCCTAATCTTCTCCAACTATTTGCTTAATCTTCTCCAACTAGTTAGTCTTAAGAGAGCCTGCAAAGGTGACCTGCTTCTATTTGTGTGTTTATTGTTTCATCAACAGTTCTCTATTATCGTAATCACACCTAATATCCTTGGAACAGGGATGCTCAGCTCTATTTTAGTGAAACTACACAAAGTGATCGGAATGTTGCATGCTCCAGACAGCTACTTTTTTCCCAACATACCTTGTTGATTTGGACCGAGATGGGGGGAAGTTGCTGCCGACGAAAGCATGGATCAATTTTAATTTAACACCTTCTCACAACTTTGTCTTCAGTTGTGATGTAAATATTAGCACTGATCTACTAATCATTGAGATGCATTAGCAAGGAAGTTAGTTTTTTTATTTTTCCGAAAGAGCATGGATGGAAAGACACATGAAACAAAAAGCTGAAAGCTCAGAGCATTGTACAATTTCATGTCGCTGGAAAATTATTTGTATAGTACGTCAATTATGTAAACAAATGCTGGAAGCTTGATAGCATTGCCAGAATCCTCTTCACCATCCGGGTCCATGTTCCATGCACAAAATTATACTCCCTCCGTACCTAAAGATTTGTCTTTTTAGAAATTTCAAATGGACATATTTTAGAGTGTAGATTCACTCATTTTGCTTCGTATGTAGCCACTCATTGAAATCTCTAGAAAGACTCTATAGTATTTAAGAACGGAGGGAGTAGTGCACAACCGCATGGGAGACTCAGCCCGGTCGTTGCGCTGCACTAATAGTGAGTAATGAGCAGTCAAATCATAAGCCGCACCTTTCCCACTGTAAGTTGCTCGGAAGAAGCAACCATCAATACCCTCTTCTTTGAATCCGCTCATACTACTCCCTCCGTCACTGCTTATAGATCGTGCTTCAAAAATCTCTGGGACTAAGAGTGATCGTCTTGAAAAAGAGCATTTGTAGTTATAGCACGGCGTCTATTACTAGAAGAAATAATGCATAGACACATGCATGCAGTGCTTCCACCCCCGGGTACACACATGCGTGAACTTACTCCACTCCGCGTACACACCTAGTACATCGAGAGAAAATTGTGTACTTGATTGCGGTTACCACACCCTAATTAATTGAACATTAAACCAAATGCGTCTATAGTCTCTCAGGTAGTGGAAATGCACGTAGAGAAATGCATGAGAATGAAGCACGTCCTATAAACTGTGACGGAGGGATGAGTAGTATGAAGGTGCAAAACCAAGTACGCGTATGGCCAGTCGGTCAATGCACTTCCTCTTGGCATATCACTGACATGTGGGACCAGAGTGTGAGCAAACCAATCTCAATTGACGGCAAAATGGCGTACCCGCCGTTCCTTGAGAGAGACGAGGAGCGAGAACACACAGACGGGCTCATGCGGAGGCCAAGATATATTCGAGCATGGTTGATTGATATCATCATTACATGTTTGATGCATTTTCATACTACCATTGGGCTGCCGTTTTCCGCACTTCTCCCGAATAAATGTGTACTTTATCAGAGATTAAAATAAAAATAAGAGTACAAATGCTCCACCATGCGGTTCTAGTAGTATTACTACTCGTACAACTAAACCTTGCGCTTGGCTCTTCGCGTCTTCGTGAAGTCGAACAATGATGGTACTAAAGTGTATGCCTCTGGCAATCTGACACCGAAAGAACTGCTGCATGTCCACCGCCCGTGCAAGGGTAGGTTGCATTAGTCAAAAGCTTCTCCTCGTCCTGCGAGCCACCAAGCTTGAGGTAGACGGAGTGGGCGTAAGTGAGCTTCACCTTGTCCCGCAAGCTTCTCCTCATTCTGCGAGTTGACGGGACACACCAAAAACTACTTCTAGTCCATACTCCCTCCTTTCCGGTTAATATGGCTTAATCTTTTTTGCGGGTAAATGAGAGAGCTTTATTCATATATAAGCATTCTTAGGTCGACCAGCCAAGAGACTGGTCACTAGGAAGCGAGGTGCCCTGCAAAAAAAGAAGAAGGAAGCGAGGTGCTTCATCAAGCCAGCTCTCGGTCACATTCAAAGTGCAACAAGCACGGTTCACACAAAGATGTGCCGCAGGTTTGCTGACCTATTTACAGGCTGAATATCAAAAAAAGAGAAAATATTACCGAGCGCTCCTATTTGTAACATGATATGAGCCAGAATGAAGCAAGAATTGTGGCGAGTGTTCCATGCAATCAACTTCCATTATCACATCTGAGAACCCTCGAAGAGAACCAAATGTGTTGAGATTGCTTTATCACATTTAAAAAAATAAGAGTGTAGACGCTCCACCATACGGTTCCTAGCAGTAGTACATAGTACCTCTATAGTAGTAATCCTAGTACTAGTAAACTTTGTGATTGACTGTTCGCCTCTTTGGGAAGTCGAACAATAATGGTACTAGTACAATGTATGCTTCTGGAAGTCTGACACCAAATTAACTATTGCACGTCCACCACCTGCGTGAGGGAGAGCTTTCGTTAGTCAAAAGTTTCACCTTGTCCTGCGAACCACCGTGTGCAACCTTCTTGCATCCTGCAAGCTTCTCCTCGTTCGTCAAGTTGACGGGACACATCAAAGTAATGCCAGTCCATACTGCCTCCTTTCCGGTTAATATGGCTTAATTTGAAACGAGATAAATACACTGTCTCTCACTGTATATTTGTAAAATATGGTCAGTGGACTTCATAATATGCTCATTGCACTCAATATATACATTTTTTGGTGTTTATACAGTCACTAGCTCACCCTGGCTGAGTATGTGTGTGCATGCACGTGTAGGTTGAGCACTTGAGCGTGACCGTGTGTGTTCCGTTGTGTGCTCGGACATGCATGCATTAGGGCGTCGCGCGCGTTTGTGCGTCGATGTGTACGTCTGACTGTTGCATGCATGCACGAGGTTGCAGTCCCTCACATTTACATGTTCATAAGTCAATGATTTTTCAAAACATTGCATGCAAGGTTTAATCATTCGTTGTTCACGCATGCATTCCCGATATTTATACGTTGGTAAAGACAATTTCTTGAGGAAAACGAGCCCATGAATTGAGTACAAAGGGGACCAATAAGCCAGGACGGAGGGAGTACTAGTAGTGAACCGGAAGGAAGGAGTAGGTACTAGTAGTACTATAACAATGTGAACTAAAAAAATTCCTCTATGCGCATCCTGTCTACCTGTCATGCAAGAAAATATATAAGTACAAGTGAGACTCAGGAACGGTCATAAACGTAGGGGGAGTACATGTAGGGGCCACTCGGGAGCTGTCAAATCACACAGTAAGTTAGTCAGAAGAAGCAACCATCATTTCATTCTTCAATGACACGTACGCAATATAAAATGGTTTCTATGGAGAGAAAAAGAAAACATCTCCACTATATATACACTAGCAGGATCCTAAGCTACAAGCCTTCTTGCTTGGGTTGCTCTCTTCACAAGCATAGAATGATGGTGGCAATAACACTGGTCATAGATCTGGCCTGATCCCGCCGCTGGGGGGAAGAGGACGATGTTTTGTGTAGACGCGGTCGACAGAGGCGAGGGAGAAAACCTACTGTCAGTGCGTCCCCATCGGGGGTCCCCGTGGTATGGGCTGATGCTGCCTCCCAAGCACCCTTCTAGTTACAGCCCGACATCCTATGTACAACTTCCTTTTGGAGCTGGCTTGCTCCACTGCCGCAACGCCCCATGTAGCTCCATCGCCATGTGGATCTTTCTCTACTTCTACTGATTTCTATTTGTGATGAGTTTATGTCTCATGAACTAGTACCAGTACTTTATTCTAATCACACTTCTTCAATATCTTTGCCAACAGGGATGCTCAGCTTGATTTTAGTGGAATTCCACAAGAGCATCGTACGATTCGAGGGTTCTAGCCATCTTTCCTTCGACAGGTTCTACCTAGCTAGGAAAATAAATATTGTTTAGGGTTCAGGGTTTACATCGTAGGGACCCCATCGGTAGTTTAATTTTTGTACACACTCTCACAACTTTTGTCTTTAGTTGTGAAGTAAATATTGGCTATGATCTGTGAATCATTGAGATGCATCAGCATGCGTGTTAGTTTTCTTTGTATTTGATGGAATGTTGTAACGGGGCAACCTTGGAGTGGGAATGAAAATGGAGTGGAAAGTTTCCCATTTTCTAGAGAAAAATGGAAATGGAGAGAAACAAATGTTTCGTTTCGTTGGATCGTGCCATCGAGCAAAACCAACGTTTAAATCACGTCTGTCGCATTCGTGTCTCAACTTCCTCCACGGCTCCACCCCGCACGGTCGCTCGGCATGCCACTCACCGCAAACCGAGTATACGATAACTTTCTCGCCTGCTTGTCGATGGATCGTGCCATGGAGTACTAGCACTACTGGAAGAGATTGACGAGGAGGGGGAGGACAACTGGCTGTAGCACGGACTCCCAAGAACTGTTTACATGCATGTTGTGGCCAGCTATTGCGACCTTTGAATGCGGAGTAGTCGCGTGCACTGGGAAGTGGCGTGGGCGACTCTCTCTCGGCGGGCGCGCCGCTTCAGTGCCGACACCAATGAGAGGCCGCGTCCGCTCTGGCCGGGCATGAATCCGACACTAACTGTTTCAAGCGGGAAGCACACGCGGGTGATGAAGAGGGTTCGGGTTGGTTAGGAGAGGGCGTGGCAGCGGTCCGGATATAATTAACAACGCAAATAATGTGCCAGTTGGACAAATATGATTGGAGATGGAGATGGAATTTTACGTAAACACGGGTATGCATGTCTATGTCTATTTGTGTGTGCGCGATGACTCTCGCGACCTGGAATTGGGGGCATGTTTTTGATCAAGTTTTCTTTCTTGGTACGTTAAAAATATTTGTCTGCCAGTTTTCGTTTCTTTTTTCCGGGAATGCGCGTATTCTATTTAAAACCACAGCTATGGGAAGATTTTTTACTCCATTGTATATATAGCCTCTTATTTGATAGGGTTTCTCGTGTCTCGCTCTCTCACCCTCTCCATATCTAAATAAGAAGACAGTGTCCACTCGATCTCTCTCCTCACCGGTGGTCACAGATCCGGCTGAATCACGTCCGTTGTGGGAGGTGAGGAGGTGTAGTGTTGACGTTGTTGTCGTCGGCGATGGAGGAAGCCGATGCGCACCGTCCTCTTGGAGCTGGTGCTGGTGCATACGAAGGTCCTCCGCGCCCTTGTTCGCTGCGGTCATGTGGGCAGATCCCCCGCCCGCCCGCCTAAGCGACATCTCGCCCACCTGAGGTATAACTTCTTTTGGATTTCATGCTTCATTGTACTAGTCTAGCTCCTCAGGTCATTGCATGCGGGTTTTCTTCTATGCCACTACTCCCCAGCTCCCCATGTATAGTAGCTAGAGTTCGTCTACTGGTCCAACATCACCTATTTTTTACTATTATAGAGGAAATGCCACTCGAAAAGTTGTCCTGGTTTATGCCTCGGTGGAGGTATACATGTTGTTTCAACAAAAAGTACATGGTGGTTGTGCGGTCATTGTCCATATGATCATATTGCTATTGCTACTCTAATACTATCACTTGTTAAATGAAGAAATGCTCTTTTTCTCGGGTATCCTGGTTTAGTTCCCATCAAGATAATCATGATGCTTTATGTTTGTTGGTGTACTTTTCATTCATTCTTATTGACAATTGAGATGTCGTTGTTAATCTTGTACCACTGCCAAAACAAAGTAACAACACTATATAACTTTTTTATATTTTTGCAAACAGCGATGCGTATCTCCATACCCGGGCATGTCTTCCTCAATTTTAGTTGGATGGCCATTGTTGTTCCGCTTCACTATCCTCTGCCACGTGGTTCTTCCTTCCTTAAGCTTGATTACCGAGAAGAAACAGACCACAGTGAGGATTTGTCAAACTTCATTAGTGCCTCACCCAAACTTGATGCCAAATGGATGATGCATCACCACGATGACTTATCGATGCTCATGGTTGCGCCTCATGGTTGCATCGGCTAGTGAAGCTGATCTATTTTCAACGAAAAACAAGATGTCTTTCATCAGTTCTCTTTGCTTGTTACCCAAAAGATGATATCCTTCATCAGTTCACCTTGGTTGCGTTGGAGACACAATTGTCTTTCACGTTGGTGCAAATTTATCACAGAATTGGCTATGAACCAAATTTTTCCTCGAAGAAGGATCGACGTTGTTACTAAGAGCATAAGTTTTGTATTGATTTCTAAGCCTTCTCACAAGTTTGTCTTCATCTCCCCTGTAATTTTATTTGTCCAGCTATTAACTAAATATGTGGTCATACTTTGATTAAAAAATGGTGTGGAATAAACACCTAGATGGACGTAGTAGCCCTCCATTTTTATTTACTCTGCATATTAGATTTGACAGAAGTCAAACTTTGTAAAATTTGACCAAGTTTAGGCCAAACACAACAAACCATAGTTATTGAGAGAGGGCAAACTGTACATACTCTCAAACCTTTCCGATAATTGAAATTAAAATTCTTTATTTGTACACACTCTCACATGTTTCCGATAATTTGGCGCATGTGTGGTTGTTCACTTAACGGAGGGTAGTGTACCGCACGTGAAGGACAGAAAGTGCGACCAGGACGCGTGGATCGTTAGTTTATCGTAAGTAGTTTTCTTCACTGGTACGTTAAATAAAGAGTTTCGTTTCGTACTTACACAATTTAAAATGATTGTTATGGATGGTAAAACAAAACAACTCCACTATATATTAGTAGTATACACGAGTACTATATAAGTACTCCCTCCATTCCTAAATGTAAGTCTTTTTGGAGATTCCACTATAAACTACATATGGATGTATATGGACATATTTTAGAGTGTTGATTCACTCATTTTGCTCCGTATGTAGTCTGTAGTGGAATCTCTACAAAGACTTATATTTAGGAACGGATGGAGTACTATATAAGCTGGAGCCTCAGCGCTTGTTCCCTAGGGTTTCCACTCTCGCCACACTACATATATACACGTTGGAGGCTCAGCGTTCCTTTGCTAGTGTTTGCTATATTCATAGTCTCTCACCCTCTTCACCAGATCTAAACATAAATGCATTGGCCTCTGTCTTTCTCTCCTCCCTCACAGCTAGTGAAGGAGACGTCCGGATCCCATTGCACTGGGAAGGGGAGGAGGCGCAGCGTTCACTCTATCGCCTTCAGCGAGGGAGGCAATCCACTGCCGGCTGCGCTGTTCTCTTTCACCCAGCGCTTGTGCGGGAGGGTCACCGACCCCTTCTTCCTCGTTGTCGTATGTATTGTGGGAAGATCCGGCCTCCTGCCGCACGCGTAGCCACATCCTGACGACCCTAAGGTATAACTTTCTTTGAAACCGTCATTGCTCTAGCTACATGCAGATCTTTTTCGATTCTCTAGTCGAATCTAGGTCTTGGTTCAAAGATGAAAGAAGGGTGCGGTGGAGCATGAATCTAGAACATGGTTCAATGAGGAAAGGAGGGACGGAAAGTAGTATAGACTAGCTATCCAGTCGTTTTGTTGGTCAAAAAGGGAAAAATGGGGTAACCCAGTACACACATCCGTAAGGAACCGGTCTCTTTGTTGAAAAAGGAAATAAACTGGGGGTTGGGTAGTTTGTGCAGGATTAGATTTGCTGCCCTCACATAGGAAAAAGGTTCAAAGAGAATAAATATGGGACCAACGCAGATATGCTGCTTGGAAACATACTCTGCACCACCCATTTATACGTGTGGGTGCACATGGTGCTGGCATGTACCACGTCCCATGTCCCATACAACTATTTTGCTGTTGTTAATCTAAGAATGCCGCTCGGAAATTGAAGCAATGCCACTGTTAAAAGTAAATTACATTTTTAACAAATATTGTTTTAAGAGAATGTCTTTGTTAATATGAATCAATGCAAAAGTTTTAGAAATATTGTTTTCCTACTTTGTTTTCCATCAAGATAAGTTAGATGCTTCTGTTTGTCGCCGTATGTTTCATCCTCCTTTATTGGGCAGTAATTGTTTCCTTTTTTGCCTCTTTTGAAACAGGGATATCTATTCAACTTGTTGCTATAGCAAACTTAAATGTCACACCAGCAACTTTATTTGATTTCAGTGCAATTGCACAAAAAGAGATTGGATTTCCTATTCGTGTTGGCAGATTCGTACGTGATCTTGTCTGCATCATGAAAGGTTGGTACCTGCCTTCATCCACATGATTCTGTTGTGTGCTTTGAGATGCTGTGCTACTTGTATTGGTACTCTTTCAAATAAATGTTGAATTGAATCTATTAAATTGTTTTCTTTTCCCATTAAGTAGTGAACAAAAATGGGACCAACCCAGACATGATGCTTGTTGCTTTGTTAGAACATACTCCGCATCACCCCTTTATAAGTAGATGGAAGCACATGGTGTTATTGCGCCCACTCTCCCCTGGAACTGTTTATGCTTTTTGTTAATCTAATGCCACTGGTAAAATTAAGCAAAACCACTGTCAGAATTAACTACTGAATCTTAGTTCAAAACTGCAACACTTGTTAGGGATCGGCGGGAGTACCATTTCTGTTAGGGATCGGCTAGAGTACATGTTTAAGAAATGTATTGTTGAGATAATGTCTATGTTATTATATATCAGTTACAGTGTTTTACAAATGCTACTATCCTGCTTTGTAGTTCTTTCTACATGTTTAACCAAGGTATTGGTAAGATAATGTCTCTGTTAATATGAACCAGTCGCATTGTTTTAGGAATGATACTTTTTTGCTTTGTTGTTCTTTATACATGTTGAAAAAAGACATTGTTAAGCTAATGTCTTAGTTAATATGAATGAATCACACTGATTGAGAATTGCTACTCTCCTGCTTTGTTTCCCATTAAGATAAGGTAGATCAGTAGATGTTTTTCTTCTGGGAGTATAGGTCATCAACCATTATTTCTCAGTAATGGTTTCCCTTATACCTATTGTTGCATACATGGATATCAAAACTTCTACTCAATTTTATTTCAACTTTGATTTTAGTTGAACTGCACAAATGTAGCCAATGTGTTTAAGGCAAACTGCTGCATTAGTGGGTCCAGTTGGTCTTACCACTTTGCAGAAAGAAGTAGTCATTGTTTGCGCTAGATTACAGAAGGCATGATCGAGAAGCTTTACAGAGTATTAGTAGACACTAGTGACATGACTTGTGACGCCCCGAGACTGTTGCGCCAGGAGTCTTCCAGTTATTCGCTATTGTTGCCTTGTCATTCGCTTGCGTGTTGTATCTTGCTATGTCATCATGTGCATTGCATCATCATGTTTTCAAAACATGCATCTGTTCCTAGTTCCCGCTTCTCTCCATTGCCTTCGTTGTCCCTTTCGATACCAACCATTCTTTTGTTCCGACCATTTGAGCCTCTTTGCCAGTGCACAAATCTCCCTCGCGCGCGTCCGAAAGTTGTCCCGAACCCGACTTGGGTTGTCGTTGCCGTTGGGTCCGGATCATCCCCAAACATCTATAAAACATCTCCTTTTCTTTGTTGGACTCTCCTAACCTTTTTATTCTCGACCGTCTGATTTCGATCGGATGATCCAGACATCCCTCTTTTCCATATATATAGTCCACTCCCAGTCTATTTTGGACAAACACTGAAATCTAGGGATCCTATCCCATCCAACCACCCATTCCTGAGCCGCCGCCACCCTCCTACCTTTCTTCCTCGGGATCCCCTCATTCCCCCCGATCCAATCCACCAGCCTTTGCCTCCATCAATCTGTGCACCCGCCTATCTAGCGCTCGATCTAGTTTCGGATCGAGGCAATTACCCCGCCTAACCAATCCCTCATCCCCGATCCCCCTCACATGGCCGCCTCACATGGAGCTCTTCATCAGCCCCGCATCACTGGAGTCCAGTCGCCGGCCGCCTGAGCTTCGTGCGCCTTTGCCTCGAGGGCTTCCTCATCCGCAACCAGCATCGCCTCCGTCCTCCAGTCGCCTTCAACCACCTACTCCGCGTGTCCCTATGCCCGCGAATGTCCGAGGCCGCAACCTCCTCCGCGTCCATGACCACCTCACCTAGCCTAACCTACTGGACCCCGCCACCTTTGCGACAGAGCTCACCGGAGCAAGCACCACCAGGCCATCCGCGCACCCTACCTCTCTTCTCTCCAGCCTCTTCTATCTCTTCCCCTCACATCTCTCTCTGTGACTTGCCGTAGTAGGGAGACACCGCCACTTGGAGCTTCCTCGACCTCACCGCCGGTCAGATCGGCCCCACCCCACCGGATCAACGCCCGTTGGCCTCCACCACAATTCCTAGGCTGCCGCTGCTTTGCTTTCTGTCGGGCAGAGGAACGCGCCCTGCTTTCCCTGCCTTGCTCGATCGCCTAGAGGCGAGGACGAGCGTTATTTGCATTGACCGCGACCCCCAAGCTGGCCTCTTCACCCGCCAGGCCGGCCTGCCTTGGCCTCTCCGCCGATCTGGGCTTGGCCCATGGTGAGACACCCACAGTCCTGCGCCCAGTCCGCCCCAGTTTCAGCCTGACTCATGTTTTTTTCACGAAGCGATTTGCTATTTATTCAAGAGTTTACTATTTTATAGAAAGACCCTCCATGTTCATGCATTTAATATCTCACAAACCGTGCATCAGATTAAAATGATTTAAACATCTAAAATGCTTGGATTTTCATCTAGTTTCATAATATGCTACTTTCATCCATGTCCAAACTGTTTTAAATGTTGTTTGTTTAAATTTGCTTAAACGACATAGTAAAATGCTTTATTTCATAACTTAATAACCGTAGCTCCAAATTTAATAAACTTTATATGTAAATGGGGTAGAACAATGCATAGTTTAACATGGTGGAATTACTTTGCATGCTTAACAACTCTAAAATAGGGTTACGGCAAAATAGTACCAACTCTAACATTTGCATATGAGGATTTTCCGGATTTGTTGGTTGTTGTCTCCGGCCTCATTTAAACTTGCCTAAATAGTTAGTTCAATTATGATTCACCTTTTGCCATGTTTAACAACATTTAATATTGTTGGGCACATAAACAAGACCAAACTAAATAACTTGAATGTGGTGTTTCATCAATATGCAACTCGTTGCATATTGAGCTCCACTTAATTTATAGTATTTTTGTTGCAGTTTGCGATGCCATGACTCTTTAACCGGACAAGCATCATACTTGATTGTGCATCTTGCCATGATTATGCTTGTTGGTTTACCATGTTGTTTGCTCTTTTTCCGGTGTTGCTTCTTCTTGTTAGTTCCGGTAACATCGTGTTTGTGAGGATCCGTTCGACAACGTCCGTTTGTCTTCTTCATTGACTCGTTCTTCTTCCTTGTGGGATTTTAGGCAAGATGACCATACCCTCGATATCACTTCTATCTTTGCTTGCTAGTTGCTCGCTCTATTACTATGTCGCGCAACCTACCACTTGTTTATCATGCCTCCCATATTGCCATGTCAAGCCTCTAACCATCCTTCCTAGCATACCGTTGTTTGGCTAAGTTACCGCTTTTGCCAAGCCCTTTTTAGAGCGTTGCTAGTTGCAGGTGAAGTTGAAGATTGTTCCATGTTGGAACATGGGTATGTTGGGATATCACAATATCTCTTATTTAATTAATGCATCTATATAGTTGGTAAAGGGTGCTCGCCTTAGTTTCCGTCATACCAGTGTCATGTTCCTTGATTTTGCGATCCTAACGCGGTTGGGATTATGGGACCCCCTCGACAATTCGCTTTGAATAAAACTCCTCCAGCAAGGCCCAACCTTGGTTTTACTTTTGCCTAACAACCTCAGCCTTTTTCACTTGGGTTTCCGGAGCCCAAGGGTCATCTTATTTTACCCCCCCCCCCCCGGGCCAGTGCTCCTCCGAGTGTTGGTACAACCTAGAACCACTTGTAGTGCCACCTCAGGGAAACTTGAGGGTTGGTTTTATCTATACGTAGTGTTCATCCGGTGTTCCCTGAGAACGAGTTATGTGCAGCTCCTATCGGGATTTGTCGGCACATTGGGGCGGTCTTGCTGGTCTTGTTTAACCATTGTCAAAATGTCCTGTAAACGGGATTCCGAGACTGATCGGGTCTTTCTGGGAGAAGGAATATCCTTCGTTGACAATGAGAGCTTGTGATGGGCTAAGTTGGGACACCCCTGAAGGGTATAAACTTTCGAGAGCCGTGCCCGCGGTTATGTGGCAAATGGGAATATGTTAATATCCGGTTGTAGAGAACTTGACACTTGACTTAATTAAAATGAATCAACCGCGTGTGTAGCCGTGATGGTCTCTTTTCGGCGGGGTCCAGGAAGTGAACACGGTCTTGGGTTATGTTTGAACGTAAGTAGTTTCAGGATCACTTCTTGATCACTTTTAGCTTTTCGACCGTTGCGTATCTTCTCATCTTACTCTTATTTGCGTATGTAAGCCACAATATTTGCTTAGCGCTCACTACAGCTCCACCTCACTACCTTATCCTATCCATAAGCTTAAATAGTCTTGATCTCGCGGGTGTGAGATTTCTGAGTCCACGTGACTCACGGATACTACCAAAACAGTTGCAGGTGCCGATGATACCAGTGAAGGTGATGCAACCGAGCTTAGATGGGAATTCGACGAAGACATTGTTCGTTTCATTGTTTCGTTTCCTGATGATTAGTAGTGGAGCCCAGTTGGGACGATCGGGGATCTAGCAGTTGGGTTATCTTCTTTTCTTTTGGATTTGTCCGTAGTTAGACTATGTGTGTACTCGAATGATGTATGATTTATTCATGTATGGTGTGAAGTGGAGATGGTAAGCCAACTCTTTATCCCTTTCTTGTTCATTACATGGGATTGTGTGAAGAGGACCCTTCTTGCGACAAAACCACAATGCGGTTATGCCTCTAAGTCGTGCCTCGACACGTGGGAGATATAGCCCCGTCGTGGGTGTTACAAGTTCGTATCAGAGCCATCCCCTACTTAGGAGCCCCCTGCTTGATCGAATCGCTGACGTTGTTGAGTCTAGAACAAAAATGTTTTGAGTCTTAGGATTATTATATATCAGAGAGTAGGATTCTTTTTACTCCTCAGTCCTTTCGTTGCTCTGGTGAGGCCTCCTGACTGACGTAGATGTTTTGTCTTTCCTCTCCTCAAATTTCACTATTTTTTTAGGATCACGCGGGTATCTTGGGATCGTTTTGATATTCTTGTGACGAGAACATTGTTCTTGGTGCCTCCTGACATTTAGGGGTTGTGGCAGTGTCCTGGGGAGTTGAGCTCCAAGGTGTTGTCGTCACAATTTCATCAGTGCAGTTCTGGAATACATGAGTTCGCCGACATAAAAAATCTCTTTTATGCAGCTAGTGGTGAGATAACCTCGACGCCACCCAGTACTGGCGCGGGAGTTCGGGAGTATTGCCATAGCTCGTATAACGGATGCTTTTCGAAGGTTGAGGTACGTGATTTCCAGAGTTTTTCTTGGTTATGTGTTGACGGATGGATACTGTTGGAGCGTAGGGCTTGTTAGTTGTGTGATATATATATTGTGCCTCCTTGTGTCCCCAACACCAGATTGCATAACCATAAAGTTTCGGGAGTTTTTAGGTGGGAATTCAAGTATCGCCTAGGATATCTTTTCGACAGATGCATGATATGAGATTGGGGTTCGACGTCTAGTGGTCCGACTGTCCACGGTTGGTTTTACAGTGGTCTCGTTGTGTCTTAAAGAGTCCTTGGCTATGCTGACTCAGGGATGCTTCGTATGTCATGTGCACTGCCTTGTACATGATGGTGCTATACGATCGAGCCCGTGCGGGCCCACCACGAATACTTCGGACGAAATCTCTATCATATGTTTGTTTTGGCTTATTTCCTAACCCAATCCTTTGTTTTGTTTTGAGTTGTGGTATTCGAGTTGCTTCCAAGTCAAATGTGGATTCCATACTTTTTTTCTAAACGGTATTCTCATATTTGTATGTGAGTGCTAATCCTTCTTGATCATCGAGGTTGTCATGTTATTTCTTTTCCAACTTGCGTGCTTCTCTTCAAGCGGATCCGATCATTTCAACATTCGCGAGATCAATTCTAAGTTTTCTCAGCGGTGTTTATTCCACCTGCCCAAGTTGACTTTGTTTTCCCACCCACCCACCCTTGACAAGGAGTTTGGCCTTTGATAGGAGCATGCAGTATTTGGGCTGTCGAAACGTTGAGCGCGAGCGAAACACCCACTGGGCCGGCTGGCGGTGATCAACCCGGCGGTATGTATGAATTTCATGGATGCTCGTGCTTTTGCTCATCGCCTATTGAGTCGTTTTCCTGCGACTTTCCCCTCTTGGGCTCCCCCCCCCATGACTCTGACAGCTGAGGCTCCGGACCGTGATAAGAAGTCCGACCTTTGAGAGGAGCGCACAGTACTTGCGCGTTCGAAACGTTTGAGCACTAGCGAAACACCCACTGGGCCGGTTGGCGAGCAGCCGGTCGTGCGGTAACTTAAAGTGGTTTGGCCGGGTTGGGTAACCCGGCGGTGCTTGACTTAGTGTTCGTGGCGTGCTGGTGCTCTGGCCTTGCGCGCTTGCCGGTCAACAGCCGAAGCCGGTTCTGTGGCCTAAGGCAAAGCGGGAGGCCGCGGTGATCCCAACGCGTCAGGAACTGCTGAGTAAGGCGGCGGGTAGTGACCAAGCCGTCTAGCCCCCGAGCCCCCAGGTCGAGTGAGTCGGACCGGTGGCCGCGTTGGATGAAGTGGTAAATAATGCATAAATGCGAGAGACACAATAGCTTGGTCGGAAAGGGCAGCCCACGAGCATCGTTCGGGGACCCCATAGTTTTCAGATGATTACAAAAGGCAGCGATACATACGTGCACACGACTAATTGTAAAATGGGCGGAGGAGTTCCGCATTGCACGGTCGGATTGCTTCTTCGCCGGCGGTGTCCCTCTTGCGCTCGTTTGACTTGCGGGCATCGATCAGGTAGTAAGCGTTGCGATCGCACAAGGCTTTGCTCATGATGAAGGGGCCCTCCCATGGGGAGGACAGCTTGTGCTGGCCGGTCTGCTCTTGGACGAGTTGGAGGGTGAGGTCTCCCTCTCGAAAGGCGAGGGTCTTGATCTTCTTGCTATGGTGATGCGTCAGGCCTTGCTGGTAGATGGCTGAGCGGCTGAGTGCTAGGAGACGTTCCTCTTCGAGCAGGTCGACATCGTTTTCACGGGCTTCTTTGGGTTCGGCTTCGGTGTACACCGTGACACGCAGCGAGTCGAACTCGACGTTAGTCGGGATGACGGCTTCTGCTCCGTAGACGAGGAAGAACAGGGTGATCCCGGTCGACCGGTTTCGCATTGTTGGGAGACTCCAGAGGACGGCCGACAGCTCATCGAGCCAGCTGCCGGGTGAACGGATGAGCGGGTCAACGAGCCGCGGCTTGATGCCCGATAGGATGAGGCCGTTGGCCTGCTCGACCTGGCCTTTGGACTGCGGGTGTGCAATGGAAGCTAGGTCAAGGCAGATGCCAGAGACAGAGCAGTACTGTGTGAGCGCGCCCTTGGCGAAGTTGGTGGCGTTGTCCGTGATGATGTTGTTTGGCATGCTGTAGCGCACCGCGATGTCCTTGACAAATCGGACTGTTGTTGGCCCGTCTAGTTTCTTGATTGGCCTTGCTTCAATCCATTTGGTGAACTTGTCCACCGCCACCAGCAAATGCGTCATGCTGCCACGAGCGGTCTTGAAGGCCCCCACCATGTCGAGTCCCCAAACCGCGAAGGGCCAGGCGATCGGGACGGTCCGAAGTGCCGACGCTGGCTGGTGGCTGCGCTTGCTGAAGTGCTAGCATACCTCGCACCTGAGGACTAGCGACTCGGCGTCTTCGAGGGCCGTGGGCTATTAGAAACCATGGCGGAAAGCCTTGGCCACCAGGGACCATGAGGCGGCATGGTGCCCGCAGTAGCCCTGGTGTATGTCGAGGAGGATCTCAATGCCCTTGTCATGCTCGACGCGGCGCTGGAACACGTCGGTGGAGCTGCGTTTGACGAGCTCATTGTTGATGATGCTGTAGCTGGACGCCCGACACTGCACTTGTCGGGCTTTGGTCTCGTCCATGGGGAGGACCCCATTCTCCAGAAACTGTAAGATGGGCAGTGCCCATGATGGCGCCGTCACCACAGCGAAGACGGCCACCATGGCGGGTTCTTGGATGGCAGCCCATGAGCCGGGTTCATCAGTCCCCGGGTTGGGAACGACGGCGGCCGGGTCGATGGCTGCAGCCCCCGGGCCGGTTGAGCAGTGCCCAGGCCGGGTTCGGTAGCCCCCGGGCCGCATTGAGGCGCGGCCGGGGCATCTGGGACATAGATGGACTCGGAGTCCGGAGACGGCTTGACGGACGGCTTGTGCAGGTGCTCGAGAGAGACGCCGGATGGGATGGATTGCTGGGACGAGGCGATCTTGGCGAGCGTGTCAGCCGCCTAATTTTACGCGCATGGGACGTGGAGGAACTCGCAGCCCGCGAAGAATCCGGACAACTTTTGAACAAGGAAGCAGTAGCTCGCCATGTTGGGGTTGCGGGCGTCCCATTCGCCGGAGCACTGCTGCACCACTAGATCCGAGTCGCCATAGCATAGGATGCATCGGATGCCGAGTTCCTTGGCGAGCCGGAAGCCATGCACAAGTTCTTCGTACTCGGCAACGTTGTTGGAGGCGGTGAAGTGGATCTGGAGCGCGTATTTAAGCCGGTCGCCCTTCGGGAAGGATAGCACAATGCCGGACCCTAGGCCGAGACGGATCTTCAAGCCGTCGAAGTACATGCGCTAGTGCGTTGAGTATGGCAGCGGCGGTAGGTACTGGGTCTCGGTCCAGTCGACGAGGAAGTCGGCTAGAGCTTGGGACTTGATCGTAGTGCGGGGCTCGTAGAGGATGGTGTGGCCGGGTAGCTCGAGCGCCCACTTGGAGACCCGGCCAGAGGCATCCCGACACCCGATGATCTCGCCGAGAGGGGCCGTGCTGACCACGGTGACAACGTGCTCTTGGAAGTACCGCTTCAATTTCTTGGCGGTGCAGTACACATCGTAAGACATCTTCTGGTAGTGCGGGTAGTTCTGCTTGGAGGCGGAGAGTACCTCGCTCAGGTAGTAGACGGGACGCTGCACGGCTTGGATCTTGCCCTTCTCTGGTCACTCGACCACCATCACCGTGCTGACCGACCGCGAGGTGGCAGCGATGTAGAGCAACAACGGTTCCTTCTCGGCCAGTGCAGCCAGGACGGGTGCGGTGGAGAGCATGCGCTTGAGGTCCCGGAAAGCCTCGTCCACCTGGTCGTTCCATTCGAACGGTGTTGTGTTCTTCATTAGCTGATACAGGGGCAAGGCCCTCTCACCCAGCCGGCTGAGAAACCAGCTGACCGAGGCCAAGCAGCCGGTGAATTTCTAGACATCGTGCAGCCGAGACGGCTTGCGCATGCGCTCGTTGGCCTTGATCTTCTCCGGGTTTGCCTCAATGCAGCGCTCCGAGACGAGGAAGCCGAGTAGTGTTCCGGCCGGGACGGCGAAAATGCACTTTTTTGGGTTGAGCTTAATCTTGTACTCATGCAGGTTGGCGAAGGTTTCCTTCAGGTCGTCGAGGAGCGTGAGGTGTTGCTTGGTCTTCACCATGATTTCATCCACATAGACGTGGATGTTGCAGCCGAGTTGCAGCAGCAAGCATTTCTGCATGCAGCGCTGGAAGGTGGCGCCGGCGTTCTTCGGGCCGAACGAGATGGTGATGTAGCAATATGCCCCAAAGGGCGTGGTGAAGGACGTCTTCAGGGCGTTGGCTAGGTCCATCTTGATCTGATGATAGCCGGAGTAAGCATCCAGGAAGGACAGGAGCTCACACCCGGCACTGGAGTCGATGACTTGGTCGATTCGTGGGAGGGCGAATGGATCTTTGGGGCAGGCCTTGTTCAGGATGGTGTAGTCGATACACATGTGCCAGGTCTTGTTCTTCTTCAGGACGAGGACTAGGTTGGCCAGCCACTCTGGGTGAAACACTTCCATGATGAAGCTGGCCGCCAAGAGCTTGGCGACCTCTTCACCAATATTTATTCTCTTCTCTTCGGAAAAACGTCCCAGGGGTTGACGAACAGGCTTGGCGTCCTTGCGGACGTGGAGTTTGTGCTCGGCGTACTTCCTCGGGATACCCGACATGTTCTTTGGGGTCCATGCAAAAATATCCCGATTCTCACAGAGGAAGTCGACAAGCTCGCCTTCCTATTTGTTGCCGAGGCGGGCGCCCACGACAATGTACTTGCTGCAGTTGGGGTCTTCCGAGTTCAGCTTCTCTTTCTTGGTCTCCTTGGAGAGTTTGAACGAGGCCTCGTCGGCCGGCTCCTCAGCCGGGATCGGCGTGCCCGATGTCTCATTGTCCAAGGTGACGATCTGGTCGAGTTGGCTTCGCTCCTCGGCTATGACCAGCGACTCAGCCAGCTTGGCGATGTCTCGGGCGCACTCTATGGACTTGCAGTAGTCGTTGGTGATGGTGATGAGGCCCTTCGGACCCAACAGCTTCATCTTCTGGTAGGCGTAGTGGGGCACCGCCATGAATCTGGCGAGCGCGGGCCGGCCCAGCAGCGCATGGTACGCGCTGGTCAGGTCCACCACCTCAAACCAGAGCGGCTATTGTCGAAAATGGTCCTATCACCAAATAGGATGTCGAGCCAGACCCGGCCGATTGGAGAGCAGGAGAGGTCGGGAACGATGCCGTGGAAGATCGTCCGGGTCGGCTCCAGGTCTTTGGCCTCGAGGCCGAGCTTGGTCATGGTGTCACGGTAGAGAATATTGATGCTGCTGCCGCCGTCGATGAGGACTTGAGAGATATTACATGTGCATCGAGGCGCGATGATGGTGGTGTTGAGGACGAGGGCGTAACCACCCGTGTTCGGCATCACGGCCGGGTGGTCCTCCCGAGTCCAGGTGACAGGGTGCTCCGACCAGTGCATGTATTCTGGTTTGGCCGGGATGACGGTGTTCACCTCCTGCCGAAGGAGGTGCTCGATGTGTTAGTCGTCGCCGAGGCTGGTGAAGACGACGTATCTCGCGTTCTGGGCTGGGTAGGCGTCGTCGTGCATCGCGCCGCCAGCCGGAGCGTCGGCGGAGGCAGAGGCGGCTGCCCCGCTCCCGGAGCCGGGGCTGGAGGAGGTGGGATGTCGCCCCTCATGAGGCACTTGGTGATGGCGCACTGCCGAAGTGTGTGCGTGGACGGCCTTGCTTCACTGTGGTGCTTGGAAGGGGCGTCGAGCATATCCTCGAAGCTCACGGCGGGTTGCCAAGTCGTCTTGCAGGTGTGCCGGCGCTTGGCGACTGGGTCGGTCGCGGGCACCTATTTGGCAGCCGCGACAAGTCGGTTGTCGTAGCGTTGGGCCGGCTGGTCGGCCTTGCGCTTATTGTTCGGTTGGATATGCTGATGCCGACTTTGGAGGGGGAACTGGCTTCGCTTTGCTGGCTTCATCTAGCGCTACCTGGATCTTCATGGCGGAGTCGGCGTTGCCGTACTTGTCCACCGTCACCATGAGCGCGGCCATGGTGGCCGGCTCGGAGTGTAAGAGCTTGTGCTTGAGGAGGGTGCCATCCCGGCACCTGTTGACGAAGTATTGGATTGCTCGGACTTCATGGACGCCCTTGCAGCTGTTCCGGAGCTCGGTTCAGCGTGCGAGCTGGCTGGGGCGGCCGGGTCGTTTGTAGGTGACGGTGAAGTTGCGCACGAAGGCCTGCTCGAAGTTGACCCACGCGTTGATGCTCCCCACTAGTAGGCTCTTCAACCATGAGCGGGCCGATCCTTGGAGCATGAGCGGCACGTAGCACACGGCGAGGCGGTGGTTGCCGCCGGCGATGCCAATGGCGGTGGTGCAGTCAGTGAGCCGGTCTTCCGGCTTCATAGTGCGGTGGAGCGTGAACCCTTTGGTAAAGGGCTCGTCATGGATGCCTGGACCAAAGCACGCCGTGACGACAGGGCCGCTCACCTCCAGATCCTGGGAGAGGGCGAGTCGGTCGAGGCGGTGGCAGGCGACGGTGTCGTCAATGGCGCGGGGGCCCAGCTGGCTGGCGACCGCTCCACGGGCGGCCGGGTCGACCGTAGTCGGACGTCGGCCTGGTTGGAGAGGGGGATCAAGACGGCGTCGGTCTTCCAAGGCCGGCTCGTCGCCCAAGGCGTCGACTGTCGTTAGGGCGGGGTTGTGCCGGGTCCGGGTGCGTCCGGAGTGCGCCTCACCAGGTGGCGAAGACGTCGTGTTCTGACGATCGCCGGTTCCGTTGTCGCAGAGGGAGTCGGATCCCGCCGGCTTGCCGAGTTGGTTGAGGTAGTCCTGCTGTGCGTTGGCCGCGTCGAGGAGGTCGTTCACCCTCTTGAGGTGATCCTTCAGCTCCTCGCCCATGAGCTGATCTAGGCCGACTGCAGCCGCCTGGGCGGCGCACATGTTCTTCACAGGAATCTCGTAGACAGGCGGGAGGGCGCCGAAGGCGTGTCCGATCGCGTCGCGCCGGGCCCGCACATCGACAACCCGGCTTGGCTCGGGCGCGTCTGGCGTGAAGCTGTAGATAGCGTTGCGCTCCAGCTGAGTGGAGTCCAGGCGATGCTGCATGGCAGCGAGCGTCTCGGTGAGGTCCAGCAGGCGCTGGCGGTCCTCCTCGAGCCGAGTTCGGGCCTCGGCAACGTTGGAGGCATCGATGTTGGTGCCAATGGGGACGTGAAGGCTTTGCATCATGGCGCGTAGCGGGTTGGGAGAGCCGGTCCGCTCTGCTACGGCCTTGGCTTCGGCGGCCTTCCTCACTGCACTGGACGAGGAAGAGGTGCCGATGTCGGTGACGAAGACATCCATGCAAAGGTCCATTGCCCCGGCGGGAGCGTTGTCACCGAGGGAAAGGGGGAGTCGGAAAAGTCAAGTACCTCGCTGGGTTACTTGTCAGCCGCAGGCGCATTGGAAAGGCACAGCGCGGCGAAGGAGGCGGCGAGTGCGTCGATGATGTTGTCCGCCAACGTGACGGGCTCGTCAGAGTCGGAGAGGAGACCCGTCTGAAGCTTGCTCCCGGCCAGGATCTCGAGCTGCCCTACGGTGGGCGTCAACTGTCGTGGTGGACGCACGGTAGATGCCAAGGGATGGCTAAAGATAGGAGGAGGCTCGAGGGCACTGGTGGGCTTAAGAGGCGAGGTCGGCATGAGCGAGCGCGGGCCGCAAGACATACCCAGGTTCAGGGCTCTGCGGAGAGATAACACCCCTAGTCCTGCCGAGTGTAGTTGATGTGTATCAGTACAAAGTTGCTCCTAGAGCTGTATGGAGGAGGAAGGAAGGCACGCCAAGGCTTAGGGTGCTCCCTCTCCTTGGGTGTGTCTTGCTATGTGTGTGTGAGTGAGTGAGTGATCGATCGCGTCCCTGTATACATGAGGGCTCCTGGGGGTTTTCTAGGTCAACCCCCAGGGGTACAACGGTAATGTTACAAGGCCGTGGGGCCGGATTCTCATTGTCCGGGAAACCGGCGCTGGGACCCACCAGGGGTCAGGGCTCGCTCGGTTCTCCGGGCGCGGGGTACGGGGGCACTATTGGCCATCTTGTAGATCGTCAGGGAGTGGCCGGGTTGAGTCGGCTATAGGAGCGCTCCGTTAGGGCACCGCTTCTTGGCGTCATTGGTGATGATGGTTGCACTGCTGCCACGCCACGGCTGACCAGAGGCATGGGTGGGGCACTGTTGCCTCGGTCATCGGTAGATGGATACTTGTCCCATCGTACGGCTAGCATGGGACGGGAGGTGACCCGTGGCCGGGTTGAGGAACGCACCAAGGGCAGAGCTGGCTTGTTAGAGATGTCTTGGTGTGCCGGGTTCAGCTGTCTTGAGCTGGTTGTTGTAGCCGGGTTGAGGAGTCCGACCAGGTTGAGGAGTTGGGCCGGGTCGAGGGGCTTGGCCGTGTCAAGGGACCCGGCCAAGCGTGAGCCGGGTCGAGGGACCCGGCCAAGCGTGAGCCGGGTTGAGGGGCGTTGGTGGCCCCATTGTTTTTGAAAAGGATCCGGGTTCCGTTGCCTGCCTGGGGTTCATCCCCCCGATAGTATGAGTGTGTGAGGGGGTGGATTAGACAACCCTTTCTACGGTTGCCTTGGGTCTCCTTTTATGGACAAAGGGGTCACCAAAGTGGCAAATCAGTCATTACGCACTAATTAGATAGCAAACAGTGCTATCATACTGTGACGCCCCTGATTCAATCGTACACTAGTCAAACACGCAAATGTGTATGATCGAGAACAGGGACTCACGGGAAGATATCACAACACAACTCTAGACACAAATTAAAATAATACAAGCTTTATTTTACAAGCTAGGGGCCTCGAGGGCTCGAATACATCAGCTCGAATACAAACGAGTCAGCGGAAGCAACAATATGTGAGTATAGACATAGGTTAAACAAGTTGCCATAAGATGGCTAGCAGAAAAGTAGCAACGATCGAAAAGGCAAGGCCTCCTGCCTGGGACCTCCTAACTACTCCTCGAAGCTAAACTCCACGTAGAAACATCCTCGGGGTTCTCTGGCTCCTAGACTCCATCATCTGGTTGCAACATCCAAGAATAAAGGAAAAGGGGGAAAAGGGGGGAGCAAAGCAACCATGAGTATTCATCCAAAGTACTCGCAAGCAAGGAGCTACACTACATATGCATCGGTATCAATGAAATGGGTAGTATCTGTGGACTAAACTGCAGAATGCCAGAATAAGAGGGGGGGTAGCTAGTCCTATGAAAGATTAAGCTTCTGGCAACCTCCATCTTGAAGCATGTAGAAGAGTGTAGCTGGTAAGTTCACTAGGTAACAACATATAGCATAAACCTAACTGGCGATCCTCTCCTCATTGCCCTGTGAGAGAGCAACCACTGGGATGTATCTCGCACTTGAAAGGATGTGTTTTATTAAGTATCCGGTTCTAGTTGTCATAAGGTCGGAATACAACTCTGGGTCGTCCTTTTAACGAGGGACACAGTTATTCGAATAGATAAACTTCCCTGTAGGGGTGCACCACATTACCCAACACACTCGATCCCTCTCGCTGGACACACTTTCCTTGGTCATACCCGACCTCGGAAGATCAACACGTCATAGCCCTAGCTAGGCCCAATAGAGACGTCAGCACGCCGGTCTAAGTCCTAAGAGCGTAGGGGTCTGGGCCCATCACCCATTGCACACCTGCACGTTGTGAGGGCGGCCGGAAGCAGACCTAGCCTCCCTATACAAGAGTAACCGGTCCAGTGCACCCAACAGTGTACAAGAGGCTGACAGTGGGCCTGTGGGGCCCAGTTGACCCAGTCAACATTGACTGGTCAAGGGGGTGAATAGTGTAGGCGGTCCCACACGTCATTGTCTAAATTTAGTTACATAATTTTTAACCTTTTTAGTTAGACAGCGGGGCCCATACGTTAGTGGGTGATTACCTCTAATTAAATAGGTGGGACCCAACTGTCAGTGGGAGATTACCTATAATTAACTTAACCCGTAATGTTATTTTGACTAGAACGGATTGGGTACACGCACCCGGTAGCGACATGGGCGGCCTCGGCCAGGAGGCCACGATGCAGCAGTGGGAAAGTAGTAACGGGCGGAGCCGGGCGGCGGCCAGCGAGGGGGGTCGCGGCTGTGACGAGGCCGGTCGTTAGTTGCCGGAGCGGGAGCGACAAGCGGCGCCGGAGCGGGGCGCGGGGAGTGGCTGCCAGCGGGAGGGAGGTGGTGGCCGAGCAGGGGAGGAGTATGGGCAGCCGGTGGAGGTGGAAGAGGTAGGGAGGCAGCGAGCAGCAGTGCAGGCGGGCTCTGGGAGCGGAGCTCCGGTAGGGCTAGGTTGAGTAGCTGTTGCAGAAGCGGTGACAAGGACGGCTGTGAGCGGCAGCAGCCTGCACCAAGCATCAGCGCAGCGGTAATCTGTAGGAACAACGGTAGGCGCCAACAACCGGGCCCAGGCGAAAGCGGACAAGAGATATTAAGCAAGCATAGGGCTACGGCAGTGCATGAGCGGGCACGCTCGGGGGCACGACTACGGAGTGCCCAGGGCGGCCAGGAGGCAACGGGAGTAAGGGCAGGGGCACGATGAATGCGACCAGAGGGCAAGTGGAGCTCCGGACTCATAGGGGTCGACGGCCAATGACGTCAGATCGATGCGGAAAATAAGGGGAACGCGGGACGAGCTCACCGCGGGGGCACACGGGGGCCCGTAGTTGGTTTAGGAGCTGCTATGGCAAAAAAATCGATGATGTACTCGTGGTTGCCGGAGGTAGAAGATGGGTCGATCTTGATCTTTGGTGGTGGAGCGCTCGATTCAAGGCTTCTAGAAGATGTAGTCGACGCCGGTGGTCCTCGTGGACAACCTCTCATTGCACAGGGACAACGAAGAGCGCGTGGGCGACGAACGCTATGGCGACGGCGGCTCAGTTGCTTGCTGGGGGAGAAGAAGCGGCGCGAGGAGGGGTGGAATTGATATAGGGTTTTCCATGGTTGCGAGGAGGGATTAGTAGGCGTCGGCGAGGGAGGGGGTGTCGTGGGATGCCTTGCATGTGGCCATCAGGCGATGTGTGCGGCCATGGCATGCTCGGCCTTCCCCTGTAGCGGGAGGAGGAAGGAAAGGCCGGCTTAGGCGAGCCGGGCTAGCCTATGCACTTGTTGGGCCAAAGTGCACAGGACACTTTTCCATTTTTCTTTTTTCTTTTTTTCTTTTTTGCATTTTAGCTCTATTTTCAAATCGTTTGACCACCAAATGATTTTTTTAAAATTATGCAACTTGTCACCTAATCACCATTGCATTAAGTAGCACTGCCACAAAAAGTTTGAGGTCATTTTAAAAGCTTTAAATAATTTTAGAAATCAAAGAGGTCAAGTAATGTGTTGTTGGTCCACTTAAATAATTTTCAGGGGCATTTTAAATATCCAATTTAATGTTGATTTCTCTATGAAAATTTTTTAGTGAATTTTTGCAACCCAGTGAACATTTTTGTTTTATCGCTTGAAGAAATAATAATTTGACTTTATTTTAATTAGATTTTGAATTGAATTTTGAATCAGTTTCGAATCAACGCGAGTTTATCAACAGTAACCGAGGTGACGTGGCATCACTAGTAGAGAGTTACTGTAGCTTAATTATCCAGGCGTCACAATTCTCCTCCACTACAAGAAATCTCATCTCGAGATTTAAGAGGTGGAGTAAGGGGAAAGGTTTGGTTACGAAATTCTAGCAAATCTTATCGGTCTTGGTTGCTTTTCTCGAAGAGGTCGATCCGTTACATTGATGTCTTCATTCCTCTACTTCAGGCCATCATGATGAAGTCGTCATCCTTTCTTTGGGAACTCATCGTACTTACGAAAGAATAAAGGGTGGGTATTCCGGGAGAACGGACCTCTACAAGGTCGAAACATCGGGGAAGGTGGCGGAACGTAACTCTGAAATTGAAACTTAAGAAAATATTGAGAGCAAAGTAAGGAGGTATCATGGGAAGTTTCGAGTAGGCGGGAAATTGTTTGATGCCTAAAACAAAGTGTGAAAGGGGTCTAGAGCAACGAGAATAAGTAGTGCGTCTGATACAGAAAGATAATATGTGATTGAAGGTAGCTCGCATAATTCAATATGAGGTAAGGTCCAAAGGATAATCTTTGGAAACAGGGATGTATAGGAGAGTCAGGTTTCGATCCCATGGAACTATGGGTTATGGGCTCACCATGTGGTATAAAAGTAGGAAGGGCGCTCACATCTTGTGCGGTCATGAAAACAAGGCCTGTCAGGGAATAGCCTATCAGTTATGTTAGCAACAACATCGATACCAAGGGCGAGGGCCGAAGAGAACCATTTTCCTGCTCGTTGAAATGAGGCGGACCCATAGGCAAAGTTCTCGTCCATCGGTGGTTACCGAAATGCCATCAACAAGGTCTTACTGACATGGTTGTACACCAACGTGTTTACATAAGCAAAAGAATATTACTGCTTAGATCATATAGATCACCAGAAAGGTTAAACAAAACAATGGAAAGGAAAATGTGACCATCAAATTAAACAGAACAATGGAAAGGAAAATGTGTTTAAACACATATTGCAGGGGTATAACCTTCCCAAGCGCAAGCAGAGCATGATATCCATGACAGGATATAACGTAGAAAACCCTTTAGGAAAGGGGGAAGAAATTTCATGACATTACCCATACAACAGTGTTTGGTTAGTTGATAAAGAGAACTTAGCATTGTGCTACAAATACTCTTATTGATGATCGGAGTAGCACAGACATGCTTCGAGATAGCATTGACATGGTCATCAAGTAAGGGTCGGATTTTGGGTACACCAAGGATTCATCAGGAACAACTTATAGAATAAGTCCTACAATTTTCTCATGGAAGAATGGCTCACCTTGCTGGAAAGGAAACTATAACAATGGGTCCCCCGGCCAGGTGTGCTAGGCATGACATCACCTTACTAGTTCATATAAAGACCAATGTTATATCTCATAGAAATATGTTCCAACTGTCATATCTGACCAAGATTCAGATCTGATTGGTATCAGGATACCTCAGAGTCAGGATGCCTGAGAAGAAAAAGGTGCGACACAAATTGTTGAGATGACATTGTAAGATTCTCGGGGAAATGAGCTATGGAAGCGAGTTCCGAAACAAGAGTTCATCATTAAACCAAGGAGAGGGTGAGGTGTTGGCTAATGGACTCAGCGACAATTCACCAAGAATTCCAACAAGATGGATTTCAACAATTATGTGAACAAGGAAATAACATTTGTCAGATCAAATGGTATAATATAATGATGTATGTTCAAGGAAAACATACACAATTAATCATTGGTTGAAAGGTGCGCCTGAAGTATGGGCTTAGGTAGCATGATCAATGGTAGAATGGTGGTTCAACCACCAATAGTTTAAGAATGAAATTTCGATCATTAACTTCAAAGCCATAGGATTGCTAGATGTACAAAATCTAAGCAGCATTGTTCACTTGTTGGTTTCCTGGTTAGAATCAACACGGGGACCAAGAAGGAATGGTGATTGTGAGAAGTATCACTTGTATAGAGAATTCTTAAGAGGTGGTGAAATTCCCACAACATTCTTGATATATATGATGGTAATTCTCCAAGGTAGGACATAAGATAAGCTGGATAGCCAGGAACTCAAGGTACAACCACAACACGAACAAGTTTGTGTTGGAAAGAAGGCAAGGAAGTAGTCGATGCCAACACCAATTACCGAGGAACAAGGACGGTAATCCCCATCAAGAATTCGATTGATATCCTGGAAGAGCTCAGATTGTTGATGATGATCACGACACAATTGTCGAGAGATTTCATGAAGATGTAATCGATTGGTGATGACATCAAGTCAAAGGAATGATGAAGCGAAAGGTTGTTGGAACCATGTGTATGACACAAACTCAAAAATCAAACTTGTTGTTCAAGCCGAAATGATGTGACGAGGAAAATCGACTTAGGCTGAACTCCTCGTCGAAAATTGTGCTGTGGGAAGGACCAGGTAGCACAGTTAAAATTTAGCATGATAATGATATAGCCAATCAGGCTAGAAATGACTTGAAGGATTAATAAACTCGTAAGCGGTGAAAATTACTTAGAGTTATTGAATCGGAGTGCGGAATTAATTCACGTATCGGTGTCCTCGAGTGCTTAATAACTCGGAACCCAAGGGAAATCTGAAATTGGTGAGAAGCAATGCTAGAAGAGGACTCATATGAAGCAACACAGTTCTTTGATATTCTCGAGATATCAGAGGGTAAAACTCGAAGGTAGATCAGAATAAAGGTTAGACTAGTGTATTGATCTATGGAAGACAAACACTTTAACTTGTCCGAGAAAAGGAATCAAGGAATATCAATATGGTCAGAACCATGATTACAAAAGACCAAATCCCAGATATAAGATGAAATTATACCAAGGGACTAAATAATTTAAGAGAAGCTTCCATGATAACATCTACATCGTGTCCATGGGCTTGAACACAGAGTTCAAGGTCGACTCCCACTTCTCAAATGCATGACCATTGATTCACTCCTCTATTAAAAATGATTTGAGTGTGAAAACCTACATGTTGAATAACCAGATAAGTATGACCCATGAAAAACTTTCGGGTTCACACATTTTATGGAAGGCATAGATTCAACCCATCGAGGTATCTTAGGAACATACTACACAAACTTCAGGAGAAATTTATACAAGCTCGAAAGTAGAGCATGGTTGAGAAAGTAGACGATACAATTTACCTAAGGAATTATGTATCATGGAGGAACTCACAACGTGATTGAACATGAAGGACGTTGTCTGATAAACTTCAATGAAGGATCTGACGGTCCTCAACGAAGCTGATGTGAGTATCGGTACTCAATCAGAGGAAGAAGAATCAAAAATATCGGATTATAGAAACAAATGAATAATTTGATGCTTAAATACAAGGAACTTAAGATTTCCAAATCAGGGGACAAGAAGCAAATGCTCTGATTAAGGATAGTAGTTGAGTAGGATTAGAGGTACAATTGATGGCAATTTGATTGGTCGAGTTCTAGCTCATGTTTAAAATGACGTCCGAGCCAGAAGGATGAATTCTAGGATCTAATTGAGGATCACGAGCATTCCCAACATATTGAATCAAGGGACTCAAAATGATAATGTCACATGATACTATCTATATTGCTAGCCATATGGAAGGCAACCATCATGCAAGCAGACAAGTATTTGCGGAGCAATAGCGGGCAGAGGATTCGCGGAAGATCAGATAGTATTTCAATGCATCTAGTGACCATATGAACAACGGGGGAAGAATGGATACTCGATGAGTGCGGGGAATTACCCGTTGGGAGTATTCATGTGGCAAGAACTACAAGGCAGTAGGCACAAAGTATTCTCGGAACAATAGAGGATTTTGAGGCATCTTGTAATAACAAGATCAACGGGGTACGATCGTGTAAATGGCAAGTGTATGTGGTTATCCATAGGGGGTCTATCGATGGAAGGGAATTGCAACAACGATGGCACATTGGTCTTGACAAAACATTGAAGAACATCTTCAGAATCTTCTGGTGAAGCAAGCCAGTGTCTGGAATGAGGGGGCTCTCCGGGAGAATGTAATTACAAGAACCTAGAGTCAGATTTAGTAAAATCATTTAACCTGAATAGAAGAGAGATCAGAGTCCCAGAGTATAGGTCGAGGAATAAAAGATCCTAATACCACCCAATCGCGACGTGGGCCCGTAAGCCACACTGCCATGTTAGTAAGAGCTTTTCAATGACTAAACTCAACTTCGGCCAAGGAGTTGGAAAGGTGGATTCCTACAGGCAGGCAGCTCTGACACCAACGTGTGACGCCCCCGATTCAATCGTACACTAATCATACATGCAAATGTGTACGATCGAGATCAGGGTCTCACGGGAAGATATCACAACACAACTCTAGACACAAATTAAAATAATACAAGCTTTATATTGTAAGCCAGGGGCCTCGAGGGCTCGAATACATCAGCTCGAATACAAACGAGTGAGCGGAAGCAACAATATCTGAGTACAGACATAAGTTAAACAAGTTGCCATAAGCTGGCTAGCACAAAAGTAGCAACGATTGAAAAGGCAAGGCATCCTGCCTAGGACCTCCTAACTACTCCTTGAAGCCGAAATCCACGTAGAAACATCCTCAGGATCCTCTGGCTCCTGGACTCCATCATCTGGTTGTGACATCTGAGAAGAAAGGAAAAGGGGGGAAAGGGGGAGAAAAGTAATCGTGAGTACTCATCCAAGGTACTCGCAAGCAAGGAGCTACACTACATATGCATCGGTATCAATGAAATGGGTAGTATTTGTGGACTGAACTGTAGAATTCCATAATAAGAGGGGGGTAGCTAGTCCTATCGAAGAATACACTTCTGGCAACCTGCATCTTGAAGCATGTAGAAGAAAGTAGCTGGTAAGTTCACCATGTAACAACATATAGCATAAACCAACCCGGCGATCCTATCCTCGTCGCCATGTGAAAGAGCGACCACCCGGATGTATCTGGCACTTGAAATGATGTGTTTTATTAAGTATCCAGCTCTAGTTGTCATAAGGTCGGAATACAACTCCGGGTCGCCCTTTTACTGAGGGACACGACTATTCGAATAGATAAACTTCCCTACAGGGGTGCACCACATTACCCAACATGCTCGATGCCTCTAGCCGGACACACTTTCCTGAGTCATGCCCGGCCTCGGAAGATCAACACGTCGCAGCCCTACCTAGGCTCAACATAGATGTTAGCATGCCGGTCTAAATCCTAAGCGCGCAGGGGTCTGGGGCCATCGCTATAACGCCCTCGATGCGGCTATAGCTCCCACGTGTCGAGGCACGACTTAGAGGCATAACCGCATTGAAAGCAATGTCGCAAGTCAGGCAATCATTACAACATCCCATGTAATATATAATAAAAGGGGGAGATAACATAGTTGGCTTACACTCGCCATGTCACATCAGAGTACATAAATAACATCCATCAAACAAACACTCATGGCCCGACTACGGCGCCAAAATAGAAAAGAACCCAACATGCGACAAGGTCCTGAATCGATAACCCCAACTAGGCACCACT
The DNA here is from genome assembly GCF_002162155.2 of Triticum dicoccoides. Classification (NCBI taxonomy): domain Eukaryota; kingdom Viridiplantae; phylum Streptophyta; class Magnoliopsida; order Poales; family Poaceae; genus Triticum; species Triticum dicoccoides. Next base: position 194,435,040 of record NC_041386.1, read on the forward strand.
ACTGATCATCGGGAAAGGAAACATAGTATCGCTGAGAGTCCTCGTCGAACTCCCACTTGAGCTCGTAATCGTCAACTGGAGTAGAAACACCTGGACCTGCATCTGGAGTTGTAGTATTTGTGAGCCACAGGGACTCAGCAATCTCACACCCACGCGATCAAAACTATTTAAGCTCATGGGAATGGATAAGGCAAATATATGTGGAGCTGCATCAAGCGACTAGCATATGTGGTGGCTAACTTATACGCAAAAGAGAGCGAGAAGAGAAGGCGAAGCACGAGCGAGAAGCTAAAGGAACATCCTGCGCAAGCATAACTCCAACACCGTGTCCACTTCCCGGACTCCGCCGAGAAGGGGCCATCACGGTAACACACACGGTTGATTCATTTTAATTAAGTTTAGTTCAAGTCATCTACAACCGGACATTAACAAATTCCCATCCGCCCATAACCGCGGGCACGGCTTTCGAAAGATCAATCCCTGCAGGGGGGTCCCAACTTAGCCCATAACAAGCTCTCACGGTCAACGAAGGAATAGACCTCCACCCAAGACACACCGATCAGACTCGGTATCTCGGTACAACAAGATGATTCGACAGGTTAAAACAAGTCCAGCAACACCGCCCGAATGTGCCGACAAATCCCGATAGGAGCTGCACATATCTCTTTCTCAGGGCACGCTCGGATAGGTCAAGCTACGAGTAAAACCAAACCTCAAGTTTCCCCGAGGTGGCCCCGCAGGCTGCCTGGTTCGGACCAACACTCAGAGGAGCACTGGCCCGGGGGGGGTTAAAATAAGATGACCCTCGGGCTCCGGAAACCCAAGGGAAAAAGAGGCTAGGTGGCAAATGGTAAAACCAATGTTGGGCATTGCTGGAAAAGCTTTAATCAAGGCGAACTATCAAGGGGTTCCCATTATAGCCCAACCGCGTAAGGGACGCACAATCCGGGAACATAACACCGATATGACGGAAACTAGGGCGGCAAGAGTGGAACAAAACACTAGGCGAGAGGCCGAGCCTTCCACCCTTTACCAAGTATATAGATGCATTAAGATAACATAGCAATATAATGATATCCCAACAAGTAAATAAATGTTCCAACAAGGAACGGCTCCAATCTTCACCTGCAACTAACAACGCTATAAGAAGGGCTGAGCAAAGCGGTAACATAGCCAATCAACGGTTTGCTAGGACAATGGTGGGTTAGAGGTTCAACATGGCAATTGGGAGGCTGACAAGCAAAAGGTAGGCATCGTAGCAGTGACAAAGCAAAAGAGCGAGCAAACTAGCATAGCGAAGATAGTAGTGATTTCGAGGGTATGATCATCTTGCCTGCACAGTTGTCAGAGTTGACTGGATCCTCACAAGCGAACTCAACGGGCTCCTCGGTAGCGAACTCGTCTCCCGGCTCTACCCAACAAGACAAACAAGCAACAAGGATACAATCAACCACAGGCAAGTCCAAGCAATATGATGAAATGACGATATGCTATGCGGGATGCGATGCGGGATTCAAAATGCAAGATATGACAGGAAATGCATGACCCTGGCATCAACTTGGAAAACCAAGTGTGCCACTGGATAGAGGGGATGAAATCGCTTGAAAACGATATAAAGATCATAGGAATCGGAGCTACGGTTTGGAAATGGCAAGCGTTTTAAGATATGACACCGGTCTGCGATTTGCAGCAAGTAGGCATCTAAATGCAACGAAATGAACATGCTACAGCCACCAAACATGAAAACAAAATACATGGCAGTGATGTACACAAGATGGTTGACAAAACACTAGCACTGAGCCATAGGAAAATTCATCCATTAAGAGGTTCAAACAAGCATGGCTAAAACGCAAATGCAAAACAGATTTCAGACTTAGTGAAATTAACACTAGTCTGAAATTTCAGATCACGATGCTCTCTTCGGAGCAGCAATACAACATGATAGAAAACCTGAACATGACAAGTAAGAACATGGCATGGAGCTACTCAACAAGATTAATAAAACACCCAAAGTGACCTGGGGCCAAAAGGGTTCACAAAATACTCTACCGAGCTCACGAACATAGCTCGAACACAATCAGTTTTCAGACTTAGTGAAAACTGAGACACGCTGAAATATAACTCACGAAGGCATGTAAACGAGCTCGATGCACTCACTACGGTGCAAGTCATGGCAAGGAAAGCATATAACCAGCAAGAAGGCACAAAGTGCTAGATACACATGGCAAGAACGAAGGCATAGCATGCATGGAACACTAACGGTAGCATCGGCAAAATCGCAAACAAGTTGACGATCTGCCCAGATTAACAACGAAGCAAAAGTTGAGCTCGATTGAGTCAACCTAGAGAACTCCACATATGCAAACAAAGACATGGATGGATAGAGCATAACATAAATATCAAAACTCCCTTACTGATCATCCTCAAAAGAGGCACGGATCACTAGGAAACAAGCTGGACATATAGCATCATGAACTAAAATATCCCAGACTTAGTGAAAATCACTAAGTCCCTGAAATCTGCATTCTCAGGTACCTCTCTTCGCAAGCTTGCACAAGACAACACACACATCCTAAAAATGCATGGGTGACACCTCTGGAAAGAAGACAAAATGCTTAACAATTCATCCCAAAGGGGCACAGGCATATCATGCACGAATTAAACATAGCAAAAATGACAAAAGTGCATGATGAACTAACGGATCTGCAATTTAACTCACGAAGCCTCCTTCTAACAGCATTTTGGGGATCAAGATGACCTCAAATGCAAATGATGCAATGTAATGTAATGATGTACATGTCGATACGAAAATTTTGATATATCATATGCCCAAAATGGAACTACGGTTGCCAAGTTACGGGACCTCGAACAGAGCAACTTGGATCAAAATTTCCAGGACTTAGCAAAAAAAATCGGGGGTTAGGGTTTACTGTTCACGCGACCGGATCCAGATCGGGATCGCGGCGCGGAAGCCGAGGCGGCGCCGGCGGTGGAGCTCGAGCTCGCCGGAGCTGCGGGGTGCACCGGCGGTGGAGGAGGTCGCCGGGGGGCGGCGCCTGCGAGGAGGCAGCGGAGGGGCGCGGTGCGGCGGCGGGGTCGGCCGGCAGTGGCTCGCGCGACGCGGCGAT
>NC_041386.1:194439339-194447962 GCF_002162155.2 Triticum dicoccoides
ATCCGGACACGTCCGTCGGCGGTGGGGGTTTGATCTGTTTTTTTTTTAAACTAGGGTTTCGGACGGGGGAAGAAGAGATCCGAATGGAGGGGGTATAAATGGGCATAAGTGGATCTAGGAGAGTCCAAATGAGGTGCGGTTTTCGCCCACACGATCGTGATCGAACGCTCTAGGACATGGAGCAGAGTTTGGTGGGTTTTGGGCCAAATTTGGGGGGGGGGTGTTGGGCTGCAACACACACGAGGCCTTTTCGGTCCCTCGGTTAACCGTTGGAGTATCAAACGAAGTCCAAATGACCCGAAACTTGACAGGCGGTCTACCGGTAGTAAACCAAGGCCGCTTGGCAAGTCTCGGTCCAATCCGGAAATGTTTAAACCCCACACACGAAAGAAGACTAGAAATGACCACCGGAGGAGAACGAAGCGCCGGAATGCAAAACGGACAACGGGGAAAATGCTCGAATGCATGAGATGAACATGTATGCAAATGCAATGCACGTGATGACATGATAAGAGATGCATGAAAATGAAAACAACACACGGAGACAAGGACCCGAACCCGAGAAATAAATATAACTTGACACCGGAAACGGCAAGAGTTGGAGTACAAATGGGGAAAGTTACATCTGGGGCGTTACAACTCTCCACCACTACGAAAAGATCTCGTCCCGAGATCTAGGACTGAAAGAACTCCGGGTACTCAGAACGGAGGTGATCCTCGCGTTCCCAGGTAGCTTCACGGTCGGAATGGTGAGACCACTTAACTTTGAGGAATTTGATTGACTTGTTGCGAGTCTTGCGTTCAGTCTCTTCAAGAATAGCAACTGGGTGCTCACGATAGGAGAGATCTTCTTGGAGCTCAATGTCCTCGAAGTTGACGGTGCGGTCAGGAGTCTTAAAGCACTTTCGAAGCTGAGAGACATGGAACACATCATGAACATTTGCAAAGTTTGAAGGAAGCTCAAGTTGATAGGCGAGGTCGCCTCTCTTGCTGACAATTTTGAAAGGTCCCACGTATCTAGGGGCAAGCTTCCCTTTGATACCGAAGCGACGAGTACCTTTCATAGGAGAGACGCGGAGGTAAACATGATCTCCGATCTCAAAAACCAGATCACGGTGCTTACTATCATAGTAGCTCTTCTGGCGGGACTGGGCTGCTTTGAGGTTATCACGAATGACTTTGCACATTTCTTCTGCCTCTGTGATTAGGTCATTGCCCAGCAGCTGACGTTCACCGGTTTCAGACCAGTTGAGAGGGGTACGGCACTTCCTGCCATATAGAATTTCAAAGGGGGCCTTGCCCGAACTTGCTTGAAAGCTGTTGTTGTATGAGAATTCAGCATAAGGAAGACAGTCCTCCCACTTCATGCCGAAGGAGATCACACAAGCCCTGAGCATGTCTTCGAGAATCTGGTTGACACGCTCGACTTGACCGCTCGTTTGAGGATGGAAAGCTGTGCTGAAGCGGATGTTGGTGCCCATGGCCTTCTGAAAAGAATCCCAAAACTTGGAGGTAAAGATGCTACCACGGTCTGAAGATATCACTTGAGGAATACCGTGCAGAGAGACAATGCGAGAGGTATAGAGTTCCGCCAATTGAGCTGCAGTGATCGACTCTTTGATAGGCAGAAAATGAGCCACTTTGGTGAGCTTGTCGATGACGACGAATATAGCATCATTGCCACGCTTGGACTTTGGAAACCCAGTCACGAAGTCCATTTCAATGTGGTCAAACTTCCATTCTGGAATGGCAAGAGGTTGGAGGAGACCTGCTGGCCTTTGGTGTTCTGCCTTCACTCTTCTGCAGACATCACACTCGTTCACGAATTGAGCGATCTCGCGCTTCATTCGAGTCCACCAATAAGCTTGCTTGAGATCCTGATACATCTTCGTACTACCAGGGTGGATGGAGAGGAGAGAGTTGTGAGCCTCGTTCATGATCATCTTACGAAGTTCACCTTTGGGCACAACAATTCGATCCTCGAAGAAGAGAGTGTCCTTGTCATCAAGTCGGTAGCACTTGTACTTGGACTGACTCTTTGCAATACCAAACTTCACCTTTTTCACCATAGCATCAAGAAGTTGGGCTTGGCGAATCTGGTCTTCCAAGGTAGGAGAAACTTGAAGGTTGGCAAGGAAACCTTGAGGAACAACTTGCAGATTAAGCTTGCGGAAAGCTTCACAAAGCTCGGGTTGATAAGGCTTGAGAATCAGACTGTTGCAATATGCTTTTCTGCTCAAAGCGTCAGCAATCACATTAGCCTTGCCTGGAGTATACTCGATACTCGGATTGTACTCTTGAATCATTTCGACCCATCGAGTCTGCCTGAGGTTGAGATTAGGCTGAGTGAAGATGTACTTGAGACTCTTGTGATCAGTGAAAATATCCACTTTCCTTCCCAATAGAAGATGTCTCCAAGTCAACAAAGCGTGCACAACTGCCGCCAACTCGAGATCATGAGTGGGGTAGTTCTTCTCATTAGGTTTCAACTGGCGAGAGGTATAAGCAACAACTTTCTTCTCTTGCATCAGTACAACACCGAGACCTTGGAGAGAGGCATCACAAAAGACCTCGTACGGCTTGGTTTCATCAGGCGGAGTCAGAACTGGAGCAGTGATCAATTTCTCTTTCAAAGTGTTGAAAGCAATATCACACTCCGGAGACCAAACGTACTTGACGTGCTTCTGAAGAAGATTTGAGAGAGGCTTGGCGATCTTAGAAAAGTTTTCAACGAATCTTCTGCAATAGCTTGCGAGACCGAGGAAACTGCGGAGTTGCTTCACGTTCTGAGGAGGTTCCCAATTCACAATTGCAGACACCTTCTCAGGATTCACGGAAATGCCCTTGGCAGAGATGATATGACCAAGATAAAGAACCTCATCGAGCCAAAATTCACACTTGGAGAACTTGGCGTAGAACTGATGTTCTCTGAGCTTGTCAAGAACCAAACGCAAGTGCTTGGCATGATCTTCCTTGTTCTTCGAGAAAACCAGAATGTCGTCGAGATAGACCAAAACGAATTCATTGATGTAGGGATTGAAGATGAAGTTCATCATGCGAGAGAACGTCGGAGGAGCGTTGGCGAGGCCAAAAGACATGACGGTGTATTCATATGAACCAAAGCTTGTTCTGAACGCCGTCTTGGGAATATCTTGCTCACGAATACGAATCTGATGATAACCCATACGGAGATCAAGCTTGGAGAATACTTGAGCACCCTTGAGTTGTTCGAACAGCTCATTGATGTTGGGAAGTGGGTATTTGTTCTTGATGGTCTTCTTGTTTACTGGACGGTAATCAACACAAAGTCGACTCGATCCATCCTTCTTCTTCACAAAAAGAACACCACAACCCCACGGAGAAGTACTAGGCCGAATGAGACCCAATCTTTCTTGCTCATCGAGTTGTTTCTTCAACTCCTTCAACTCTTCGGGGCCGAGCTTGTAAGGACGTTTGCACACAGGTTCCGTACCGGGCTCAAGTTCAATAACAAATTCAACTGGCCGGTGCGGAGGCATTCCTGGAAGTTCTTCTGGAAAAACGTCTTGATACTCACAAACAACCGGAATCTGCGAAATAGCATCCAATTCACCCTTCTCATTGAGAGAAAACAACCGGATGGAATTATCCCGAGCGGCAAAGACAATGACATCCTCAGACGAATGAGTCAGTTGAATCTGCCTGGCTGCACAATCAAGCTGAGCTTTATGCTTAGAGAGCCAGTCCATCCCGAGAATAAGATCGATATCCGAGTTGCCAAGAACCATAGGAGAAGCAAGAAACTTGAAATCGCCCATCGTGATAGCGACATCTGGCACCTCCAGACTTGCGCTCAAACGTTTGCCAGGAGAAATGATATCCATATGTTTACCCAAATGAGAAGAAACGAACTCATGCTTGGTAAAAAATGGCTTTGACATGAAACAATGCGATGCACCCGTGTCAAAAAGAACTTTTGCAGGAATATCATTAATAGGAAGGTTACCCATAATGACATCTGAAGAATCCTCAGCCTGAGCTGCATTCAGCATATTGACCTTGGCGTGCTTGGGATTATGCTTGACCACAGCTGTACTTGCCGATCTGACAGGAGGAGGAGGAGGAAGACGCCTCTGGTTGGTACACTTGTTGGCATAGTGACCCTTCTGTTGGCACTTGTTGCACGTGACCTCTGAAAGCGGACGGTGATACGGAGCACTCGGTCTTGGCGCTTGAGACGAAGACTTGTTCTGAAAGCCTGGGTTGGGTGGGTGGGAGAAACCACTGCCACCTTTGCTCTTCTGCTGATACGGCTGACGGAACGGAGGAGGAGGAAGCCAATACTTCTGCTGCTTGACCACTTGAGTAGAGGAAGACGGAGTAACATCTCTGGCACGCTTCCTGGAAGCATCACACCTCATCTGAGCAGCCTCTTGCTTCAGTGCCATGTTGTAGAACTCATCGTATCTCAACGGCTCAAAGAGGACAAGAGCGAGCTGAATTTCCTCACGAAGACCACCCCTGAACTGATAGATCATGCTCTTCTCATCAGGAACATCCTGCTTGGCAAAACGGGCAAGCTTATGGAACAACTTGTTGTAGTCATAGACAGACAAAGAGCCTTGCTTCAGATTGCGGAATTCCTGACGCTTACTCTCAACCACACTTTGAGGGATGTGATGAGTGCGGAAATCTTGACGGAAATCGTCCCAAGTGATCAGACGTCCACCTCTGGAATCCTTGTACTGCTGGAACCACTCTGCAGCCTGATCTTTGAGCTGGAAAGAAGCGAACTTGACGAAATCTTCAGGCCTGACGTTGCTGCATTCAAAATGCTTGCCTAGATCCACTAGCCAATCGTCAGCATCGGTAGCCTCAACACAACCGTTGAACGTCTTTGGGCCATTTGCGAGGAACTGGTTCAGAGTAGCAAAGTGGTGCTGATTGTGGCCTTGATTCCCTTGACTGCCTTGATTCCGCTCTTGGAGAATTTGCATGATCAACTGTGTATTTGCATTAGTAGCGGCCATCACAGCTTGCCATGCTTCCGGAGGAGGCAGAGGTGGAGGCGGATCAGGATTCGGAGTCGTGCGCGTTGGAGGAGCCATCCTGAACAGGTTGACCACCATTAGCACATTGATAGACAACAATATAGAAGCTGAATCCAACAGAATGAAAATTGCAACAAATAGTCTTCACATCCGAACAAAATGAACGAATGCATTCCTCTTCAAATGGTCACATATCCATAAATTGAGAAGCCACGAAGAATTAAGGAAGAGAAATAATTCAACAAGGTACGGATCAAGAACGAATAATCGGTAAGAAATCCCAATCTCAAACCAATATCCGTGGAAGAAGAACTAGAGCTACTAGAATTCCCACCTATGAAACTCCCGAACCTTTCCGGTTATGCAATCAGGTGTTGGGGATACAGGGGAAGCACAATATCTCACCCAAACTAGCAAATCCTACATCCAGCTGTATCCATCCTTCAACACATAACCAAGAAAACTTCGGAAACCATCTACCTCAACCTTCGAAAAGCATCCGTTATACAAGTTATGGCGATACTCCCGAACTCCCGCCCCAGTACTGGGTGGCGTCGAGGTTATCTCACCAATGAACTGCATAAAAGAGATTTTCGATGTCGACGAACATATCTCAAGTATACCAGAATTGCAACGATAAATCTGTGACGACAACACCTCGGAGCTCAACTCCCCGGGACACTGCCACAACCCCTAAAGACAGGAGGCACCAAGAACAATGTTCTCGTCACAAAACCATCGGAACAAAACCAAGATACTCGCGTGATCCTAAAAATTTTTTTAGTGAAATTTGAGAAGAGAAGAGTCAAAACTCTACGCCAGGATGCCTTACCAGAGCGATGAGGAGACTGAGAAGTAAAAAGAATTCCTAAGCTCTCCGATATATAATTCCTAAGGACTCAAAACATTTTTCTAGACACAACTCGGCTGCTAAAAACGATCAAGCAATGGGGCTCCTAAGGTCGGGGAAGGCTCTGATTACCAACTTGTAACGCCCTCGATGCGGCTATAGCTCCCACGTGTCGAGGCACGACTTAGAGGCATAACCGCATTGAAAGCAATGTCGCAAGTCAGGCAATCATTACAACATCCCATGTAATATATAATAAAAGGGGGAGATAACATAGTTGGCTTACACTCGCCACGTCACATCAGAGTACATAAATAACATCCATCAAACAAACACTCATGGCCCGACTACGGCGCCAAAATAGAAAAGAACCCAACATGCGACAAGGTCCTGAATCGATAACCCCAACTAGGCACCACTACTGATCATCGGGAAAGGAAACATAGTATCGCTGAGAGTCCTCGTCGAACTCCCACTTGAGCTCGTAATCGTCAACTGGAGCAGAAACACCTGGACCTGCATCTGGAGTTGTAGTATCTGTGAGCCACAGGGACTCAGCAATCTCACACCCACGCGATAAAAACTATTTAAGCTCATGGGAATGGATAAGGCAAATATATGTGGAGCTGCAGCAAGCGACTAGCATATGTGGTGGCTAACTTATACGCAAAAGAGAGCGAGAAGAGAAGGCGAAGCACGAGCGAGAAGCTAAAGGAACATCCTGTGCAAGCATAACTCCAACACCGTGTCCACTTCCCGGACTCCGCCGAGAAGGGGCCATCACGGTAACACACACGGTTGATTCATTTTAATTAAGTTTAGTTCAAGTCATCTACAACCGGACATTAACAAATTCCCATCCGCCCATAACCGCGAGCACGGCTTTCGAAAGATCAATCCTTGCAGGGGGGTCCCAACTTAGCCCATAACAAGCTCTCACGGTCAACGAAGGAATAGACCTCCACCCAAGACACACCGATCAGACTCGGTATCTCGGTACAACAAGATGATTCGACAGGTTAAAACAAGTCCAGCAACACCGCCCGAATGTGCCGACAAATCCCGATAGGAGCTGCACATATCTCTTTCTCAGGGCACGCTCGGATAGGTCAAGCTACGAGTAAAACCAAACCTCAAGTTTCCCCGAGGTGGCCCCGCAGGCTGCCTGGTTCGGACCAACACTCAGAGGAGCACTGGCCCGGGGGGGGTTAAAATAAGATGACCCTCGGGCTCCGGAAACCCAAGGGAAAAAGAGGCTAGGTGGCAAATGGTAAAACCAATGTTGGGCATTGCTGGAAAAGCTTTAATCAAGGCGAACTATCAAGGGGTTCCCATTATAGCCCAACCGCGTAAGGGACGCACAATCCGGGAACATAACACCGATATGACGGAAACTAGGGCGGCAAGAGTGGAACAAAACACTAGGCGAGAGGCCGAGCCTTCCACCCTTTACCAAGTATATAGATGCATTAAGATAACATAGCAATATAATGATATCCCAACAAGTAAATAAATGTTCCAACAAGGAACGGCTCCAATCTTCACCTGCAGCTAACAACACTATAAGAAGGGCTGAGCAAAGCGGTAACATAGCCAATCAACGGTTTGCTAGGACAATGGTGGGTTAGAGGTTCAACATGGCAATTGGGAGGCTGACAAGCAAAAGGTAGGCATCGTAGCAGTGGCAAAGCAAAAGAGCGAGCAAACTAGCATAGCAAAGATAGTAGTGATTTCGAGGGTATGATCATCTTGCCTGCACAGTTGTCAGAGTTGACTGGATCCTCACAAGCGAACTCAACGGGCTCCTCGGTAGTGAACTCGTCTCCCGGCTCTACCCAACAAGACAAACAAGCAACAAGGATACAATCAACCACAGGCAAGTCCAAGCAATATGATGAAATGACGATATGCTATGCGGGATGCGATGCGGGATGCAAAATGCAAGATATGACAGGAAATGCATGAACCTGGCATCAACTTGGAAAACCAAGTGTGCCACTGGATAGAGGGGATGAAATCGCTTGAAAACGATATAAAGATCATAGGAATCGGAGCTACGGTTTGGAAATGGCAAGCGTTTTAAGATATGACACCGGTCTGCGATTTGCAGCAAGTAGGCATCTAAATGCAATGAAATGAACATGCTACAGCCATCAAACATGAAAACAAAATACATTGCAGTGATGTACACAAGATGGTTGACAAAACACTAGCACTGAGCCATAGGCAAATTCATCCATTAAGAGGTTCAAACAAGCATGGCTAAAACGCAAATGCAAAACAGATTTCAGACTTAGTGAAATTAACAGTAGTCTGAAATTTCAGATCACGATGCTCTCTTCGGAGCAGCAAAACAACATGATAGAAAACCTGAACATGACAAGTAAGAACATGGCATGGAGCTACTCAACAAGCTTAATAAAACACCCAAAGTGACCTGGGGCCAAAAGGGTTCACAAAATACTCTACCGAGCTCACGAACATAGCTCGAACACAATCAGTTTTCAGACTTAGTGAAAACTGAGACACGCTGAAATATAACTCACGAAGGCATGTAAACGAGCTCGATGCACTCACTACGGTGCAAGTCATGGCAAGGAAAGCATATAACCAGCAAGAAGGCACAAAGTGCTAGCTACACATGGCAAGAACGAAGGCATAGCATGCATGGAACACTAACGGTAGCATCGGCAAAATCGCAAACAAGTTGACGATCTGCCCAGATTAACAACGAAGCAAAAGT
>NC_041386.1:194448420-194553436 GCF_002162155.2 Triticum dicoccoides
GGAGGGCCCCTCGTGGGCCTGGCGGGACCCGGGCGTCGGCGGCGAACTGGGGACCCGCGGCGCCACTTGGCGGCTCGCGGTTGGCTGGCGGCGGCGGGGCGGACGGTGTCCGGTCCGATCCGGACACGTCCGTCGGCGGTGGGGGTTTGATCTGTTTTTTTTAAAACTAGGGTTTCGGACGGGGGAAGAAGAGATCCGAATGGAGGGGGTATAAATAGGCATAAGTGGAGCTATGAGAGTCCAAATGAGGTGCGGTTTTCGCCCACACGATCGTGATCGAACGCTCTAGGACATGGAGCAGAGTTTGGTGGGTTTTGGGCCAAATTTGGGGGGGTGTTGGGCTGCAACACACACGAGGCCTTTTCGGTCCCTCGGTTAACCGTTGGAGTATCAAACGAAGTCCAAATGACCCAAAACTTGACAGGCGGTCTACCGGTAGTAAACCAACGCCGCTTGGCAAGTCTCGGTCCAATCCGGAAATGTTTAAACCCCACACACGAAAGAAGACTAGAAATGACCACCGGAGGAGAACGAAGCGCCGGAATGCAAAACGGACAACGGGGAAAATGCTCGAATGCATGAGATGAACATGTATGCAAATGCAATGCACGTGATGACATGATAAGAGATGCATGAAAACGAAAACAACACACGGAGACAAGGGCCCGAACCCGAGAAATAAATATAACTTGACACCGGAAACGGCAAGAGTTGGAGTACAAATGGGGAAAGTTACATCTGGGGCGTTACAATCGCCCATTGCACACCTGCACGTTGCGAGGGCGGCCGAAAGCAGACCTAGCCTCCCTAATACAAGAGCAGGCGTTCCAGTCCAATCCGGCGCTCGCTGCTCGGTCAATGAGATCAATAAGTCTTCGGCTGATACCACGACATCGAGTGCCCATAATTGTTCCTGTGTAGTTGTTTAGTGCGTATAGGTCAGTGGCTAGACTCAGATCATCTCATTAAGCATGTTATTTTGAAGTAACCATGGACGCCGACCAGGGACGAGGCCCATCTGTCTCCTAGGTGGTCGCAACCTGCCTTGTCGCTCCGCCACAAAGTAACCATCAGGGGGCTGCTGGGAACCCAGGCACACCACTACCTGGGCGGAACCCCCTGCCCCTTTAGCCCCCATCTCCAAACAATAGCATAGGTAACGTAAAAGTATATGGTATATGCACCCGTGATCACCTCCCGAAGTGATCACGGCCCAGTAGTATAGAATGGCAGACAGACAAGAGTGTAAGGCCACCGATGATAAACTAGCAACCTCTACTAAGCATTTAGGATTGCAGGTAAAGGTATCAACAATAGTAACAATTATAGGCTATGCAGCAGTATAGGGTCAAACCGATGAAACAGTAACACTACTCTAATGCAAGCAGTAGAGGGAAAGAGTAGGCGATATCGGGATGAACAAGAAGGAGCGGTCGTTGTCGATGTAATCGAGCACAGGGGGTATCAGCGGCGGTCTCGGGGCGTGCCGGAAAGAAGTATCGAAGGGGAAACACAATAAATAACATAGAAATCAAAGCATCATAAAATATAACAAGGCAATACGCAGTGCTAGGGGTGACCTAACACAGTAGTAGGCGATACCGGCGAAGGGGGGAAACATCCGGGAAAGTATTCCCGGTGTTAGGCATTTTCGGACAGTCGAACTAGAGGTGGATTGTTGCATATTCACTATGCTAGGGATGTGCGGCGGACGAACGGAGTGCGCATGCAGATTCGTGGCATTTTTCTGAGCAACTTTCATGTATAAAATTTTTTCATCTGACTTGCGGTTTATTTTCTATTATTTTTCAAAGTTTTAAGTCATTTTCTGAAATTCTAAAATTTATTTAATTTCCAAAAGTTAAAGCAAAAAGGCTGGGTGCACCCTGTCCAGTGCACCCAACAGTGTACAAGAGGCTGACGATGGGCCTGTGGGCCCAGTTGACCCAGTCAACATTGACTGGTCAAGGGGGTGAATAGTGTAGGCGGTCCCACACATCATTGTCTAAATTTAGTTAGATAAGTTTTAACCACTTTAGTTAGACAGCGTGGCCCATACGTCATTGACTATGGGTTAGTTTAAGTGGTTAAACAGGCTAGTTAAATAGGTGGGACCCAACTGTCAGTGGGGAATTACCTCTAATTAACTTAACCCCTAATGTTTTTTTGACAAGAACGGATCGGGTACACGCACCCGGTAGAGACTCAACGAGCAGAGGCCACAGCGCCCTACGCCATGGGAGGCCTCGGCTAGGAGGCCGCGATGCAGCAGCGGCAAAGCAGCTTCGGGTGGAGTCGGGCGGCGACCAGCAAGGGGTCCGCGGCCGCGGTGAGGCCGGCCGCCAGTTGCCGGAGTGGGAGGGACGGGAGGAGCGACGGGCGGCGCCTGAGCGGGGCGCAGGGAGCGGCGGCCGGCGGGAGGGAGGCGGAGGCCGAGCAGGGGAGGAGTAGGGGCGGCCTGTGGAGGTGGGAGAGGCAGGGAGGCGGCGGGCAACGGCGCAGGAGGGCTTTGGGAGCGGAGCTCCGGCAGGGCTAGCCAGAGTAGCTGATGCGGAAGCGGCGGCAAGGACGGCAGTGAGCAGCAGCTGCTGCAGCAAGCATCAGCGCAACAGCAATCTGAAGCAGCAGCGGTAGGCCCCAGCAACCGGGCGCACGCGAAAGCGGATGGGCGATGACGAGCGAGGCGAGGGCTGAGGGAATGCGCGAGCGGACCAGGGAGTGCCTAGGGCGGCCAGGACGCAACGGGAGCACGGGCAGGGGGCGCGATAAACGCGACTAGAGGGCAAGTGGAGCTCGGGACTCGAAGGGGTCGACGGTCAACGACGTCAGATCAGTGGGGAAAACAAGGGGAACGAGAGAGGAGCTCACCGCGGGGGCACACGGGCGCCCGTTGTTGGCTTAGGAGCTGCCGTGGCGAAAAAATCGGTGATGTACTCGTAGTTGCCGGAGGTAGAAGATGGCTCAATCCCGTTCTGTGGAGGTGGAGCACTCGATTCGAGCCTTGTAGAAGACGTAGCCGACACCGGTGGTCCTCGGGGACAACCTCTCATGGCATGGGGACAACGAAGTGCGCGTGGGCGAAGAACGCTATGGCGACGGCGGCTCGGTTGCTTGCTGGGGGAGAAGAAGCGGCGGGAGGAGGGGGTGGAATGGAGCTAGGATTTGCCATGGTGGCGAGGAGGAATTAGTAGGCGTCGGCGAGGGAGGGGGTGCCGCGGGATGCTCTGCACGTGGCCATCAGGCGACATGTGCGGCCATGGCGTGCTCGGCCTTCCCCTTTAGCAGGAGGAGGAAGGAAAGGCCGGCTTAGGCGGGCCGGGCCAGCCTGTGCACTGGTTGGGCCAAAGTGCACATGACACTTTTCAAATTTTCTTTTTCCTTTTTTCTGTTTCGCATTTTAGTTGTATTTGCAAATTGTTTGACCACCAAATGATTTTTTGAAAATTATGCAACTTGTCACCTAATCACCATTCCATTAAGTAGCACTGCCACAAAAAGTGTGAGGTCATTTTAAAAGGTTTAAATAATTTTAGAAATCGAAGAGGTCAAGTAATGTGTTGTTGGTCCACTTAAATAATTTTTAGGGGAATTTTAAATATCCAATTTAATGTTGATTTCTTTATGAAATATTGTTAGTAAATTTTTGCAACCCAACGAACAATTTTGTTTTACCGCTTGAAGAAATAATAATTTGACTTTATTTTAATTTGATTTTGAATTGAATTTTGTATCAGTTTCGAATCAATGCGAGTTTATCAACAGTAACCGAGGTGACGTGACATCATTAGCAGAGGGTTACTGTAGCTTAATTATCCGGGCGTCACACATACCAAACTCTGCAGGCTGAGAGGGCGCATTAAATGCGCTACTCTACGTCACATCACAACTTGCCCGGTAGGCCCCGTTGGGCTCTTTTGCCAGCTTCACATCTGCTCGCTCGACACGTCATAGGATGGGTGTTGCTTGGAGGCATTTCCTGTAGGAAGTGGCTGCCATGTGGCGAATAGCAGCCACTTAGTTACTTTGGAGCTTGACACCGCACCGATCGACGACGTGCATCGTGATGAGGTGGTGCAGTGAGGTGGTTGTGCCTCTGCAAGCCCCTAGCAGGCCTGCTGGGATGATCCGAAGGCTTCATTCCAGGGGTGGCCCCATCCTAGCCAGGCTCGCCTGCCCAGGAAGGGAGGTTTTGCTCTTAGCAACATGGGACCTAAGCAGGCAACCAAGGACATAGCTTTAAATTTTTAACTAATTTATATGCATTAGAGCATGTGCGTGTAGTTCAAATTTGAATTATGCACATGAATGCACAGAAAACTCAGTTGATGTACAAAAATGTCCAAGTGAACCCCGAAAATCCCAAAAATTGACACAACACTCCTGTTGTTCTATGTTGACACTAGGAAAAAAATTGAAATCGAGAAGAGACAATGGATATCATTTCGTCCAGAATGGTGAAACATTCCCTACCGAAACCATCACAATTGTTGTGTGAGAAGCTCTGGTTTATAAGAAGTTTATTCCCAATCCTGCCCCAAATGGGACAAAAATTTTACCACGGCATGGTGATGCCGCTCTATGATACCATGCCAAGTTTGATGCATTTCGGACGAATTTTGATTTACTAGAATTATAAAAGCAAGTACGTCAACGTTTTCTGGAGAGCCACTGTGCCATCGTGTTCTAATTTCATACCCATTTCTTGCATGGGAGATAAGCATAAACCCATGGACACACATATGATTTTACAACCCATGTTTGTGCACTCAAGCATGTGCATGTAGTTTGATTTTCAATTGTGCACCTAAAATGGCTAGAAAACCAATATAATGTATAAAATGTTCAAACGAATCCTGAATAATTCCAATTCTTTTACGACACACATATAGTTGCATGTTCACTCCAGATAAAAGGTCTAGCAATTCAAACACCTTCCATTGCCGCTGTGACCCCTGTTGGAGTAATGGGCCACGGGGAGGCCAACCCGAGCCCCGGAACCTTTCAAGACATCGGGGCAGGCTGCGCCCCTCAAGGCCCCAGGACGAAGAGCCGCCTTCAAGAAGTCAATGGCAAGACGGCCGACTGACCACACGCGGCCGAGTCCCAGGGACGACCGCAGGGTAAGCCGACTCCTGACTGGCGACTTCTGGAGAAGCCGGCTTTGGAGAGTTGGCCTGCGACTCCAACAAACCCTGTGACCTCATCAAAGGGGACGGGGCAGGAGAGTGGCTACAGTGAAGCCCACTCCCGCCCCTTACCAAGGGCGGGCATGGCCACAACACGCCGTACCCCGGAAGATCTCCGTGCGGCGTGGCACTGTTGCCATGCCGGCCCTGACATCAGCACCGCAGGACCGAATCCTGCACCCACGACGGCTTGTCTATACGGCTCAGAGGCAGCGGGTCCCACCAGTCGGTGAGACCCCAGGAGACGGCAAGAGGACCACCAGTCGGACCCGTCGGGAGTCGGCCCGGGGGAGTCGGCCGAGCCCTCCCCGGGGCCCACGCACCATTAATCAAGATGTGATGGAGAGTGGCAATAGTGATCGCCCGCCAGGCGGCGGGGCTGTTGCCACGACCCCATGATCAAGCCCGCGTCATCAGAAGCACGGCTACAGTAATCAGCAGTCAGCAAGACCCGCCCGCAGCGGACGCAGCCTGTCGGCTCCATACCAGGCCAGTCGGCGGGCCCCAGCGGTCGGCGGGGAAGACGGGGGCTAGAGGCGCTGACGGCTGGGCCCGCGTTCGCCTGGATTACCATTGTACCCCAGGGGGGTAGGCCTATATAAACCCCCCAGGGCGCCCATGCAAAGGGTTGGAACCCATTAGCTCTTGGCCAAATCATATAGAAGGGAGAGAGCTAGCCTTGCCCTCTCCTACCTCCAAGAAACAGCTCAAGGAGCAATCGTGTAAACACTTTGCCATAGTGATCACGCGGAGACCCCGCAAAGCAGCAGTAGGGGTATTATCTCCCGGAGAGCCCTGAAGCTGGGTAAGATTCGCCGGCGTGCATGCCTTCGCCTCATCCCGTTTCCAGGCACCGCCGACGTTCTACTCGCCCCCACCATGATAAGCCATCCTTTGGCAATGTCGCACCAAACCCCCGACAACCCCATTATGTAATTCAAATCAAGATGAAAAATCAAGTAGATCGCACATAGTTTATTATCACCAATCGTGTGAGATGCAACACAAAATATCCTGGAGCACCATCGGTGTATAGTACGCTTATGGCTTACACGAGAAGGTGCGTCGGCTACAGCCCAAAGCCGGCGTCTCAAGCACACCAGCTCGCTCCCCAAATATCATTTCCGTGTTCAATCGTAGCCGGTGAAAGATGGGCACGTGGACCCGTGTCGTGAGGGCAACTTCGGTGGCCCACTCCGGCGAGAGCGCGGCCACAGCCGCCATGCACGTGCTAACAAGGTGCATGAGTGCGGCTGCAATCTGCGACCGGGCGGCCATGGCAGCCACGGCCGTTGTTGCTTCTCATGTGGTGGCAGCAACATCTGGCTCGGGGATAACAACTTGCGAGAGCGGCACAATAGCTGTCCTTTCCGCAGTGGTGGCCTTAGCCCTGATAGAAGCCGCCCACGACCATGTTGAGGTCGCTCACACCCAGCTCCTGGCAGTCACCGCACAAATCGAACAAAGCTTCTCCGACAACGGTCGGTAACCCACGGTTGAAGAGTGGGAATCGCCGAGAGTGTTCGAGCAGCCGTCCGTTCCTCTGTCGCATACCTTGCGATGACGGAGCCCGTCCAAGCCCAGATCGCGTCCGCCCACTCCCAGCTCGTGGCGGCCTTTTCCAGAGAGATGGAGGACGCAGATGGCGAGATGCTTGCCGAGTATTATGCGATGGATGCCATGGAGCCCCTTCCCCAGGAGACCATCGGGCGTGAGCTGGACATGGAGGCGGTGGCGGAGATCAACGAGCACCAACTGTAGTAGTACTCTTCGTTTTGTTTGATTAAGAGTGCCAGTCTTTAATTTTTTAAGGTCAGCTAGCTCTGTTTAATTGCTGAACTTGCTCGATTAAGAAGTTAGTCTCCTTTGTGGACCCAAATTATGCAATGACGTGGATGACCACTGTAACCAGGGAAATTCAAACCAAAAATTTTGACATTCAAACTCATCACACACGGGTTAAGCTATCTGAATCGTTTGTGATGTTCACATATCGTACACAGTTCTGAATAAGGGACCGTGTTTGATGACACTTTGCATGCCAGCTTTTTCGCTGAAGCGATTCCAAATTTTCGGCTTCCACGGAAATATCTACCTCCCCGCCCCTTCCCTTACTAAAAGCCACATTTCCCCTGTTTCCTCCTTCCTTTCCAATTTGAAACCTTCACTCCTTACTTGCAGCGCCGCCTCCTCCTCGCCGGTGACCCTCCTTCACGCTGGTCGGCCTCGCCTATCCAGGCAGGTAATCCACACCCGACCCCCATCCTCCTCGTCCTTCCACATCCCACATGCCCCGACCGCCGGCGCAAGCCCGACACATTCCACCCAAATCACCGACTCCTCCACCAAATAAGCGCGGCCGTAAGCCATGGTGCACACAGTATAGCCAGGATCTCAAGGAGCATTTGGCAGCAGAGAAGCAAATCGCGGCCGCACGCACGGATGAGGTCGCGATGGCTGCCATTCGTGTCGACCCGCAGATCTTGGAGGAGCACCTCGCCATTTTCTAGCTACGCTGGTAAAGCATACTCGGTTTACCAGTTGCTTGTGCTGCTCCTGCATTTCCTTCACAAATTCTAGTGAATTGTGCTATCTAATTTTACCATGCAATCTGTTGCTCTAGTGTATATGTTCTATATGTCATGCAGTGTGGTGCTCACTTATTAACTGTTTTGTTAATTAGTTGTCATCTTCAGTTAACTCTTTGGTTCAATTATGCAAATGTGATGTTCAATTCTTCAGGATGCAATTTTGTATTGTCTTCCATGTGAGAAATAAATCGAATTTATCTTTACAAAATACATGAGAAACGAATACAATTGCTATATTTCCAAGTTGTCAAGCATGCTTGGTTTGGTAATACATTGTGCAATGTGGTGCTCAGTTAACGTTTGGTTCATTTGTGTTGTGGTGTTTAGTTAACTATTTGGTTCAATTATGGAATGCGATGTTCAATTGTTGTGGCTGCATTCTGTTATTGTATACCATGTGAGGAATAAATCGAATTTGGCTGTACTAAATACATGAGAAACAAATACAATTGCTATATTTCCAAGTTGTTAAGCATGCTTGGTTTGGTTAACTGTCTAATCTTCTATTAGGAGTATGTTATATTGTTCAATGTGGTGCTCAGTTAACGTTTAGTTCATTTGTTGTGGTGTTTAGTTAACTGCTTGGTTCAATTCTGCAATGCGATGTTCAATAGTTGTGGCTGCATTCTGTTATTGTATACCATGTCAGGAATAAATCAAATTTGGCTTCACTTAATACATGAGAAACATATACAAGTTCTAGATTTCCTAGTTCTTAATCATCCTTGGTTTGGATAAATGGGTTTTCCATGTGGCTGGAATTAATCTGATGAATCTGCAATGTGCTTATTTTTCATCCACATATTTTACAGATAGCATGCGAACCCTTACTTAACCGGATGACTAACTACCTTATATGTGTTGGAGGGAAACAATGGGAAGCACTAAGGTTTACAATCGAGGTTAGCACGTGCATGGTCCGTTGTCTAATAGCACATTATTGTGCAATTGCAGGAACCATTCTAATATTTTGGTTTTTAACAATTTGGTCTTGCACATGTAGGTCCTGCTGTTAGAGGTTTTGACCCACTGTTTGACCCTTTCTGCATATGGGGAAATGAGTTGTCCATGAATATCAATCAAATCAAGAAACTCAGAAAGATTGTTAGGATAAAGAAATTAGAGACAAAAAACAACAAGATCTTTGTCTGCACAATGAAGAAGACATCAGTTCACTACAAGATGGTACTAACTATTATACCTTGCCTTTCTTTCCTTTGCCCCATTTCCAATATAGAGAAGATATTTATGCACATCCTTGTTTTCAGGCCTTCCCAAAGCAGTTCACTAATGATTACCTCTCAACCCACCTCTATGGTTAGGAGGCGAGGAAGGTTTTCATACAACACCCATGGTTCAATATTGAAGTGTTTCTGAAGAGGACGAAGGACGGACGGTCAATCATCCACAAGCACTGGCCTAAAGTTGCAAAGACCTTCAACATGAATGAAGGCTCAATATTCGCCTTCCGCTTCAGCAGTTTTCCAGATGAGATGCATCTGTCTACATACCATCTATGATGCTAATTTTAAAAGGTTCTACATGTTGCATGTGAAACTTGGTGGTGGTGTAGTTGTGCTATGGGATAGCTGAGTACTGAAGCTATATCATGTTGTACTCTGATGTATTTCAATTATGAAATTATGCTTCCTTAATATGGAATTGAAATATATTATGTGCTTAATATGAATGTCTATTAGATTAATAAATGGATTATTAATAATAGGGAAATTAGCCTGCTAATTGGGCTTTTTCTATTGCAAACGGTTGTTGAAAAAATACCATGGGCGATGACCTCAGGCAACGCGCACACAGTTTCTAGGAATAAATCGTGTTGGATCCATGAAAAATCACACACGACTTTCTCTTGAAAACTGTTTGCGTTAGGCCACCTTGCGCAAACATTTACCACATAAAAATTGTGTGTGATGGACAACCTTTGCCACACAGTTTCTCGTATGGACCGTGTGGGATACATTCAATAACGCAAATGATTTAACGAGAAAAATTGTGTGTGAAGTACCTGTGAACAGAAACATTTTCCTTGGAGCGACTATGTGGGATGTACATACAAAAGGAAACTGTTAGCGGGTACTAACTGTGTGGTATGTACTTGCGACCGGAAACAATTTCACCATATAATTGTATTTTTTAGCTCTAGTGTCCATATTTGAGCGCTTGCTGGTCGCACACGACCTCATTTTGCCGAGCGTGTGTGCCAGGAGGGCATATCCCCGGCGGTTTTTGGGTCGTGTGGGAAGGACCCCCCTATCGCCCACACTCACTTGGCGACAGTTCCAAATGCCGTCGCGGAAAGGGGTTAAAACCGTTTGTTTAGGACCGACGCGTACCAGTGAACTTAAACGGTTAAGATCTGAAATCATGGCACTCGGGCCCAAAGTGACAAGCCTTAAGCATGGCAAAGTCATAGCAACATCAATGTCAGAACATAGTGGGTACTAGGGATCAAGCCCTAACAAAACTAACTAGATTACATGATGAATCTCGTCCAACTCCTCACCGACTAGCGAGCCTAATAAGTAATTACTCACATCCGTTGGGGAGCATCATGGAATTGGCGATAGAGAAGGGTTGGTATGACGAAGAACGAAGATCCCCCTTTCCGGTGTCCCAAACGGACTCCAGATCTGGACTCCAAATCAAGAACAGGAGGTGGCGGCGGCTCCGTCTCGTGGATCACGATAATTCTTTTTCCCTGATATTTTTCTAGAAAAATAGGATTTTGTAGCGTCGGTTTCATGGTCTGCAGGGCCAGCAGCTGGGGACAACCCACCTGGCCGTGCCTGGGGGCAGGCGCCCCCTGGTGGGTTGTGCCCACCCAGGTGCCCCCCTCAGATGTTTGGCTCCAGAAATTCTCTTTTATTGTATAAAAATTCCTCGCAAAGTTTCGTTCCATTCTGAGAACTTTTATTTTTGCACAAAAATAACACCATGGTAGTTCTGCTGAAAACAGCGTCAGTCTGGGGTTAGTTTCATTCAAATCATGCAAATTAGAGTCCAAAACAAGAGGAAAATCATTAGGAAAAGTAGATACTTTGGAGACATATCACCTCCCCATGCTTAAACCTTTGTTTGTCCTTAAGCAATTCAGTTAATAAACTGAAAGTGGAAAAGAATAACTTGTACGAACTCTTTTGCTCTTGTTTGTATAAATAAGCTTAAGCAGCACCCAGGTTTTCAGCCAATATTATAACTAACCATGTCGACAATAACTCTTAAAAATTATATTAACTCGTATCAATGACATAATCAGCTAGCGAGCAATAATAAGATATCTCAAACAGCAACACGTTTTCAAAACAACCATGATATAATACGACAATAGTGTGGTATCTCGCTAACCCTTTCTGAGACCGCAAAACATAAATGCGGAGCACCTCCAAATTTCAAGAAGCGACTAAACATTGTAATTCATGGTAGAAAAGATCCAGTCATGATGCACCCAACATTAGCTACACACAATGCATCAGCATGACAGTAGTGCTCTTAGGTTCTGGAGCTTGTTTTTAGAAGGTGGTGACACAACATAAAAGTAAATAGATAGTCCCTTCACAGAGGGAAACAATGATTTGCAGAGGTTCTAGAGCTCAAGTTTTTAAAACAGAGGTAAATGATATTTTGAGACATGCACCCTTCTTGTTCATTTCAGGACCATTAGAGTTATCAATATCTTCGATGCTAAGCACGCTAGTGGTGGTTCCCAAGTGATAAAAGTAAAGGTTTTCACTCCATTGGGAGTTTTTGTTTGATTATTTGTAAGCTTTTTCTGTTTGAAGTTTGGGACTAGGCATCCCTATTACCGCCCTTTTCTCGTGCGATGGCGAGTGAATAAACACTCGACCTGAGAATAACCCACTTAGCATGGAAGATACCGACCACCTCCTGTCGTTCTAGGAACGATCCAGGCACACAAAAAGGATATTAATTTGAAGTTTTTGGAGGTGGCACATGCAAATTTACTTAGGACGGCAGGCTAATACCGCACATAGTTAGGTATGGTGGACTCATCTGGAATAACATGGGTTCAAGGTTTTTGATCTACAAGCAAAATTCCCACTTAGTACCGGCGAAGGCTAGCAATTAGATTGAGAAGCAGTCAGCTAGAGAGCAACAATAGTTATGAACATGCATTATGCATAAGTAACATTGGACACTAGCATGAGTAGGATATGAACACCATGAACATAAATATCATAGAGGCTTTGTTGGTTCTGATTCAACTACATACATGAACATGTGCCAAGTCAAGCCACTCGAACATTCAGAGGAGGATACCATATCATCATACAACATCACAATCATTTTAACGCGATGTTGATATCCAAGATAAATCATTATCCACTCCTAGCTACTTATGCATGGCATGAGAAACTATAATCTCTAATTGTCATTGCAAACATGTTTAATCATAATGGGCTGAAGCATGGATAATAGGTTAAACATATTTACAAAAACAGAACAAGTCGAGTTCATACCAGTTTCTCTCTGCCATGGCCAGTTAATCATTATTGCCTTTCACTTGCACGACTGAACGATGTGAAAATAATAATAGTGCAAGAGTGCCGTGGACTAAGCTGGAATCTGCAAACATTTTATTCAATAGGAGAAGACAAGGTAAAATGGGCTCTTTGTTAGATCAACAATTATGCAAATGAGAGCCACTCAACATTTTCATCGTGGTCTTCTCCTCAGTATGACTCAGATAAAAAGAAAAGAAACTCAGAGAAACACACTAAAATATTTTAGGAGATTTTGGTTTTCTTGAACAAGCGGATAAAAGGGAAAAACAAAAACGAGAAAAACTATTTACACTGGAAAGCTCCCAACAAGCAGAAGAAGAACCAGGAAATCTTCTTGGGTTTTGTATTTAGTGCTACAACTAACTACTATAGAAAGAAAAATAAAAAAGAAGCAGGAAATATTTTTTGGATTTTCTCTATTTTTTCAAACACGCAAAAAGAAAGCGAGAAAATAAATTTAACATGGATGATACAATGAAAAAGTGTGGACACCGACAACTGGAATATATGGACATGAATATAAAGTCGGTGGAAACACGTACTCCCCCAAGCTTAGGCTTTTGGCCTAATTTGGTAGTTGATCAGAAGCCTGGATAGTAGTTGGGGTGCTGAGGAGCGGGCATCCATGGATCCCACTGCTGAGGCTCCTCCTCTGTGGCAGCCTGGTTGTTCCGGTAGGCGATGATATTGTTGACATTCCGCTGTGATGAAGTCGGTGAGGCCGGCTGTCGTGGTTTTGTCACGACAGATGTCCTAGAGAAAGGACTTAGTCGTGGAGCCATCGCGACGGGTTAGCTTGAAGGGGTTAAAGCAGACACAGGGACGCAAGAGAGTTTATACTAGTTCGGCCCCTTCGATGAAGGTAAAAGCCTACGTCTAGTTGTGATGGAATTGATGGGGTTTCGATGACTAGGGAGCAAACAAGCTTCGCCTAAGTCTCGAGTTGTTGTCTGTTGTTCTTGAACCGCCGCCGGGTCGTCCCCTTATACACACGGGTGACGCCCGTCGGTTCATGGAGTCCCAATACCGGCTCATAGATGTGTCCGGTTTGGTCTCTACTTATTCCTAACTTATAATACAAGTTAAATACCAGCGCCGGTTTACGGCTACAGGCCTTGAACCGACTATGGGCCTTGAGCCCTCATCTGCCTTCTTGGGCTTTAACATACTTAACTACTGACGAAGTTAACCCGGCCCAGATAGGCCGGTTTACGCCCAGTAGTGATATCCCCAACATTAGGCCCCAGATTGATTTGAACATGTTCATGTCAATCCTTAGAAAAAATCTTCATCTTCAATATCTTCTTGTAGTTTGTTGAACCGCCGTGAAGTCATCTTCTCTGGTCGTTGTAAACCGGCGTGACGTCACCTGTTATAAAGAACCTTAACCATGATACCCCCCCTTTTTTTAATAGGTCTGCGACAATTAAGGCGACAACTTCGTTTCCAAACCCATGGCCCCTTGATTTTCGCGCCTGACACCTGTCCCTGGCCTTATAAATAGGACCGAAGGGTCATTTCTTTTTCCCCTTCGTGCCCTTCTGCTTTGTCTTCCCCGCGTCGTCCAGCTTCGGAGCTCCGGCGCCGTCGACGACCTCTGCTCCAACCTTGGCCGCTGCATCACCCTGATTGTACCAAAGCATCACGGCGACCTTCTGTTTCTTCCTCGACTCCGGTGAGTTCTTCACCTTTTCCCCCGTAGATCCGTTCTAGGGTTTCCAAGTTCTTCAGTGTTCATCGTCTGCTTCGTACTCATATGATAGATCTTAGATGAACTTGTGAACCTTTGCTCTGTGTAGCGGTAGTTCTTAGCATCCGCCTTTACTTATATGCTTCAAGACCATAGATCTACCTGTATCTCTGCCCATTGATTCGGTACTGTTCTTTTTTGAACCTTGAATATTTTCCTTGTTTTCTGAACTTGCTTCAGATCCGTCGCTGTAGAGAAATCTTGTGAAATCTGTTTCTGTACACTTATCCATCCGCAATCTCAACTGTTTCAATGCTTAGATCCGGCGGTTTAACTTTGTAGAAAAATTGCAAACCGGTATATACCATTAGTCCCCTTGTTGAACCGCCGGATTCTGTTGCTTCATAAAACTCCGGTTTAGATAGAACTGTCTCCGGTTTAACATTATACATACCAGTGCACTTTAATCAATTCATTCTTGAACCGGAATTACCTATCTTGTAGATTTCATCATGGCCAAGCAAGTATATGAGTGCAACTGGATTCCTTCTCGCGTCACAGAGACTCAACTAAACAATTTAGTCCTGATCGGCGCTTTAGGCAGCAAAAACACCATCCATTGGAGAGCCCCTGGCAAAGAATGTCCTCCCACACCTCAAGAAGGAGAGGTCGTCGTTTTCGTAGATCACTTAGCCCGGGGCTTTAAGCCGCCCAGTTCTAAATTTTACCGGGACGTTTTAGCCAATTTTCAACTCCTTCCACAAGACACTGGCCCCAACTCTGTTACAAACATGTGTCACTTCCAAGTGCTCTGTGAGGTGTTCTTTCAAGAGGAGCCCACAGTGGAATTGTTCAGAGACTGTTTCCATCTAAACCGCCGTACTGAGTTTTTTGACGGTTCCAATACGGAATTGGGCGGTGTGGCGATTCAAAAAAGAAAAGAGGTCACATACCCTCACGCCAAACTGCACAGCCACCCCAAAGAGTGGAATCAAACATGGTTCTATTGCAAAGACACCTCCCCTGCTGGTGAAAATCCTTTGCCTGGCTTTCGTCCGGAGCGGCTTAGCAATACACACCCCTTTCCGCAAAGGTTGACTGCCAAGGAGAGAAGCAAATACGCTCCTCAACTGTCCAAGCTCAGAGCCTTCATGGCCAATGGTTTAACAGGAGTTGATCTTGCTCGCTGTTGGATATCGTGGAGCATACTGCCCCTTAGTCAGCGCTCCGGTTTAATGTGCGAGTATACTGGCAGTGTTGACGACCCACTGCGACATGCTAACATCCAGTTCACCGACGAAGAAATCACAGACGCTGTGAATAAAATGCTGAATGAACTAGAATACGTCTGTGCTCGAACCGTCCTGCTTCCCTTCTGTGCCACCAACAAACCGCCAGCTGTAAGAATTTGATTTTTTCTTTTTACTGAACCTGTTATTGATATATCTGGTCATTGTTTAATATCAGTGTCTGTTTAAACAGGGTAATGATCCGTTTTGGAGCAAGAAACTTCCACAGGAGAAGCCAGAAAAAACCAGACAAACCGGAACGACCAACCCGGCCAAAGACTAAAGTCGTGAAATGGCCTGCTCACAAGAAGAAAACCACTGCATCTTCTGATCCGGCCCCTGATGATGATGTGGATAATCCGGACCTTGAGGTAGAGCTTGACTCACTTGGCTTATTTTTCATGCGTCTTATTGATAATGATATTTGTCAGGATGATGCCGAGCCAGCCATGCTGATGCTGCAGAGGTAATTATTCTCTCTTCAGATTCAGACCCTTTGCCTTCACTAAAAATCCGTCGGGCAAACCGGAAGGTTAAATTTTCTCATCCTCTTGCTTACTTGGATCCCAAATTTCTTATGAAGACCCAACAGCACGAAGCTCGCCGCACAACCCGGCACAACGGCCAGGTAGTTACCTCCGCCGGTTTACCGAACAGTCCGGTTCGGAAACGCCGTTCAGAGGTCTCTAATTTGCTTGTCAGTGCTTGTCCTAAAGCGGGTTGTTTTCGTCAACCTCTTAATCCATCTGACTCCGATTATCAGGTTACTTCCCATTCATCCTCTGGAGAGTCATCGGCTACTTAGCTGCCACCGCTCAAAACGGTGCTTGGGTAAGCTATACTTATCATAATATTTCCGGTATATCACCTTGGAACATATGCTGTATTTGACTTTGTTATTCCTTTCAGGGTGTAAGTGCATCTAGTGCCACCCCTAGTTGGTTTTGGAGTATTGACGACAAACCTAGTTGAGGGACTAATGTGTTTGTGAGAATTGCAGGATAACACAGGAAGAAGTCCCTCATTGATTCGGTTTTCCTACCAGAGATGACCCCTAAAAATGTATGAAGACAATGATGTCAAAGGTGGAATATGAAGATATTCATATTGAAGACTATGACAAGAGAAGACATTGCATGAAGCCTATGGAGCTCGAAGACTTAGATCTTTCGTAGTTCTTTTTCTTCTTTGTTGAGTCATAGGAACCACCGTACTGTTAAGTGGGGTCCAAGAGAACCAGTCAGAATGACTGAAGTGATGCTTAACCAAAACCTATGTCTTCGAGTGAAGACTATGAGAGCGAATCTTGTCCAGAGTCAGACAAGTCAGCTTTGCTTGTAGCCCAAGTAAAGTTGCCGTGTGAGTTTGAAATCTGACCGTTGGAACACGTGTCAGTTCCTTAGTGACCCAGGGCCATTTCGGACAAATCAGGTCGGGTTGCCTAGTGGCTATAAATAGCCCACCCCCCTACAACCATAAATGGTTGGCTGCTCAGAGTTAGTATACGGCTTTTGTCATTTGAGAGCAACCCACCTCGAAGCCTTTAAGAGAGAATTCCTTGCGAGGATAAAGCCCTAACCACCCAGAGCCAAAGAGAATTAGGCATCACTTAAGTCTTCTTGTCTGTGTGATCTGAAGACTTATTACACTTGAGGACTGTGAATCCTCCAGCCGGTTAGGCGTTGCGTTCTAAGCATCCAAGAGACATTGTGGATCGCCGGTGAACAAAGTTTGTGAATGTTTGGGAGTCTACCTTGAAGACTTACCAGAGTGATTGGGCGAGGTCTGTGTGACCTTAGCTCAAGGGGAATACGGTGAGGACTGGGTGTCCTGAGCTGCGTGTTCAGGACTGGGTGTCCGAGATTGTGTGTCCTCAGGTTTAAATACCTAGCCGCCCTAACCAGATGTACAGTTGTCACAACAACTGGAACTGGTCCAACAAATCATTGTCTTCAATGAGTCACTGGTTTCGTCCTTCCCTTCTCTTTACTTACTGTTACTCCTTGTGAAGTCATTGTATGATTGCACTATCTTTTATCTTCACTGAGTGACTGTGTGTTCTGTTTGGCTTCATAATATCTTCCTACCTGATCCTTACTACATTGCTGCTATTAGTCATTGTGCTTTCACTCCATTGAATATTTGACTATGGCTTGCCTAGTGTAGTCTACCTTCCGCTGCAGGGTAATAGGTTTAGTTTTATCGTTTGTCTTCATAACTTCCATGTTTTGAAGACTTTCATAAAAATCGCCTATTCACCCCCCTCTAGTTGATATAACACACTTTCAATTGGTATCAGAGCAAGGTACTCCCTTGTTCTGTGTGATTCGGTTTAACCACCTGGAGTTTTAGCTATGTCGACTACAGGGATAATTAAAGTCTCCGCTGCGTGCCCCGTCTTCGATGGAACTGAATATCCCTACTGGAAGAATAAGATGCGCATGCATCTTGAAGCCATTGACGTCGACCTATGGTATGTCGTCAAGAACAACGTTCCCAAGGCTGGACAAGGTGTCACTGCTGCTGATGTCAAGAAGTTCGTTTAACTGGAATCTACTGCCAAGAATATCATCTGTGGTCATCTGAGCAAAGGACAATATGGCCGTGTGAGTGCTTTGGAAACATCTAAGCTAGTCTGGGTCTGGCTCTCTAAAGTCAACGAAGGCATCTCAACCCAGAGAGATCAGAGAATCAGTGTCCTTTGCAACCTCTTCAACCGCTCCAAGAGAAATTACAATGAGAATGTCCATCTCACATTTGATCGACTCACTGACATCACGAATGAGATTCAAGCCCTTGGCGCTACTGAGATCACCAAGCATGAAGTCGTCAAGACACTACTGAGATCACTTGACAGTTCGTTTGACACCCTAGCCCTGATGATTCAAGAACGACCTGATTTCAAGACACTCGATCCGTCTGACATACTTGAGAGGCTCAACACACATGAGTTTCAACTTTCTGAGAAAAGAGATATCTACTGTCCAAACTATGGGCAAACTCATGCCTTGAAGGCAAAAGCTGTCTCCTCATTTGAAGAAGAATCTGACAGCAGTTCTGATGATCCTGAAGACCTTGGAAGGGAACTTGCTATGCTTGTGAAGAAGTTCCAAAAATTCACCAAGAAGAAAGGTTTCAGAAAGTCTTCACGATCAAGCTCAAGGAATGATGAAGCTTCTTCTCATGACTACAAGAAGAAAACATGTCACAAGTCCAAGAAACCTGGTCACTTCATCTCTGAGTGTACGCAGTGGGACAATGAGAACAAAAAGAAGAAGAAGAACAAGGAATATGACTCTGACGACAAGAAGAAGAAGAAATACTCAAAGTCTTCTTCCAAGTCTTCCTCAAAGTCTTCATCACACAAGAAGAGCTCATCTGGCAAGGCACGTGCATTTGTTGGCAAGGAAATGGATTCAGAGGAGGAGTCCGCTTCTGAGGAGGCGGAGGTGGAGTCTAAGGAAGAGTCCGATTCTGGCGTTGCAAGTCTGGCTACAACATATGTTGCCAAGTCCATCTTCAACACTGAAGACAATGACTTCATCACCGACACTGATGCAAATGACAAGGACTACTCCGCTCCTACCTACTGCTTCATGGCACACGGTGCCAAGGTAAACACATGCACTACTCACTATCAAACATCTAGTGAAGATGACTCTGATTGTGGTTCAAAACCCAGCTACAAAACACTTACTAAAATTGCAACTGAACAACAGAAAGCTATGGAACATATTCAAAAACTGTTAGACAAAAGCGATGATATGTTAGGCGCTGAAATGACTCGATCTGAGTCCTTAATTGAAGACATAAAAAATCTTCACGTTAAGTATGAGGAACTTGAAACTTGTCATGAAACGCTCTCAACAACTCATGAAAAGCTTTCCTATGATTATCTTCAAAGGAAGCAAGATCTTGAGAAATTGAGAGCGGCTCATGAAGATCTTCAAAAGGAAAACGAGTCACTTCGCGCCGAAAGATCAGTTCCGCTCAGGAAGGATTTGAACCACCATCTCTTAAATGCATTGAGCGTGATAATGCTACCACTGTTGCTGAATGTTCTATTGTTGCTACTGTTGCAATATCTTCAACTATTGATGTGGGAACTAACCCCTCTGCTGAGGATTCCACTGCTATTGCTGATGAGAATGCTAGGTTGAAGACATTGCTTGAAACAGGGATGTACAAAAGTCTTAAAGGGCATCAGACACTATGTGATGTCCTCAAAAAGCAGATCTTGAACCGAAACCCGAGGAAAGAGGGTGTTGGGTTCGTAAGGAAAATGAATGCTGATGGCTCTTACTGGAAACCTGAGCAGTACCCAAAACCACATGGGTTGCTGCAATGGAATCTTCAGCAGATCCATCCACTCTATCTAGCTTCACTTGTGTAAACCCCATTGTCATTGATGAATCCTTTGATGCAAACTATAAACTGTTTAAGAATCAGAATGGTGAAGTGTTTGCCAGGTACATTGGTACTAACTGTAGGAACGGACCGCCTATGAAGAAGATCTGGGTTCCAAAAAAGTGTCTGGAGAATCTTCCTGTGAATGTCATCATGACACCACACGTGAAGAAGACAAACCTCAGACCACAGGCTTCATACGGTCCAAAGGTTTCATACAGACAGAGGACTCACCTGAGTCGCACTAACGCAAATGTTTTGCAGGGGAACCATACTCAGGCCTATGAATATGAGCGCAGTTCATCAAACCGCCATGTTCATAATACCAAGAACTATTCTGCTTATTCTTATGTGAAGAAGACAAACCTCAGACCACAGGCTTCATACGGTCCAAAGGTTTCATACAGACAGAGGACTCACCTGAGTCGCACTAACGCAAATGTTTTGCAGGGGAACCATACTCAGGCCTATGAATATGAGCGCAGTTCATCAAACCGCCATGTTCATAATACCAAGAACTATTCTGCTTATTCTTATGAGTACTATTGTCCGCCTGCAAGACTTTTTGCTAGGGCTCCAAAGCCAAAGTTCTCAGACGCTGCACTTAGACTTATTGCTTCTAAGACACCCTTGAAGATGTGGGTGGCTAAGAAAGCTTAACTCTCTTTTGCAGGGAGAGGTCTCCAGCAGAAAACCAAAATCGTCTGACGCTATTGCTGGGGACCTTAAACATCTTGTAGGGCGCAAGATCAAATGCCCAAATGGTCTTATTATGTACTTCGTTCCTGAATCGCTTGCTACTCTCCCTATCAGTCCTAATCTGGATCTAAGCTTTCATAACCCACTGGTTCGTCAAA
This sequence comes from Triticum dicoccoides, assembly GCF_002162155.2. Classification (NCBI taxonomy): domain Eukaryota; kingdom Viridiplantae; phylum Streptophyta; class Magnoliopsida; order Poales; family Poaceae; genus Triticum; species Triticum dicoccoides. The sequence continues at coordinate 194,468,982 of NC_041386.1, forward strand.
TGTTTTTGCTTCACAATTCTCTTCGTGAAGCCTATCCCCCTAACTGCACTGTAGGGTACGACACCAGCGTCTTCAGAATGGATTATTGATAGTGGGTGTACCAATCACATGACTGGCAAAAGAAGCCTTCTTATGGACTCAACCTTACGTCCATCCGACAAGAGTCACATCACATTTGCTGACACTGGTAAAAGTAAGGTACTGGGTCTAGGTAGAGTTGCAATCTCAAAGGATCAACACATGGATAAAGTCATGCTTGTTGAATCCCTTGGCTTCAACTTAATGTCTGTCTCAATGCTTTGCGATTTGAACATTATCGTAATATTTGGAAAATATCGCTGCCTTGTACTAATGGAATCTGACAAGTCTCTAGTGTTTGAAGGGTATAGGAAAGATGATTTGTATGTAGTAGATTTCTCGGCAGGACCACAGCTTGCCGTATGTCTTCTAGCAAAAGCTTCAGAATGCTGGCTCTGGCATCAGAGGCTAGGGCATGCTGGCATGAGGAACCTCCACACCCTTGCAAAGAAGAAGCATGTCATAGGCATCGAGGGCGTCAAGTTCAAGAAAGATCACTTATGCGGTGCCTGTGAAGCAGGAAAGATGACAAGGGCCAAACATCCCTCGAAGACAATCATGACAACCACTCGACCCTTCGAACTGCTCCACATGGATCTTTTCGGTCCCACTCATTACTCAACTCTTACTACTACTGCTTGTCTCTATGGCTTTGTCATTGTTGATGATTATTCTAGATATACTTGGGTGCACATAATCCTCTACAAGACTGAAGTGCAGGATGTCTTCAGACGCTTCGCCAATCGAGCAATGAACAACTATGGTGCCAAGATAAAGCACATCAGAAGTGACAATGGCACTGAATTCAAGAACACTGGCCTTGATACATATCTTGATACCTTGGGCATCACACATGAATTCTCATCCCCGTACACGCCACAGCAGAATGGTGTCATCGAACGCAAGAACAGAACACTCATTGAGATGGCCCGAACAATGCTTGATGAATACAAGACTCCAAGAAAATTCTGGCCTGAAGCCATTGATACTGCATGCCATACAATCAATCGTGTTTATCTTCACAAGCTTCTGAACAAGACATCTTATGAGCTCCTTACTGGCAAGAAGCCAAATGTCAGTTACTTCAGAGTATTTGGCGCTAGGTGCTGGATCAAGGATCCACATCACACTTCAAAATTTGCACCAAAAGCACATGAGGGTTTTATGCTTGGATATGGAAAGGATTCGCACTCCTACAAAGTCTTCAATCTCTTTCATTATAAAGTGGTTGAAACAGTGGATGTGCGGTTTGATGAGACTAACGGTTCACAAAGAGAGCACCTCCCAAATGTGCTAGATGAAGTTCCATCCAGCGAATCAATCAAGCTTATGGGAACCGGAGAAATCATACCCTCTGAAGCTCAACCTGAAGAGGAACTTATCATCTCCGCACCCGATCAACCTGAAGACAATGCTCAGCCTGAAGACAATCCCACTAACAATGACAATGATCAGCAAAAGCAAAACCTTTGCCCTGTACATCCTCGTGTTGCCAATGAAGTGTAGATTGAGAGAATAATTGATAGCATCAATGCACCCGGTCCACTCACTCGTTCAAGGGCAACTCAGCTAGCAAATTTCTGTGGGCACTTTGCATTCGTCTCAATTAAAAAACCCAAGAAAGTTGAAGAAGCCTTCATGGAACCTGAATGGATTCAAGCTATGCAAGAAGAGCTTCAATAGTTTGAGTTGAATAATGTATGGGAACTGGTTAAGCATCCTGATCCTCGGAAGCACAATATAATAGGCACCAAATGGATATACCGCAACAAGCAAGACGAGCATGGTCAAGTTGTCAGAAACAAAGCTCGTCTCGTTGCTCAAGGATATACTCAAGTGGAAGGCATTGACTTCGATGAAACATTTGCTCCTGTGGCTCGACTTGAAGCCATACGCATACTGCTGGCCTATGCAAATCATCATAACATACTTCTATATCAAATGGATGTGAAGAGCGCCTTTCTCAATGGCAAGATTGAAGAAGAAGTGTATGTTGCACAACCGCCTTGCTTTGAAGATCCGAAACATCCTGACATGGTATACAAGCTCAACAAGGCACTGTATGGCCTCAAACAAGCCCCTTGGGCCTGGTATGACACACTCAAATACTTCCTGAAGAGCAAAGGCTTCATACCTGGTTCCCTATACCCCACTCTCTTCACGAAGACATATGATGGTGAACTGTTCGTGTGCCAAATATATGTGGATGACATCATCTTCGGCTGCACAAATCAGAAGTACAGTGAAGAGTTTGGATATATGATGCAAGAGCAATATCAGATGTCCATGATGGGAGAGTTGAAGTTCTTCCTCGGTCTTCAAATACGACAGCAACGCAATGGCATCTTCATATCTCAAGAGAAGTATCTCAAAGATTGCCTGAAGAAGTTCGGTATGCAAGACTGCAAAGGCTTCACGACACCAATGCCAGCCAAACATCATCTGGGTCCCGACGACAATGGTAAAGAGTTCAATCAAAAGGTATACCGCTCCATGATTGGTTCTTTACTTTATCTATGTGCATCTAGTCCAGATATTATGCTTAGTGCTTGCATGTGTGCTCGATTCCAAGCGGCACCAAAGGAGTCGCATCACTTAGCTGTGAAGCGAATTCTTCGATATTTGGCTCACACCCCAACTCTAGGATTATGGTATCCAAAGGGCTCAGAGTTTGATCCGGTTGGATTCTCGGATGCTGATTATGCTGGTGACAAAGTGGATCACAAGTCTACATCAGGCACATGTCACTTTTCTGGGACGATCGCTTGTATGTTGGTCTTCAAAGAAGCAGAACTATGTATCTCTCTCCACTGCTGAATCTGAATACATTGCTGCTGGATCTTGCTGCGCTCAGCTTCTGTGGATGAAGCAAACACTCAAGGACTATGGCATTCATCTGAAGCAAGTGCCACTCTACTGCGACAACGAAAGCGCCATCAAGATTGCCAATAACCCAGTTCAACACTCGAAGACAAAGCACATTGAAATTCGTCATCACTTTCTCAGAGATCATGTTGTGAAGGAAGATATTGATATCATACACGTCAACACTGAAGAGCAATTGGCAGATATTTTCACCAAGCCCTTGGATGAGAAGAGATTTTGCAAGTTACGGTGTGAGCTAAATATCCTGGAATCCTCAAATGTCCTGTGATCAGGCACACATCCTAACACTTATGCATATTGATGACTTAGATGTGCAACACACGAAGTAAAGTATACCTTCAATCAATGAAGACATACATTCTAAGTGTGAATACATTAATATGGAATTTGACTTCAGAGCGCCATGATAATTGTGCGCCGTGTCTGGGTCTAATACTTCCTATACGATGGGTAACGCCAGCACCAAAATGTTCTGTTTGAAGTGTTTCACTCATGGCGTTACATTTGCTATGTCTTCACATTTGGTTTGGCGTCAATTTCAACATGTCTTCATGATTATCTTCACTATGTTGATTATATATATATATACTAGTGTTCTGTCCTCTACAACATTCACTTATAGCTATGTCTTCTTGTTGAATCTTTTGACCTAAGTGAATGTGATCGGACCCTAACCTCTCTATGCTTTCTATCTCAAACTCTATCTCTCCAAATCATATGCATTCTATTGAAACTGTCGAATGTCTTCTCTGCGTCCTTGACAGCAGAAGATACAGAGACAACCATTAAGTCTGTTTTCAATGCTCATTCCTTCACCTAAAACCCGGAGAAGTGGGAGCGACCACCCGACAATCCAGGTGTGCGTGGGACGTGGAACAACCCCCGATATGCTGCATGATGGCCACGTGTTCCTCAGATGTGAATTGCCAGGGGCACCTGTGTAATAACGCAGTGCCGCCCCTGTACCTATAAATACACACCTCACAGTAGTCATTATCTCTTCTTCCACTCTCGCACGAACCCTAGCGCCACCGCTAGCCCTCGACGACGCCGGCAACGAAGCGCTTCGCTGCCGCAACCTCTCCGACGCCGTCTTCATACCGACCGCGGACATCATCTTCTCCATCGTCGCCGTAGGTGTCCTCCATCGCCAAGTTAGGGCACGGACGATCGAACTGCTCGGCCTCCTCTTCCACTCCGTCTAGCAGTTCTTCGTGTGGTAAATAAAACTTCCTTTTTACAGCCCCTTTGATCCTATAGCTTTATCACTTTCTACCACAAGCAGTTTCTATTCACACAAGTTGGATCTCTTTCATACTGCATCTCATAACATGCCTAGTATATTCACTTATGCTTCACAAAGTAGTTAGATTCCTCACTTGTACTAATCCATGGATTCGTACAAATCTGGAACCAACTCCTTATCTATGAGTGAATGTCTTCGCACGATGAGGTCAATGTCTTCTAAACTGATTTATCTTCAAAATCTTCTGAGAATGCATATGACCTCTTCCCCTTCCCTCGCACCTTAATGCTGTCACAGGTACATGTCCGTGGGAGAATCCCTTGGTTCTCATAGTCTGCATTCATTTGTAGAATTCTTACAGTATCACATAAATTCTCCCGAAGCCAGTTCCTGTTTTTCCAGCAAGCGAAAACCTTTGAAGCCTTTGAACGTATTGAAGCCTTTCAGTTTAAAGTTCACGGCTTCAGAAAAATCAGCAAGGAAGGGTGGTAGAAAGCATCAAGGAGAAACATCAAGAGATCTGCCCGATGACCTCTCAGAGCTGTACAAGACAAATCCTGAAGAGGATTACAATCAGTGCAAGACACGAATCCAATGGATTCGATGCTATTAGGCAGAACAGTGGTTCAAGTACAGTTTTTTGACCAAGGAATATGCTGAAAAGAATGCCATCAAGCGACCATGGGGAGACATCCTCTACAAAAATCTTCAACCCAGGACCAGAGATGAAGCCATTGAACAAGGCTTCTATCCCTGCATGGTCCATGGACCACAGACTACGGATGCTGACCCATCCTCCCTGCTATGGTGGCGTGACAACAATATGTTTAAGCGCAACTTCCAGTTTGCCCAAAACTCAGCGAAGCAGAACAAGAAGACTTTGGGTTTAGATTTCAACCCTGGTCCCTCTGCTCCCCGTGCCGATGGAACTCGCGAAGCTGAACCCAATATTCTTGGGCCCTTCTACAATCTTGAAGGTCTCATCACTCACATCGTGGTTCAAGGGACAGCCGTGAATGAGCCTGCCGATGACGCTGAATCAGATGAAGCACCTGCAGCGCCGAAGCCAAAGAAGCTGAAGCAGCCAAAAGCTTCAAAGCCGGCCTCTACACCAAAAATCTCACAGGCGAAGCCACTGGCAACTGCACCTCCTGAAGACAGTGTGTAGTCTGAAGATTTGTCACGCATCTCCAAGCCCCAGAAGGTCAAGATGCCTCTGCCACACACCGGCCAAGAGCTGACAGCTGCTGCCATTCTGCGCAACGATGCCATTGATCTGTCAAGTGATGAAGATCTTGCAGATGACGCTCTTGAGCAACTCATCAAGAGCAAAGAAGAAGCAGAAATCTTCAATGATCTGCCTCTCTTTGATGTGACAATCATCCACAACTTCATTGATGAGTGGTTTGACACGCCAACATCAGATTTGAAGATCTGCAACTACCCATTGGCCTCAGTGTCGCCTTCCATGGTGCCATTGCTTCAGAGCTAGCTCTCGCTCAGCGCATCGTCGAACTGAAGCAAAAGATTGACTATGAAAAGGCTCAGTTCAAGAAGCATATGGCCAAGCTCAGCGTGCAAGAGGTGAAAAACTTCAAGATTATGCTGCACGAGCTCAAAGAAGCCTTTCTCAAGAAACGCGCAAAAGCTCAGGGTTCTTGGGAGCGCATGAAGAGCCTGGCTGACAAGTGTGTGCAAGGCTACAATGAAGCTGAGAAGCGCAAGGCCCTTGGGCGTCCGGGCATTGATCCTAGGATGGCTGCTAAGCAGAAGAAGAAGCCCACTGTGACCAAACCTCTCGCACCAAGGCAGGAAGCAGATCCCATTGTCTTCCCAACTAGCATGACTAGCTCGAAGCCAAAGGCCCGATCAACCGCTTCAGAGGTGAAGAAGATGAGGACGGCTGAGGCTGAAGCCAGGAAGAGGAAACATCCCGAAGCCTCTCCTACTGCCCCCTCCAAGAAGAAGAGGAAGACCAAGAAAGTACGGGCTGCTCCCACAGAGCCTTTAATTGTTGAACCCATTTCCATGATTCGTCCTGACGCTGAACGCCAACTGACAATCCATGAGCCTGCTTTCACCGAGGCTCATGAAGCTGAAGACTTTCCAGCAGCTGATCCCATCGCTGCTGAAGACATTGGTCACCATGACCATGTAGAAGATGGTGCAGTCCTTCCTCAGCTCGAGCACAGCGAACTCATCAACATTGGTCGTCCTCTGACGCCAATTGCTCAGGATGCTTCATGGGCTGATCGCCCACAAGAGGAAGAAGACTTTGAGGCCCAGCCAACTCCAACTACACAGGCATCGCCTGCGTTGCACAGGCTTCGCAAACGACCAAGGCCTCCAGTCTCTGCGTCTGAAGCTGAAGCTGCTGAAGACATTCCGGCTGCATCAGCCAATGAAGAAGAAGTCCCACAAGCTGCTACTCCCCTATCCCACCAAGAAGCGATTCTCGAGGAGAACGTGACTGTGACCGACCCTCCAGCTCATCAAGTGGAGGTTGAAAATCTTGAGGCTGCCACCACCAACACCAATGAAGCCAGTGACGTTGTCATGGCTGAAGCTAATGTGGAGCCTTCACCAACCCAAGCACCAGAAGTCAGCAAAGCCACTGATCCCACTGCTTCTATCCCTGCGCCTACTGCCGGTCCTCAGTTTGACTATCATGTTGAGCACATGCCTCAGGTACAGAAGCCAATTCCAAGATTGCCCAGGTTCCCAGGTCCTGCATCAGCACCTGGATCCTTCAATATCAATGGCTTCAGAGCAGACAACACATTCTTCAATAGCTCCACGAACCCCTACTCAAGGGAAAGAATATCATCTGATCGGTTCTGGAGCTATCCGTAGCGAAGCTATTACTCCTGCATTCTTTACAATCAAGGTCGCATCTTCCCACACAAGCGTCTTGACATTGAAGCAATAGCTGGTCTGCCCTGTCTGGAAGAATCTCTGGATTGCTTCAAAGAGGTTGGGTTGCTGCCGTTCGTCACTGACCAAGAGCATTGGAATGAAGAGTTGCTGCTCCAATTCTATGCCACACTTCACATCCGCGGGTATAACAGAGATCCGAAGACTTGGGTCCTGGAGTGGATGACAGGAAATGTTCATCACGAAGCCAAAGCCTTTGACATCATTGGGCTCATTGGTCTACCTACTCCTGGCGATCTCTACGAATCTGGCTGTCAACTTCACAGTGAAGCTGTGGAGAGCATCTTTCAGAAGCCTGAACCTAACATGAGTCAGATGCTCGGTATGATGAAGCCATTGCCCCAAGATGCTGAATATCCCAAAGAGTTCTTTGTTGAAGACCTTGAGTATCTGCCAAGAACTATTTATCACATCATAAGGCGAACTCTCTGGCCCATCAAAGGACACTCTCCACATGCCAAGCTGGAAGGTGCAATGAAGACTTTGGTCTTCTATATTCTTCATGGCAAATGCTTCAATGCACATGACTTCTTCATTCGCCAACTTGCTGCATCAGGCTCTGATCTATTTGGCTTGAAGTTCTACGCCCCATGGGTAATGCGGCTGATCAAACTTCACTCCGCTATCTCATATCAGCCATCTGCGCGCAATCATCGGATCTTTTTGCCTGATGTGGATATGTCTATTGAAGCCATCTATCCCGAGCCTGCCAAGGAACCTCTAAGTCTTCAGAATGCAGAGCATCAAAGTTTTTCTCAGAACATTGAAGGAGTTGAAGCAGTCACTCATGTGTATCCTTTGGCTGGCACTACACGTGCACCGCATCCTGCTCTCACTAAAGCCACTAATAGTACAACTGCCCCACGACCCAAGAAGCGCACTCGTGTTCTCAATGACCGAGAGCTTCTTGTGGCTCTTCATCAGAAACAAGATAGGCATCATGACTGGCTGAAGCGTCAAATGCAAAGCCTCTTGGTGGATGTTAATCGCATTCGCAATCTTGCCACCAAGAATGCCTTTGTTGCCCATGAAACCTCTCGATGCACATGGAAAGGGCTGACGCTGATGTGTTCTGAAGATGATCTTCAAGAGGATGGCTTCTCTGAGCGCTTCAAGTTTGACTCCACACCTCCTCGAAGGGCAGTGCTGCGTGGAACTCCATCTCTTGAAGACTCTGAGTTCTCTTCCTCTGCTGCAACTGTGAATGCCAGAGTGATCGAGGATGAAGACGATGCTACTTCACCGCCACCTCCTTCAGCATGCTTCAACACTGCTCCAAGCTCTTCTGCACCGCCGAACACCACCGACGACCCTGCTGCTTCACCTACTCTTCATGGGAACGAGTAGATGCTCTATGTCTTCAAACCTTTTTGGTCCTTACTGACAAAAGGGGGAGAAGCATATGAGTTTGATAGTCTTCAAGCGGGTCCATATGGGCGGGTGCTTCATATTTTGCTTCGTGTTTACAACTCTCGTTTTGATACATTTGGTTCTTTGAGTTGTAACACTTAAACTCGATGGTCGTCTGCTACTTATTTGCCACTTTGTGATGCGATGATAAATTCCCATGTGCGATGATAAATTCCGCACTTAGATCATTTTGCAGACGTCCATTTTCCATTATGCATGTCATTATCTTCACATACCTTCACATGCATAGTGGATTGTCATCATAAGTTGAAGAGGATCTCCACAAGCACAACCTACCATGTGCATTTGCATTCCAAAAGAAAATTACTTATATGCACATCTTCAGGGGGAGCCCTTGCAACTTATGAAGACAACTCCTTATCCTTTGCAATTTCACATATTATATTCCCCGTTGAAAACTTCAACTAGTTTGTCATCAATCACCAAAAAGGGGGAGATTGTAAGTGCATCTAGTGCCACCCCTAGTTGGTTTTGGAGTATTGACGACAAACCTAGTTGAGGGACTAATGTGTTTGTGAGAATTGCAGGATAACACAGGAAGAAGTCCCTCATTGATTCGGTTTTCCTACCAGAGATGACCCCTAAAAAATGTATGAAGACATTGATGTCAAAGGTGGTATATGAAGATATTCACATTGAAGACTATGACAAGAGAAGACATCGCATGAAGCCTATGGAGCTCGAAGACTTAGATCTTTTGTAGTTCTTTTTCTTCTTTGTTGAGTCATAGGAACCACCATACTGTTAAGTGGGGTCCGAAAGAACCAGTCAGAATGACTGAAGTGATGCTTAACCAAAACCTATGTCTTCGAGTGAAGACTATGAGAGCGAATCTTGTCCAGAGTCGGACAAGTCAGCTTTGCTTGTAGCCCAAGTAAAGTTGTCGTGTGAGTTTGAAATCTGACCGTTGGAACACGTGTCAGTTCCTTAGTGACCCAGGGTCATTTCGGACAAATCAGGTCGGGTTGCCTAGTGGCTCTAAATAGCCACCCCCTACAACCATAAATGGTTGGCTGCTCAGAGTTAGTATACGGGTTTTGTCGTTTGAGAGCAACCCACCTCGAAGCCTTTGAGAGAGAATTCCTTGCGAGGATAAATCCCTAACCACCAGAGCCAAAGAGAATTAGGCATCACTTAAGCCTTCTTGTCTGTGTGATCTGAAGACTTATTACACTTGAGGACTGTGAATCCTCCAGCCGGTTAGGCGTCGCGTTCTGAGCATCCAAGAGACATTGTGGATCGTCGGTGAACGAAGTCTGTGAAGGTTTGGGAGTCTACCTTGAAGACTTACCAGAGTGATTGGGCGAGGTCTGTGTGACCTTAGCTCAAGGGGAATACGGTGAGGAATGGGTGTCCTAGGCTGCGTGTTCAGGACTGGGTGTCCGGGACTATGTGTCCTCAGGTTTAAATACCTAGCCGCCCTAACCAAATGTACAGTTGTCATAGCAACTGGAACTGGTCCAACAAATCATTGTCTTCAACGAGTCACTGGTTTCATCCTTCCCTTCTCTTTACTTACTGTTACTCCTTGTGAAGTCATTGTATGATTGCACTATCTTTTATCTTCACTGAGTGACTGTGTGTTATGTTTGGCTTCATAATATCTTGCTACCTGATCCTTACTACATTGCTACTATTAGTCATTGTGCTTTCACTCCAGTGAATATTTGACTATGGCTTGCCTAGTGTAGTCTACCTTCCGCTGCAGGGTAATAGGTTTATTTCTATCGTTTGTCTTCATAACTTCCATGTTTTGAAGACTTTCATAAAAATCGCCTATTCACCCCCCCTCTAGTCGATATAACGCACTTTCACAGGGCCAAGCCTAGGCCGAGCAAGAATGCTCGCCTGGATAAAGCGGTCGAGGAGGATGCCGTCCCTGAACCGGGCAAAACACCAGATCTTGAAGCGGCTATTCCTGAAGATATACCCAATGACCCACTGCAGCGAGATGATGATCTTATTGCTGGAGAGAGGCCTATTGATACCTCAAGTCCTGTCAACCAGCCCACAAGCCCCATCCGGATTGAGAAATTCACCAATCCAACAAAGCCTACTGATAAGCCAACGGCCCTAGTGCAAACCGGCGATGCCAAGGATGATGAGGTTGTCATTACTGGCATTGGTCGCACAGAGCCAGGCAATCCCGTTGCTTTATCCAGACACACTGGCAAGGAAGAATTTGCTGCCATTGGCAAGGGAAAATGGAATGCCGATCTGACAACTTATGCCGCTTTGAACGCCCAAGATCTCCATTCCGGCTATCTGAACCGGCTATACACCAGCCGTGACTATGAAGCTGGTCTGGTTAATATGATGAAAGAGAAATTTGAGGTAACTTCCATGTACTTTTTCCTGTTTGGATATTTCAATCTTGTTAACTCTCCTAGCCCCCAAGGGCCAGTTTAGAATCTGCATCCAAACCGGGACTTGCTAATATAAATCCCAATGCTCCAGAACTCGCTGATGTAGCCCCCAAGGGCCGGTTCAACTTAGTGTAGTTAAATCGGGACTTTAAGTAATTGAGATCACCGCATCAGAATATATTCGAGCAAATAGCCATTAGCCCCCAAGTGCCAAGTTGAATACTTGTATTGATCTTGGGACTTTATAATCAAGTGAAATATGAAGATCAAATAGGCATTAGCCCCCAAGCGCCAAGCGCATAAGTTGTTATGTGGTTGGTGCTTCAATTCTTGCACTGCTTGCTGAATCATATAACTGTCTGTATGCAGGCTGAGCTGAAGACAAAAGAGACCCAAATCGCCGATCTCCAAGAAAATCTGAAGTCCCAACAGACTGAAACCTCAAAAGCAAAAGAGGAGTTGACCAGCGCCTTAAGCGTCATGGAACAGCTTAAGAAGGATTTTAAGAAGGAGCGGGCGGATTGGGCTACTGAAAAATCCGCTTTAACCAAACGAGCAGAAGATGCCGAGGCTGCACTAAAACCGGTGCTGGACGAACTGACCAGCATAAAGCGGCACGTGCATGCCATGACCGCTGCTATCTTTGGTAAGCCGGTTTGATTTCTGAATTGATTCTGCCGTCTTACAGAGCTGCCGGTTTGTTAACCCTTTGTGATATTTCAGGGACACACATTGGTCACTTGGGGTCAGATGTGCGGAAGAAATTGAAAGTCGCCTACACGTTGATCGAACAACTGTACACTGGTGCACAACGGATCATCTGTACTGCATCTCACAACAATCCGGCGCCCACTTTGATTCAGGACACTCTGAAGAAACTGTCAGTGCTTCCTGCCCGGGTTGAAGAGCTGAAGAAATCTGCTGCTCGAACCGGTGTGATCAATGCCTTAATCCGGGCAAAAGCTTGGGTGCCGGATTTTGATCCTATTGAAGCGGCTCAGGGCTATCCCAGCTTGAAGGAAGACGGGTCAGAGTTTAGTGAAGCGGATCTGCGAGCAATAAACCGGGAGGTGCGTCTACTAGCTTGTCAATTGGTTGAAGAAGCAGACTTGTCTCATTATCAAGCCCAATATGACAATCAAAACAAGTGAGTAGCTGCACCAATTCATGAAGCGGAAAATCTTATCCCTCCAATCCGTAAGCATACTTACGCTCCCGATATTGAACCGTCGTAGCTGATCCATGATGAAGCTGTCTTTCGAGCATTAATGGGAATCGACTGGACAACTGTTGATTTCCAGCCGCTGGGTAGAGAAACTGAAGTTGAAGCGGCGCGGGATGACCCACAACCATCAGGCCAGGCTGGTGACCAAGCTTGAACCGGAAGCCGGTTTAAACTGCTTCTCCTTTGAAAAGACAATGATCTTGTTTTAGGCACCGTGTTGCCTTGTAATAGGCTAGCTGATACTCTTGATCTTAATATGCCTTCGTGCATAACCACTGCAACTTGTGCTTCCTTTGGGTGAGGAACTTTCCAAAGTATTTTCTGCAACATAAAAAATCTTAAAGTGCCACCGCGGTTGTACCGTCAGGCGGAGTATGATGTCTGCATATATAAAATCAAAATATCTGAAATTTAAGCATATGATCAAATCTTTGAGATACATAATACCTGCCATCGTTGGGCATGAAGTTGGCTTAGCCAATCTTGAAGCAGAGGTTTCATAAAACCACACTTTTGGAGGAGATAGCAGCTCCTGTATATAAATAATGCCGGTTTACCATTTAAACTGTGTCGGGTTATAATAAAACACCGTGTTACTCCGTAATAGGATGTTAACAAAAAATCAAACCGAGCAAATAGTCTCCGGATTAAAAATGGACCATGTTCCGTCAATTGACCGTGTGAACCGGTTTCAAATTTTGTCGGTTTAAAAAACGCAACAAAAAGAAAGAAATATCTATCAAAGAAAATTGTGAAGCAAAGGCAATGATAAAATTGTTTGCAAAAAGAGGCTTATTTGAGCCGATCAGATGGCGTTACCATGGTCGGACACGACCAAGCTCCCGATAGGTGTAGCTATGGTTCAAGTCAGCCAGGTCCCCAAATGAAACCGTGGCATTTATGCCGATCAAGAGGCGTGGCAATGGTTCGGGTTCGACCAAGCCCCCAAGTGATTTTGTGGCCTTAGGCCGATCAAGAGGCGTGACTGGTTCAGACATGACCAAGTCCCCAAGTGATCCGGTGGCTGTCGCCTATCAAGAGGTGTTGCATTGGTTCCGACACGACCAAGCCCCCAAGTGATATAACATGATGCTTTTGAAAAGCTAACTCAAGGGGTAAACCAGAGGCCGCTTTAGAACAACTCCGTGTAACCACACATGATGTAAAAGAACAGATACCCCGCTTTAGCTGAGGTTCCGGTTTATTATATTTAATCATAATATATACATCATCATAATATGTACATAAGTAGAGCCAATGGCTCAGGTATAGTAAGGCCGAAGATGAGCTATGTTCCACGGCCTGTTGGTCTCTTCCTCTGATGTACGTGAGTCTTTATGCTCTCGAATATCGATCAGATAGTATGACCTGTTGTGCAGATTCTTGCTGACCACGAAAGGTCCCTCCCAAGGTGGGGATAGCTTATGCATATCAGTCTGGTCTTGCATGAGCCGAAGTACCAAATCTCCTTCCTGAAAGGCTCTGGTTCTGACTCGGCGACTGTGATAACGACGAAGATCCTATTGGTAAATCGCCGAGTAGGCGGCTGCTATGTCACGTTCTTCATCCAACATGTCCAAAGCGTCTTGCCGTGCTGTCTCGTTGTCCGCTTCAACATAAGCCGCCACATGAGGTGAGTCATGATGGATATCACTTGGGAGAACCGCCTCCGCTCTGTAGACCATGAAGAACAGCGTGTATCCTGTTGATCTGTTGGGTGTAGTATTGATGCTCCACAACACAGATGGTAACTCTTCTACCCAACAACCCGGCGTTCTCTGCAAAGGAACCATAAGCCGGGGCCTGATGCCTCTCAAGATCTCTTGATTAGCCCTTTCTGCTTTACCATTGGACTGTGGGTGTGCCACTGATGAAACGTCAAGCCGGATGTGCTCCCGTTCGCAGAACTCCTTCATGGCACCCTTGGACAAATTTGTACCATTATCTGTGATGATACTGTGTGGAAAGCCAAATCGGAAAATCACTTTTTTGATGACCTGAACCACTGTGGCCGCATCACACTTGCTAACAGGTTCTGCTTCCACCCACTTTGTAAACTTGTCAACCGCCACCAGGAGGTGGGTCTTCTTATCTTTGGACCTTTTGAAAGGCCCAACCATATCCAGCCCCCAAGTCGCAAATGGCCAAGTAATTGGAATCATTCTCAATTCTTGAGCCGGCACATGAGCACGTCTTGAAAACTTTTGGCAACCGTCACATCGTCTGACCAGATCGTCTGCATCAGCATGAGCAGTTAACCAATAGAAGCCATGGCGAAATGCTTTAGCTACCAAAGATTTTGAACCGGCGTGGTGACCACAATCTCCTTCGTGGATCTCACGCAAAATTTCACAGCCTTATTCAGGAGACACACAACATTGAAACGCTCCTGATACACTACAATGATGCAAATCGCCATTAACAATAGTCATGGACTTGGACCGCTTGATTATCTATCGGGCCAGAGTCTCATCCTTTGGTAACTCGCCCCGGTTCATGTACGCCAGGTAAGGAAGCGTCCAATCTGGAATGACATGAAGAGCTGCCACCAATTGAGCCTCCGGATCAGGAATAGCCAAATCCGCTTCACCAGGGAGCTTGACCGACGGGTTGTGCAGCACATACAGAAAACATTGGGCGGGACCGGTTTGCGCTGAGAGCCCAGCCGGCTTAAAGCGTCCGCCGCTTCATTCTTCTGTCGGTCCACGTGGTCCACCTGATAGCCATTAAAGTGACCTGCAACAATATCCACCTCACGACGATACGCTGCCATGAGTGGGTCCTTGGAATCCCAAGTGCCAGATACTTGTTGAGCCACGAGGTACGAGTCACCGAAGCACTTAACTCGACTTAGATTCATCTCCTTAGCCATCCGGAGACCATGGAGCAAGGCTTCATACTCAGCTACATTGTTAGTACAAGGGAACATTAAGCGGAGAACGTAACAAAACTTATCACCTCGTGGGGAAGTTAATACGAGTCCAGCCCCCGAGCCTTCCAATTGCCTGGATCCATCAAAATGGATGGTCCAATATGTGTGATCCGGCTTTTCTTCAGGTGCTTGCAGTTCCGTCCAATCATTGATGAAATCAACAAGTTCTTGAGACTTAACCGCCATCCGAGGAACATACTTCAATCCGTGCGGCCCAAGCTCTATAGCCCACTTGGCAATCCGGCCAGTCGCTTCCCGGTTCTGGATGATATCCCCCAAAGGAGCAGAACTGACCACCGTAATTGGGTGCCCTTGGAAGTATTGCTTAAGCTTTCGGCTTGCCATAAAAACTCCGTACACCAGCTTCTGCCAATGCGGATACCTTTGCTTGGACTCAATGAGTACCTCGCTGATATAATAGACCGGACGTTGAACCGGATGCTCCTTACCTGCCTCCTTTCGCTCCACCACAATAGCCACACTGACCGCACGAGCATTAGCAGCAACATATACCAGTAACGGTTCCTTGTCAATGGGAGCGGCGAGCACAGGCGGATTGACCAATTGCCGCTTTAAGTCCTCAAATGCTTCATCAGCCGCGGAACTCCAGACGAATTGATCCGTCTTCTTCAACATCTGATACAAAGGGATTGCCTTCTCACCAAGGCGGCTGATAAACCGGCTTAATGCGGCAATCCAGCCTGCCAGGCGTTGAACATCATTAATACACTTCGGTTTAGCTAGGGAGGTGATGGTTGTGATCTTCTCCGGATTAGCCTCAATTCCCCTGTTGGACAACAAAAAACCCAATAACTTACCTGCTGGTACACCAAAGACACACTTGGCCGGATTAAGCATCATCTTGTACGTCCTCAGGTTATCAAAGGTTTCCTTCAAGTCGTCAACCAAAGTCTCCTTCTCCCTAGACTTAACCATGATATCATCCATGTAAGCATGTACATTACGGCCAATTTGCTTGTGAAGACAATTTTGTACACACCGTTGATAAGTTGCCTGGGCACTCTTGAGCCCAAAGGGCATAGACACATAGCAGAAGGCTCCAAAGGGAGTTATGAATGCCGTCTTCTCCTGGTCCTTAACTGCCATTTTGATCTGATGATAGCCAGAATATGCATCCAAAAAACTTAAATGCTCGCAACCCGCCGTAGCATCAATAATTTGATCAATACGGGGGAGGGCAAAAGGATCTGTTGGACAAGCCTTATTAAGATCTGTATAATGCACACACATGCGCCAGGTGCCGTTTTTCTTAAGGACCAACACCGGATTGGCAAGCCACTCAGGGTGAAAAACTTCAACAATAAAGCCAGATGCTAAGAGCCTGGCTACCTCTTCTCCAATCGCCTTGCGTCTTTCTTCGTTAAACCGGCGGAGGAACTGTTTCACCGGTTTGTATTTAGGATCCACATTAAGGGTGTGCTCAGCGAGTTGCCTCGGTACACCTGGCATGTCAGAGGGCTTCCATGCAAAAATGTCCCGATTCTCACGGATGAACTCGATGAGCGCGCTTTCCTATTTCGGATCCAAGTTGGCACTGATGCTGAACTGCTTGGACGAATCGCCAGGTACGAAGTCAACAAGCTTAGTTTCTGCTGCCGATTTGAACTTCAGGGCCGGATCATGCTCCGTAGTTGGCTTCTTTAATGGAGTCATGTCCACCGGATCAACATTGTCCTTATAATACTTTAGCTCCTCGGTGGCACAAACCGACTCTGCGTAGGCCACATCTCCTTCCTCGTATTCCAAAGCGATTTTACGGCTTCCGTGAACCGTTATTGTCCCCTTGTGACCCGGCATCTTGAGCTGCAAATACTCATAACAGGGCCGTGCCATAAACTTGGCGTAGGCCGGTCGCCCAAACAAGGCGTGATATGGACTTTGGATTTTCACTACTTCAAACGTCAATGTTTCCGACCTGGAATCATGATCATCTCCAAAGGCCACTTCCAGAGCTATCTTACCAATAGGATATGCTGACTTGCCAGGTACCACACCGTGGAACACCGTATTAGACGGTTTGAGATTTTTATCTGTTAGTCGCATACGACGGAAGGTCTCATAGTACAAGATATTAATGTTGCTCCCTCCATCCATGAGCACTTTGGTGAACTTGTAACCTCCCACCTGAGGCGCCACCACCAGAGCCAACTGACCCGGATTATCAACCTGGGGAGGGTGATCCTCTCTGCTCCATATGATTGGCTGTTCAAACCAGCGTAGATAACGGGGCATGGCCGGTTCAACAGAGTTGACTGCCCACCTCTGAACCTTCCGGTCTTGCTTGTCCAAGCTAGTGGTGAAGACATGGTACTGCCCACTATTCAACTGCTTTGGGTTGCTCTGGTAACCTGACTGTTGCTGCTGCTGGTTGTAACCACCCTGGTTGTTCTGATTATTTTGATTGTTATGTCCGCCCGGTTTACCATTAAATCCTGAACCGGAATTTCCTCCACCGTAACCCGGCCCGGATCCTGAGCCACCGCTGGAGCCGTGATCATACCGGAAATCATTATAATTCTTGAACTCCTGCATAATGAAGCAATCCTTCCAAAGGTGGTTTGCTGGAACCTCCTTCGTCCCATGTCTTGGACAGGGCTGGCTCAGTAGATAATTTAGGCGGTCCGGGTTAGGGTTGGGTGCCCCACTGCGATTTGGCGGTTTACCCTTGCGTCGCTGGCCCTTGTCCTGCGCATTGGTATTAGCCACAAAGTCCATGTTACCATCCGCTTTACGCTTGCCTCCACCACCATTGCCTGCCAAGTGATGCTGCTGACCTTTGGAGTTGCTGTTCCTCTTTCCCTTCCCTGCCTTGTCATCATCAGATTCGGGATCCTTGGTACTATCAGAATCAGCATACTTTACCAAAGCAGCCATGAGGGTCCCCATGTCAGTGCAATGGCGCTTCATCCGTCCCAACTTCAGCTTTAGGGGCCCAAACCGGCAGTTGCCTTCTAGGGTTAAGACTGCGGTGTCAGTGTTGATGCGGTCTGATGAATGCAACACTTGTGAGACCCGGTGCACCCAATGAGTCGTCGATTCTCCTTCCTCCTGGACACAGGCAGCTAAGTCTACCATCGACATGGGCTGCTTACATGTATCCTTGAAATTACTGATAAACCGGGCTCGTAATTGGGCCCATGAACTGATAGAATTGGCCGGTAAGCTTTTTAACCAAGTGCGGGCCGTTCCTTCAAGCATCATGGTGAAGTACTTCGCACATGCCGCATCATCCACATCAAGCATCTCCATGGCCATCTCATAGCTCTCCACCCATGTCTCTGGGGGTTGATCCGCCGTGTAATTTGGTACCTTGCGCGGGCCCTTGAAATCCTTGGGCAGGCGCACATTGCGTAAAGCGGGGACAAGGCAAGGCACCCCCAAAGAGCTAGAAGTAACACCGGGTTCGACCGAAATAGTTGGATGAACCGGCGTAAGCTGCCGAGCCTGATACTGTGCGGTTAACTTGGCCTCCCTGCGTGCTCGGGCCCGGTCCACCACTTCCCGAGCGTTATTAGCACCACCCGCCGGGTTGTTGCCGCGGGGTGCTCCACATCGTTCATTACTTGACACTGCTGGTTCATCCATACGCCTGCTATAGCTCCGGCTTGGACAAGGGGTTGAGTGGATCCGGTCACGGCTATACGAGTACGCTTCCTATTGGACCAAAGCTGTCCTAAGAAGCTCCTTGACCCGTCGTGTCTCTACCGCCTGCGGCGAGTCACCTTCAATTGGAATGGCCTCCAGCCATGCAGCAGCGGCAACGAGATTGTCCATTGGGTTGGAGTAGTGACCTGGTGGTGTTGAAACAGCCTGAGGTATGACAGTGTTTTGACGAGGCGGATTCATCAGATGGGGCTGAACCGGCGCACCGGTCCCCGGAGCTTCTGGCTAGTTTCCCTCCAGCGGATTACTGGTTCCTGCTCCTGGGGTGTTGAAAAGGTCTCTGGCCTCGAAAACCGAAGGCAAACGGGATCGGTACTTCCTCTTCATGACTTCATGCGACGCGTTCTGGTCCAACATGAGCCTGTAGGCTTGTGCGTCTAAAGCGGCCCGCCCTGTGGTCATCCTGGCATTCTCGGCTGCCAGGTCCGCCTTGGCCTGGGTGATCTGTTCCTTCACCATTACAATCTCCGCGTTGTGGACTTCTTGATCCGCCGGATTAGCTTCTGCCATAAGCGCAGCCAATGCATCAAATAGATCTGATAGAACTTGAGCCGGCGGGCGTTCAGAGCTTCCTGCCCCGGCAGCTGTCGCCTCTACTGAACCGAAGGTTATTGGCGCAGCGGTCGAAGAATGAAGCGCTGCTTGTGTGCCGGCCATGAACATTCCAACTCGGTTGGGTGGATCAGAGGGGTCCAGAATACTGTCGCCATCGGAACAGCCCCCAATCCGGCCATCTTGTAGCTGATATAGAGATTCGCTTTCTTCGGTTGATGACTCGTCGCCGGAATAAACGATGGTCTCGCCGCGAGATTCCGATCCATCCTCATAACTTCCTCCATGGATGACTCCCACGAAGGCATGCTTCACGGCCGGTTTAACCCGGGCGGATCATGCATGCTGAGCCGTGTTGACGAGGTCGGTGCAGATGTCCGGCTCAGGGCCCGGTTCACCGATCCTGCTGATGAAAACGTGTATGCCACCAAAGGGGACCCGGTACCCATACTCAACTGAGCCGGCCTTGGGGCCCCAGCCTGCATCATCGATGTAGAGCTTGCCGCGATGACTCTTAGTCATCCGGCCCACAACGTAGCCCTCGAGTCCTTCAAAGCGGCCCTCCAAGAACTTGAAACCATCGTGCGATAGCCCCATGGTGGGCGCCAACTGTCGAGGTTTTGTCACGGCAGATGTCCCAGAGAAAGGACTTAGTCGTGGAGCCATCGCGATGGGTTAGCTTGAAGGGGTTAAAGAGGACACAGGGACGCAAGAGAGTTTATACTAGTTCGGCCCCTTCGATGAAGGTAAAAGCCTACGTCTAGTTGTGATGGAATTGATGGGGTTTCAATGACTAGGGAGCAAACAAGCTTCGCCTAAGTCTCGAGTTGTTGTCTGTTGTTCTTGAACCGCCGCCGGGTCGTCCCCTTATATACACGGGTGACGCCCGTCGGTTCACAGAGTCCCAATACCGGCTCATAGATGTGTCCGGTTTGGTCTCTACTTATTCTTAACTTATAATACAAGTTAAATACCAACGCCGGTTTACGGCTACAGGCCTTGAACCGACTATGGGCCTTGAGACCTCATCTGCCTTCTTGGGCTTTAACATACTTAACTACTGATGAAGTTAACCCGGCCTAGATAGGCCGGTTTACGCCCAGTAGTGATATCCCCAACACCGTCATTAGCAACATACTTTGTAAACTATTGCAGGATTCCAGCCTATTCCATGAACGGGATATGCCGCCATTCGCATAGTCGTACTTCCGCCAATCTCCGGTTATGGAGATCACTGTCAGATGACTCCCCAATAAGTCCCTTGGAGGTCTTCTTGGAACCAAACTTCCTAAAGATATTCATGTTTTTCCTATGAACAAAATTTTTGAAATTTTTAGTCCACAAAATTTTCTCAACAAAACTTTATAAGATAGATAGCAACTACTCATGGGGATAGCTAGAGGCCACAGATAGCATTCAAAGTACTTAGAAATCTAAGAATTCAACATGCAAGCTCATCTACAACAACACCAAGATTAGCTAATTATTCAAAATATAAACAACTAAACAAGAACTAATTGGACAAACGGAGGAGTCACATACCAGGCAACAATCCACCGAAACAGTTTCAGAAACGGAGCTTCGAGCAAAGAGATAGAAATTTGCGGGTTTGAGAGGAAGAACACGAGAGAGAGAGAGAGAGAGAGAGAGAGAGAGAGAGAGAGAGCAAAGTGGATTTTTTGGAGGTAGGTGATGATGTGGTGTGAAGAGATAAGTGAGGGGGGTCACGTGGGGACCACAACCCTCTAGGGTGTTCCTAGGGGTCCTGGCGCACCTAGGTGGGTTGTGCCCACCTGGTGCACCTCCCTCTGATATTATTTGCACTAGAAATTCTTAAATATTCAGAAAAAATCGTATTAAATTTTTAGAGCATTCTGAGAACTTTTATTTTTGGGTCATTTTTTTATTGCACGGGAAATTCAGAAAACAAACAACACATGGCATTTTATTTTATTTAACTAATAAAAAAAGAAAACAAAATGTAGGGACAAAAGGTAGTGCTCACTAAGTACATCAACTTCATACCTTTCAAAAATGATCCATTAATAAGATTGATCAGGTCTTATTAACAACCACTTTCGATTAGCATGAAACCGAAGAACTTTCGTAAATCACTAAGTTACCTGAACGGGGATATGAATCTCCCCAACAACAAGCATTTCATATATCTTTTTGGCAGTAGGTAGAGGTATTTGAAAACTTCCAATAGTGATTGTCGGAGATTTTCCAATAACATTAATACCATTCAGTTGGAATTGTTTCTTTGGAAAGTGCACCATATGCTCATTACCATTGATATGAAATGTGACCTTGCTTTTATTGCAATCAATAACAGCCCCTACGATATTCAAGAAGGGTCTACCAATGATAATCGACATGTTGTTGTGCATGGGCATCTCAAGTATAACAAAGTCAGTCAAAATAGTAACATTAGCAACAACAACGGGCACATCCTCACAAATACCGATAGGTATGGTAGTAGATTTGTCAGCCATTTGCAATTATATTTCAGTAGGTATGAGTTTATTAAAATCAAGTCTTTTAGATAAAGAGAAAGGCACAACACTAACACCAGCTCCCAAATCACATCAAGCAGTTTTCACATAATTCTTTTTGATAGAGCAAGGTATAGTTGGTATTCCCGGATCTCCAAGTTTTTAGGCACTCCATCTTTAAAAGTATAATTAGCAAGCATAGTGGAGATTGAAGCTTCTAGTAATTTTCTCTTATTGGTGATGATGTCTTTCATGTACTTTGCATAAGGAGGCATTTTAAGGATATCAGTCAAGCGAGTACGCAAAAAGACTGGCCTCAGCATTTCAGCAAAGCGTTCAAATTCTTCATCATCTTTCTTTTTAGTTGACTTAGTTCTCTTTCCTTACCGTGTTTTGTAGCAACAAAGTCTCTTTTATCATACATTTTATTTTAGGTTGTGATTATCAAGATCAACTAGAGGTTCTATCTGAACATCATTGTCAGGTTCTTCATTATTTGGTTGAGTATCTTCATGAACCTCATCATTATCTTTTTCATTATCAGAAGGTGAGTGTTCACTAGCATGTTGAGTTTCAGCATCAGAGATAGAGATTTAATTATCAGGAGGTTTTTCTACTCCATGTTCACTAGAGGCATGCAAAGTCCTATCATTTTCTTCTTCTTTTTCTTTCTAGAAGGACTAGGTGATGTGGTGTTGTTCCTTTGTGAATCCTGTTTAGTTATTTTTGGGTATCTATCAGGATAATGTGGTTCCTAAGTCATTTTGCCTCCTCTAGTTGCAACTCTAACATCAAAGTCATGTATATTCTTATTCATTTCATCTAGCAACTCTCTTTGAGATTTAGAAACTTGTTCTAACTGGGTTTTAACCATAGAAGCATGTTTTCCAACACCTCTAAGATCATTTGAGATTCTAAATAACAAGCCACTCAAGCGAGCAATCATATCAGAGTTGTATTTCAATTGTTTCATAACATTTGCATTGAAATGATCTTGTTTTCTAATATATATTTCAAACTCATAAAGGTATTGGCTGCATACTGTGAGGATTTTCATTATCATTGAACTTCATTAGAGAATTTAGCACTACCACCTTAGGAAGTGGTGGTGTATTAAGCCCATGTATTTTTTCAATAGGAGCTAAATTTTTTACATCCTCAGCTCTAATACCTTTTTCCTTCATAGATTTCTTTGCCTCTTGCATATCTTCAGGACTGAGATATAATATACCCACCTTCTTCGGAGTATGTTTTGAGGGAGTCCTGGATTAGGGGGCCCTCGGACGTCCGAACTATGGTACGTGGGCCGGACTGATGGGTTGTAAAGATACCAGACCGAAGATTATCTCCCGTGTCCAGACGAGACTCTCGACGTGGAAGGCAAGCTTGGCGTCCCAATATGAAGATTCCTTTCTCTGTAACCGACTTTGTACAACCCTAGTCCCCTCCGGTGTCTATATAAACCTGAGGGTTTAGTGCGTAGAAAAGAAGAAATCATAATAATAATTAGATAGGCTAGACTTCTAGGGTTTTAGCCATTATGATCTCGTGGTAGATCAACTCTTGTAACCCCCATACTCATCAATATTAATCTAGCAGGACGTAGGGTTTTACCTCCATCGAGAGGTCCCGAACCTGGGTAAACATTGTGTTCCTTGTCTCCTGTTAAAATCAACCTCAGACGCACAGTTCGGGACCCCCTACCCGAGATCCACAGGTTATGACATCGACATTGGTGCTTTCATTGAGAGTTCCGCGATGTCGTCACCAAGATGTTCGATGGCCCAATCAATCATCCACAACAACATTGTCCAGGGAGAAACCTTCATCCCCGAACGAATATTCTTGTTCGACGGCTTCGTACTACAGGCCAACTCGCTTGGCCATCTAGAGTAGATCGATAGCTACGCCCCTGGCCATCATGTTAGATTCGGAAGCTTGAACTATGCCACGGACATCCGCGGAGACTTGATCTTCGACGGATTCAAGATCACGGCAGTAGCTGCTCCCCGTCACCATGATGAACATGACTTAAATCTGTCATCAAACCACACCCAGGAGATAGAACCTGCAACTGCTTTGGCTCTAGATCCGGAGCAGATCACGCCATCCGAGGATGGGAGGCTCAACCCCACCACGAAGGCCGCAGACTCAGCGGTGTAGGAGCCGCACACAGACCCAACTCAAGTGAGATCTGTGTTACCAGAACCTCGGGCATGTTTCAGGCTATAGGTTCCGAAGCATGTGCGTCCGCGCACGACGAGCTTGATCGGGCATCGATCATTGAATTCAGCTCTGCGGACATCTTCCGGCACTCGCCTTTAGGCGACGTGCCAAACTCATTAAAAACACTATCCTTAGCGGGGAACTCACAACCGAATTATATCCGGTTTGAACTGGAGGCTGATGATGGAGAATTTCGCTTCCCACCCCCCGCCCACTTAATAGCCACTATCGAAGACTTAACTGACATGCTCGATTACGGCTCCGATGACATCGATGGTATGGACGACGATGCCGGAGAAGAAGAGGCTCAAAACCCGCCATTTACCGGACGCTAGAGGACCACTTCCTCGTATGACGTATACATGGTGGATGCACCAAAAGAGAATAGCGGTGATGATAAGGAAGACCCAGTTGAGAATAAACCTCCCGAGATACAACCAAAGCACCGGCGTCAGCGGCGCCGCTCTAAGCCACGCCGCAGCAAGGACAGCAACACCGGCACAGGAGAAGATAACACTCCGGACGGTGCTGAAGACAATGAAGACCCCATTGAGGAAACTTCCGAGCAAGATGAACGGGAAGACAAGCAAGTTAGCCCTGATGAACAGGCCACGCACGAAGACTCAGAGGACGGTAATTATCTTCTGCTCTCCAAGGATGAGGCGAGCCTCGGCACTGAGGATTTGATCATGCCTGAGGAACCTCTCGAGCAGGAGCGCTTCAAGCGCCAGCTAATAGCCACTACAAGGAGCTTGAAAAAGAAATAGCAGCATCTTCAAGCTGATCAAGATCTTCTCAATGATAGATGGACTGATGTCCTGGTAGCCGAGGAATATGGCCTCAAGTGCCCAGCCAAAATTTACCCGAAGCGCAAATTGCTACCTCATTTTGATGACGAGGCATTGGAGCTCGTACCATCATCGCGCAATGCGGCTGACCGACCAGCACGTGGTCGAGATAAAGCGACAACTCAAGTCGAACACCAGCCTGCCCTGCCTCACCATAAAGGCAGAGATAAAACAGCTCGGGGACACACATATGACCTACGGCAGGGCTTGGAGAGTAGAGCAGGTCAGAACAAATCGATATATGGATGACGGGGACGTGCCCCGACACGCGATAACGGCTATCTAGCCGGACGCAATAGTCATACTCATGCCCGGGCCGAGAACCGCAGACCGACTCCATCCTAGCTACGTCGTGACGTGGCCCGATATAGAGGCGCTGCTCACCCACTTTGCTTCACCGATGAAGTAATGGAGCATGAATTCCTAGAAGGGTTTAAACCCGTAAACATCGAATCATACGATGGGACAACAGAACCCGCGGTATGGATCGAGAACTTTCTTCTTCACATTCATATGGCCCGCGGCGATGATCTCCATGCCATCAAATACCTCCCACTAAAACTCAAAGGACCAGCCCGGCACTGGTTGAACAGTCTGCCTGAAAACTCCATCGGTAGCTGGGAGGACTTGGAAGAGGCCTTCCTTGACAACTTCCAAGGTACATATGTTCGACCTCCGGATGCTGATGACTTAAGTCACATAATTCAATAGCCCGAAGAGTCAGCCAGGAAACTCTGGACTAGGTTCTTAATTAAAAAGAACCATATCATCGACTGTCCGGATGCTGAAGCTTTGGCGGCCTTTAGACACAGCATCCTGGATGAATGGCTCGCCCGACACCTCGGCCAAGAGAAGCTGAAGTCCATGGCAGCCCTTAGGACACTTATGACCAGCTTTTGCACGGGCGAAGATAGCTGGCTAGCCCGTAGCAATAATAGTGCAAGCGAACCTGACACTGCGGAAGCCAAAAATAGCAACAGTAAGCCCCGACGCAACATACACAAGCGTCGAAACAACAGTGATAATACCGACGACAGGGCGGTCAACGCCGGATTCAGCGGCTCCAAGTCCAGCCAGCGGAAGAAGCCATTGAAATGGAACAATTTGGGCCCATCCAGCTTGGACCGCATACTCGATCTCCCATGCCACATACACGACACTCCTGAGAAACCAGCCAATCGCACCAACAGAGAATGTTGGGTTTTCAAATAGGCTGGCAAGTTAAATGCCGAGAACAAGGAGAAGGGGTAGCAAAGCGAGGACGATGACGAGGAGCCCCAACCACCAAACACAGGGGGACAGAAGAAGTCCCCCCCCCAAGTTAAAATGGTAAGCATGATATATGCTACCCACATCCCTAGGAGGGAACGCAAGAGCGCGCTCAGGGACATCTACACGATGGAGCCAGTCGCCCCAAAGTTCAACCCATGGTCTTCTTGCCCGATCACTTTTAATCACAGGGACCATCCGACCAGTATCCATCGTGGCAGTTCAGCCGCACTGGTCCTCGACCCAATCATTGATGGATTTCACCTCACATGGTCCTCATGGACGGTGGTAGTAGCCTAAATCTGTTCTATCAGGATACAGCATGCAAAATAGGCATTAATCCATCAAGAATTAAGCCCACAAAGACTACCTTTAAAGGAGTCATACCAGGTGTAGAAGCCCACTATACGGGCTCAATCACACTAGAGGTTGTCTTCGGATCTCTGGACAACTTCCGAAGCGAGGAGCTAATCTTCGATATTGTTCCCTTTCGCAGCGGCTATCACGCACTGCTCGGACGAACCGCATTTGCACTCTTCAACGCGGTGCCACACTACGCTTATCTTAAGCTCAAGATGCCTAGTCCACACGACGTCATAATAGTCAATGGAAACACGGAACGCTCCCTCCCTACCGAGGAGCACACCGCTGCGTTAGTAGCAGAAGTACAAAGTGGCCTCCTCTTGCAAAACCTTAATTCATTGGCCGAGCTCCCAGACACTGTCAAACGAGTCCGGACTACTCTGCAGTAGGACAGCCCAGCTCGTCAAGAGCTCGACTAGCAATTCGGCCTGTGTCCCAGTCCCAACCAAGAAGCGGCATTCATACCGCGCGTACATAACTATGCACTCAAAATACCATGGGCATAGACGGAGGCATAACTATCTCGTGATCCATAATATGGCTCGACCGCTCCTGGACACACATATTTTCAATTTTTCCTTTTTTTCCTTTTTAGGTCTTTTTTCCGCAGGTTTCTTCTGACGACCTGATCAGCGGTCCTCTCGGAATGATGGATACACCAAGATGGCAAGAAGCACTGGCGTACAAGGGAATTCTTAGATGGTCTCTTTAACGCTCACTCTACCTACTTTCAGGACCCGCACATAGCTCTCCCTTGGTTGTGGCATGTTAAATAGCCTGGTTTCTTATTGCACCACTTGTACAAATACGCTTTGACGTATTAATCAAACCATAATGGAAACAGTTTGGGGCCCAACTTCTGCAGCATTAGCTTACTACCTTTTTTCCTTTTTCTTTGATGATTTTCTCAAAGTTGCGACCATACACTTTGGTACACTTTAATCTGCCAGGGGCTTCATCGCCACCCATAATACGGCAACAAAGTCCAAACACTTTCTACAAGATAGTTCGGCACCCCGAATTTAGCATTATATCGATTGGCTCCGAATCATGTCTTTGGTAAATAGTTGGGTTGCCCGGCTCCTGTGCTTAGTACCTTACGTTCCGCTATATCGGCTAGGGTAGTAAAGGGAGAAGTACTATGATTGTGTCCTGGTTTATCCGGATGAGTACCTCAGTAGAGAAAGCCGAAAACTAACTGTCATGATGTGGCGAGAACCGGTCAGCTCTTCGGAGGTTTCAAATCTTTAGTGATTTTTTCCGCATTATGCGATGAATCGGCTTTTTACCCGATCAGGTGTTTACAGTACCCTAGTTCAGATACTAGGGGCTGCGCCTAAATTTTCATTGTAGAACTCCTATGGCGAAGTGAGGGTGATAAAGCCACATAGTCCGATTGCCTGGTTCATTGCGATAAACACCTCCTTTAAGGACCAAACAAATTGGATCTGGAGTGTTTAGAGTCCATCCCGAACACCCCCCGTACTACCTATGTGGGGGCTGAAGCCGACGATTGGCCAACTCTCAAAATTTCATAAACACGGCCGCACAGGAGGTAAAATATTAAACAAACATTGTATTACATAGACGAACTTGTTTTTATAATACAGGGGAGGACAATATAAATATAACTGTATTCATTCAAAGATTACATCCTCCGTACACTACTCCGCCACTATGCGGGATCCCTCAAGGACTTCGTAAAATATCGCTCGGGCGTGCGGTGATCCTTGCCCACGGGTGGTCCTTCGTTTGCGATCGTGGCAGCATTCATCTTCGCCCACTGCATCTTAACATGGGCGAAGGGCATCCACGCACCTTCGATACAAACCGATCGCTTGATGGCGTCAAGCCGAGGGCAAGAGTCGACTACCGCTTCATGAGACCGAAGTAGCTGCTGGGTATAGCTTCGGCTGGCCACAACTAGACTATCAAGTCCTTCATGGCCAGTTTGGCCACCCTATGTAGTTCGACCAGCTGTTTTAGTTGGTCGCTCAAGGGCACCGAATGTTGTGGCGCAAGGTATTGCGACCAGAATAGCTTCTCCATCGAGCTCCCCTCTTCGGCTCGGAAGAATTCAACAACGTCAGAAAAGCTGCGCGGCAGATCTGCAAACGCCCCTAGAGAACTCCAAATCCAGGTCAGTAAGAGATACCTCTTCTTCACATACTTGCTTTGCATAATAAAAGCCTTACCCGCCGCGATCTTTTTGGCCTCGTGGATTTCCTGGAGGGCGCCTCGGTCCGGGCCTCTTGTGCGCTCTGGCGGGCCTTCTCAAGTTCGGACTCTTGGTCCGCTTGCTGACGCTCCAAGGACTCATATTTCTTCAAAGAGTCCTGAAGCTCCTGCTGGACCTCCCCAGCCCTGCCCTCATGCTTTTTCTGGATGGCTTGTTCCTTCGCCGCCCTCTCCTCGGCCTCGCCTAGCGCTTTCTTGAGGGTTTCAACCTTAGTCGCCGCTCCTACAAACATCACGGCACTACAATCAATATACATCATTTATTCTTTCTGAATATACAACAAGTCTCCATATACCTTGCTTGTCCTCCAGCTGCCTTTCCACAAGGCCGAGCTCTTCTTCGGCCCGCTCCAAACTCTGCTTTAGTCCGGAGACCTCAGTGGCATGAGAGGTGGCGGCAAGCAGCGACGCCTCTGTTCATAAGACATATTTAGTTAGTTTCCTGCAAAAATTACTTGATCCTCTGTCCGACTTTTCTTTCCGAACACCGAACAATGTCTCAGGGGTTACACTGTCTATACTATGACCTTCTCTTTCGCATCACTTACCTCAAAGCCTTTCAGCAGGCTGGTGCAGGCTTTGGTCAGTCCGCTCTTGACGGATTGAACCCTCTCAACCACCATACCCATAAGGATACGGTGCTCGTCCAAAATGGAAGCGCCTTGCAGCGCTTCTAGTAGATTATTCGGTGCCTCTGGTTGGGCAGAGGTCACCAACGGAATAGGCACACCGCCTTCTTTCGAAGGAGGCTGCTTGCCAGATTCCGGAGCCCTATAGGTCTCTGGAACCGTATTCGGCTGGGGTCCGAACTGGACACGGCCCCCATCGCAAGTCTCCATGGGGGTTCTCTCTCCCAGGTGTCCAGCGGCCAAAGGGTCACCCTCTGGTGCCACCCGGACAACCTCCTGAATCTCTCCCTGGCCCGGGAAGGTCCTTTGGGACAGCACCTCGTCATCACCCTTGGTTCTGGGACATTAAGCGGTCAACGGTGACTCGCTGGCCATCGCCTTTGAATCCAGCAAACCTCTTGATGAGGATCGCAAGGAACTGGCGTGGGCCGGGCTATAGGTGTATGATTTAACGCATTAAATCTGCGAACTGAAGAGGCCGAATATATGAATATGTCAGAGTCTTTTGAGTACTCCCGATGCGGCCAGGGGCTTGTTTCGGCGGCGCGGCTCTTGGTTGCTGTCGATGCCCCACGCGGACTTATTCGGGAGGGAGCTCTTCCCCCTCTTGGACGCCTCTACCTCCAGATTTGTGGAGGCCGCCCTCTTCTTCTTTCCCCCTCAGGGGGAGAGCTGCTTTCCTCCTTGTCCTCATTGTCATCTTCGGCGGCGGAGGAGGGAGTCTCATTGTCTTCGGGCGTCCTGTTCGAAGCTCCTTTGCGACGGAGGCCACTCTGGGCCCCCTTGGCCTTCTTCTAGGCCTTATTCTTCGGCGCCTGGTAAGGCGCCGGAACCAGCATCTTTGTTAGAAGAGGGATGGCTGGTTCCTCGGGCAGCGGAGCCGGACACTTAATCTGCTCCGCTTTCTCTGTCCATACCTGAAAAAAATAACTAGTGGAGTTTAGGTATCTTCCTTGAATAAGCAAGTAGAGGATACACCTTGAAACGCGAAAGACTTACCGCATTGTCAGGAAGGGCCAAATCGTGCCCGCGGTCCTTGTCCGTCTCCGGCGGTGTCTCGTTGGCCTTGAAGAGCAACTTCCAGATATCTTCATGCATGGTTCCGAAGAGCCTCTCCAAGGTCTGGTGCTTCTCCAGATCAAATTCCCACAATGGGGAAGTCCGACTCTGACATGGAAGGATCCGGCGAACTAACATCACCTAGATCACGTTGACGAGCTTGATGTTTTTGTCCACCATGCTTTGAATGTGCGTTTGTAGCACGATTAGCTCGTCCGACGAGGACCAATTCGGGTCCTTCTCTATCCAGGAGGTGAGCCACATTGGAGGTCCGGACTTGAATTCAGGAGCCGCGGCCCAGGTGGTATCGCGGGGCTCTGCAATATAGAACCATAGTTTCTGCCACTCTTTGACGGTCTCCACAAAAGTGCCCTTGGGCCATGTGATGTTGGGCAGCTTGCTCACCATGGCGCCTCCGCACTCCGCGTGTTGGCCATCCACCACCTTCGGCTTCACGTTGAAGATCTTGAGCCATAGTCCGAAATGGAGTGGAATGCGAAGGAAAGCCTCACACACGACAATGAATGCCGTGATGTTGAGGAAAGAGTTTGGAGCTAGATCATGGAAATCTAGCCCGTAATAAAACATGAGTCCCCGTACGAAAGGGTGGAGAGGAAACCCTAACCCGCGGATGAAATGTGGGATAAACACCACCCTCTCATTGGGCTTCGGGGTGGGGGCGATTCGCCCGTTGGCCGGAAGCCGATGAGCGACTTCCTTCGCCAGATACCCGGCCTCCCAAAGCTTGGTGATGTCCTTATCCTTGATGGAGGAGGCCATCCATTTTCCTTGTGCTCCAGATCCGGACATGGTCGAGTGCTTCCTTGAGGAGGAAAAGATGATAACTCGGGCGCTGAAGCTTGAGAATGGGAGGGCAAAGAGAAGGAGAAGGCGTGGGGGAAAGAAGGGAATCCTTATCTCCTTATAAGGGAAGTGAATATCAAGCGCCTCCCCACTTGCCTTGACACTCGCATGTTCCCAAGGGCCATGCGAATGGCGCGGTTGGGTTACCCACGCCCATATTGATGAGAATCCCGCAATAAGGGGACACGATCTCTGCTTTGCCAAGACGTGCCAATGAGACCGCGTCCCGAAGCGGCAGGCCGAAAAATGGTTCGAAATAATGACCAGGTGGTGATGTGGTGTCACATTACCTATAGTCATCAGCGGATTGGACTCAAGATATATTATACTCTATGCGGTTGTGTGTGGAATTTGTTTTGCAGAGCCGGACACGTTCGTTGCGTCCGAAGACTGTGTTGGAGTATTCGGAGGAGGAACCCTCCTTGCAATGCCGAAGCCAGTTTGCGCCCAGACACCTCATCATTGAAGCCTAGTTCAGGGGCTACTAAGGGAGTCCTGGATTAGGGGGTCCTCAAACGTCCGTACTATGGTACATAGGCCAGACTAATGGGTTGTAAAGATACCGGACCGAAGATTATCTCCCGTGTCCGGAAGGGACTATCCTTGGCGTGGAAGGCAAGCTTGGCGTCCCAATATGAAGATTCCTTTCTCTGTAACCGAGTTTGTACAACCCTAGTCCCCTCCAGTGTCTATATAAACCGGAGGGTTTAGTCCGTAGAGAAGAAGGAATCATAATCATAATCATATAGGCTAGACTTCTAGGGTTTTAGCCATTACGATCTCGTGGTAGATCAACTCTTGTAACCCCCATACTCATCAATATTAATCTAGCTAGACGTAGGGTTTACCTCCATGGAGAGGGCCCGAACCTGGGTAAACATTGTGTTCCCTGTCTCCTGTTACCATCAACCTCAGACGCACAGTTCGGGACCCCTTACCAAAGATCCGCCGGTTTTGGCACCGACAGGTTTAGGCTGTGGTTTAGGAAGAGTTCAATCATCATAATTTTTCAATATGTTATTCAATAATTCCTCAGCTTGCCCAACAGTTCGTTCCCTGAAAACACAACCAGCACAACCATCTAGGAAATCCCTAGAAGCATCAGTTAGTCCATTATAGAAGATTTCAAATATTTCATTTTTCTTAAGAGGATGATCAGGCAAAGCATTAAGTAATTGGCAAAGCCTCCCCCAAGCTTGTGGGAGACTCTCTTCTTTAATTTGGACAAAGTTAAATATTTCTTGTAATGCAACTTGTTTCTTATGAGTAGGGAAATATTTTTCAGAGAAGTAATAAATCATATCATGGGGACAACGCACACAACCAGGAGCAAGAGTATTGTACCAAGCTTTAGCATTACTCTTAAATAAGAACAGAAATAATTTGAGAACATAGTAATAGCGAGTTTTCTCATCATGAGAAAAAAGGGTGGCTATGTCATTTAACTTAGTAAGATGTGCCACAACAGTTCCAGTTTAATAACCATGGATATGATCAGAGTCGACCAAAGTAATTAACTCTAGGTCAACAGAGAATTCATAATCCTTATCATCAATAAAGATTGGTGAAGTATTAAACTTAGGATCATATTGCATTCTAGCATTCAGAGATTTTTCTTTATACTTGCATAATAATTTCTATAGATCATCTCCATCCTTTCAAGCAAGAATATCTCCAGTTGTCTCTTCATTCATAACATAGCCCTCTGGTACCTTAGGCAATGCTTATCTAGGAGGGCAAGTTCTAGTAGGTGTTTCAAGATTTCCAGTTTGAAGCTCATCATCAGATTCAACAACATCATGTTGTCTTACTCTAGCAATTTGTTGATCAATAAAATCACCAAGTGGCACATCATTATCATCAAGCAAGGTACTAGCATCATCATAAGTATCATTCATTGTAGAAGTAGCATCATCAATAACTTGCAACATATCAGGATTAATAGCATGTGGTGGTGTTGCAAGTTTACTTATAACAGAAGGTGAATCTAAAGCAGAGATAGATGGCAGTTCCTTACCTCCCCTCGTCTTAGAGGGATAAACCCTAGTCTTAGCATCCTTCAGATTCTTCATAGTGATAAATTGATAATAATGCCAAGCGACTCAACAAATATAGCTATGCTCCCCGGCAACAGCACCAGAAAAAGGTCTTGATAACCCACAAGTATAGGGGATCGCAACAGTATTTGAGGGTAGAGTATTCAACCGAAATTTATAGATTCGACACAAGGGGAGCCAAAGAATATTTGCAAGTATTAGCAGCTGAGTTATCAATTCAACCACACCTGGAGATTAATTATCTGCAGCAATGTGATTAGTAGCAAAGTAGTATGATAGTTTTGATAGTAGTGACAACAACAATAATAACGGTAACATTGATAGCAGTAGTTTTGTAGCAAGTGCAACAGTAACTATAGCAGTAGTAACTTAGCAAGAACAATATATGATAAATTCGTAGGCATTGGATCGGTAATTTGTTGGATGATATTCATCATATGTCAGTCGTAACCTAGGGCGATACGGCACTAGCTCCAGTTCATAAATATAATGTAGGCATGGATTTCATAAATAGTCATATGTGCTTATGGAAAGAACTTGCATGACATCTTTTGTCTTACCCTCCCATGGCAGTGGGGTCCAATTGGAAACTAAGGGATATTAAGGCTTCCTTTTAATAGAGAATCGGAACAAACCATTAACACACGGTGAATACATGAACTCCTCAAACTATGGTCATCACCGGGAGTGATCTCGACTATTGTCACTCCGGGGTTGCCAGATCATAACACGTAGTAGGTGACTATAACTTGCAAGATCGGACCTAGAACATGGATATAATGTTGATAACATAAATGGTTCAAATCTTAAATCATGGCACCCGGGCCCAAAGTGACAAGCATTAAGCATGGCAATGTCATAGCAACATAAATCTCAGAACATAGTGGATACTAGGGATCAAGCCCTAACAAAACTAACTATATTACATCATGAATCTCATCCAACTCCTCACCGACCAGCAAGCCGACGAAGGAATTACTCACTCCCGGTGGGGAGCATCATGGAATTGGCGATGGAGAAGGGTTGGTGATGACGAAGAACGAAGATCCCCCTCTCCGGAGTCCCAAACGGACTCCACATTTGGCCTCCATATCAAGAATAGAAGGTGACGGCGGCTCCGTCTTGTGGATCACGATAATTCTTTCTCCCTGATTTTTTCTAGAAATTTGGATTTCATGGCATCGGTTTAAGGGTCTGCGGGGCCACCAGGTGGGGACAACCCACCTGGGCGCGCCTGGGGGCAGGCACGGCCTGGTGGGTTGTGCTCACCGAGATGCCCCCCTCAGGTGTCTCTTGGCTCAAGAAATTCTCTTCTATTGTATAAAAATTCCTCGCAAAGTTTCATTCCATTTTGAGAACATTTTTTCTACACAAAAACAAGACCATGGTAGTTCTACTGAAAATAGCATCAGTCCGGGGTTAGTTTCATTCAAATCATGCAAATTATAGTCCAAAACAAGAGGAAAAGCGTTAGGAAAAGTAGATATGTTAGAGACGTATCAGAGCTTCACAACAAGTCTAGTGGTGCTTACAAAGCTTCATGTGATTCCCCTACATCATCAAGTGAGAAACAAGTCTTCAATGAAGAATTGAGCCTAATGGTGAAGAAGTTCCAAGTCAAGCTCCTACAATGACAAAAGATCTTCTAGTCGTTATCGCAAGTGCTACAATTGTGGAAGACTCAGACATTACTCTAGTGAGTGTAAGACTCCCTATAAAAGAAGAGAAGACTTACCTGAAAGAAGAAACAGAAGAGAAGAATCACCACCAAGAGAAAGAAGGAGTAGAGATGATCATTATGAACAAAGATCATGTCGCAGAAGGAAGGGTTCGGAAAGGAAGGACAAGTCATCAAAGAGCTACACAAGACGAAGACATCAAGCTCATGTTGGTGAATGGGTATCTGACTACGACTCTGACAACCACTCCGAGCTAAGCTATCACTCAGACTCTGAATATAATCAAGATGAAGGTGTTGCCGGTCTCGCACTAGTGTCATCCATCTCCTACGACATATTTGATTCACCAAATGATGGGATTGGAAGATGCTTCATGGCTAAAGGCCCCAAGGTATCACACCCCGAGTATGTTGATTTCAATAGTGATGAAGATGATTTTCTAGGTGATGATGATTTACTTGTTGATAACTCTAGTGATGGAAACTATGATGAAGTTGCTGTTAATCATGCTAATCAAGACAAAATGAATGACGATGATAAGACGAAGATTGAGCGTCTATCCAAAGAACTAAACACTCTTAAGTTAGCTCATGAAACTACCTTAGAAGATCATCGGGAGCTTTTAATGACTCATGAGAAGCTACGCTTTGAAAAGCCCAATCTAGAGCAAGAGCATGAGTTCTTAAAAGCAATCAAGGATGATCTTCGTAAGAAAAGTTCTTCTTACATTGCGAAGCGTTTACTCTTGACTACTTACATGCCACAAGTAAAATCTGGCAACCAGAGTAAGAAGGATACTTCCTCTAGTAGTAATAATAATCATGCTAAATCGAACAGTGTTGCTTCTAGTAGTTATCTTGATTCCACTAATGATTCTCTTAGACAAGTTACACTTGAGAAAGAAAGTAGCTTATTAAAGGGAATTATAGAGAAAGGTGTTTACAAGAGCCTTACCGGGAGTAAGCAATTTGAGGAAATTGTACGCAAGCAAGGAAGGCACCAAAAGAATCAAGGTGTTGGTTTTGGACGCAAGTTAAATGCCAATGGATTTGAGTGGGAAGAAGATCAATACCCCAAGACAAAGTTTGTTCCCCAACAAGGGAAGTATGATCCCACTTCTTTAAATGGACCACAAGCTCAAGATGATCTTCCACCACAAGACCACAAGCTAAAAGGCAAGGACAAGATTCAAGAAGAGATTGATGCATTTGAAGAAGCTCCTAAGGCCTTGGTCAAGTGGGTTCCCAAGACTACATCAAGTTCTACTTCATCAAGTACGACTACAACTCCAAGGATTCCCATCAAGATGATATGGATCCCGAAGAAGAAAACTAGAGAGTTCTTGAGGGTGACTCCGCCAACATAATTCACTCATATTCATTTGGAAAGGACAAGTGCAATCAAGTTTCACATCTTGCACTAGTTCATGGAGTCACAAACCCTCTTGTTGGT
Organism: Triticum dicoccoides; assembly: GCF_002162155.2. NCBI lineage: Eukaryota > Viridiplantae > Streptophyta > Magnoliopsida > Poales > Poaceae > Triticum > Triticum dicoccoides. The sequence goes on from NC_041386.1 coordinate 194,505,495, forward strand.
AAGACAAGGGACAAGGTAACCTAATGCTCTCATGGATAACATCTTGTGTGAACTTCACTCTATGTCTATGGATATCCTTGTATGTTCCTTGTGGGACTAACCCATGTAGGTATTGAAAGTGCAACTCACTCCAATGGATTGCTCCAAATGATTTACACCAACATTGAGCATCTACATCTTCAATACCTACATGAAGTCATCGTCGACAAAACCCAAGGTTAGTTCATCCCTCTAAGGGGGGATATCACATCTAGGGGGAGCTTTGCTCTATATTGAGCTAAAGCAACTCTAATGGTGTGAACACAACAATGCTTTATGTAAAAGTGGTAACCCAACTTGTGCTTAAATGATGAGTATGAACTACGATCAGATGTTCTCATTTGACTCCTTAGTCAATATACGTATATATAGATGACCTAGTCATTGCCAATTGCGCGATAGATGCTAGAGTGTTTGTGCATGCTTTGCCACATATTTTATTTGCTATATTATTGTGTTAGCATGTTTGTTGCATATTTTTCCCATTCGAGGACATCCATTTGTTGCTTTGGTTGTTTGGTTTTCTTCATTTTGCCAAACAGATGGACAAGAATGCCTAAGAACTCCCTCTAGCTATCTATGCTTTTCTCGTCTCAAACTCTATTCATGCTACATCACAAAGTTTGATCAAGTCGAATTTAGACCCTCCGGGTGAGGAGCACTCGGAGTCACCGATCCGTCAAGGGATTAACTTCGAAAACCTCTTAGTGCATTTCGGTCTACCAATCCATTCCATTCGGTCATACTGAGTTCATTAAGTTGATCTAGGTTTTAATCTCGGTGCAACCGCTTTGAACTATTCGGTCACACCGAGTTGCAGCAACCACTTGCGATTCTGCATCTCGGTGCCATCTAGTCGTTCCACTCAGTCACACCGACAGGGTCTAGATATATATACCCGGGCTGAAAATTTGGAAATTTATCCGAACACGTCACCCACGCGTGTCCAGCTCTGCTGACTCAAGGTCTCCAAATCGTCTCCTCGTCGCCCACGACCTCCTGCCGCTGGTGTCCTCCGTCGTCAACAGAAATCCTCACAGCCGTTGTCGCTGTAGCGGGTTCATCACCAAGCTAGGGTATGAACTCGACCCTTTGTGCTTTCCTCTCTCCGATTGTTAGCACAAAGATGAAAGCCATGATTATTATCACGATTGAAATATTCCTATCCAATTAAAACTTCCTTTAGATTAGTTTTGATCCGAAAACTTAGTGTTAGGTTTCTGTCGAACTCATCTCGGACCGACCGATTTGAAAAATTCGGTCTCACCGATTTGGCCTAGGCCATTGCACCTGTACTACTCGGTCTGACCGAAGCATACAAATCAGTTTGACCGAGTTTACTTTCTCAGTGAAACCTCGGAGTCACCCAACTGTGTCTTGGTCTAACCGATTTTGCATGTTTATACTCTAAAGTTTCTTCGGTGTCACCGAGTTTCTCTAATCGGTAGCTCTAAAATGGTTTCTGCAGAAAACTAAAATTAAGTTTTTGAGTCATTCTTTTTGCCAAAATAGTTGTTCTTGTGATGCTCATCTACTCTACCTATACCCATCTATTCACAGGGTCAGTTTTAGCTATGTCAGACTAGAGTGACAGCCAGAACAAGTCAGAGGAGCATCAAAATCTTAGTGAGGGCACTAGTCCCTCAAGCAGCTCAGATGATGGAAGCAGAAGCACACCCAGCAATTTGCCTAAGGCTGCTACTAGGCATAGGAAGAAGAGAACCTCATAGTTTGAAGATGAGGATTATATTGCTGATGAAGAGGTCACTTCCAAGAAGAAGATGATAAAGAAAGAACAAGTTGCTGCTACTGCTGGCATTAAGCCAGGCATGAAAGTAAAGGCTCCTACTCAGGGGAAGCCTATGTCCAAAGCCAGGGCCTCAACTTGAAACTTTGTAATCAAAGGAAGAGGAGGCTACTGGAGGCAATAAGAGGAAGGAAACGGTCAAGAAGACCATGGCCAGGGTGATTGGAAAGCCTTCCATGATAGAAGAGCCTGATGAAGATGAGGAAGACGATGAAGAAGAAGTTGCTGCACCAGCTCCCAAGACACAAAAGTTCATGGGAGATGCAATTAAGTCTGAGGCTGTAACATCCAAGCCTAAGACTGCTCCTAAGAAATCTGCACCCAAGAGATCTACTAGGAACATCCTAGCTACTGAGAAGAACAAGGCCCAGTGCCTGAAGTTCAGGAAGATGAAGAGGCTCAAGTACTAAGAAAGCTCAAGCCCATTATACCTGACCATGATGACAATCATCCCATTGTAGAGAACATGAAGTTAAGGAAAGATGTTGGTCTCAGACTATGGAGTCAAACTAATCCTTATTCTACAAGGAGAAGAACTGCTATGGACTGCAGGTTTCACACTAAGGAACATCAGGACTTCTATAAGACAGTCCTCATGGACAAGAAGCCCATAGTCACTGACATGAAATGGGTCGATTGGACTTTCATTGGTGACAATGAAGATCATTTCCTAGGGGTTCATGAGAGCTTCAGAATGAATGGAGTTGATGCTTTTGTGGGTCAGAAATTGACCAAGTGGAATGATGAGATGGTGATGTAGTTCTATTCCACAGCTCACTTTTACCCAGATGGCAAGATATTCTAGATGACTGAAGGCACAAGATATCAATCTTCAATTGCTGAGTGGGCCAAGCTAATCAATGCTCCTGAAGAAGGAGAGAATGATGATGATGTGTATGCCAAGCCCAGGAAGGACCACAACTCCATGGCTCATATGTACAAGGAAATACCTGATGATGCCTCGGAAACTCACAAGTTTGGGTCCATTTATTATCTACTGTTAGGATTGACCACAATCAACATTATTCTAAGGCACACTCTGCTGGCCAAGTATGGATATCATATGATGATTTGTGGTCATTCAATCAATTTTCTGCATATGTTTGATGTGCCAGAGAAGTTCAAGGTGATGACCTTGATAGTTGATATTGTAAAGAGGACTGCAACTGATCACAAGAGGTCATGTGGCTATTCTCCACATATTTAGATGCTTATTAATTCCAAGATGGGCACACGCACATACTTGCTTGACAAAGAGCACCTTCCCTTGAGGCCAGATTTTGAGGATAACATAGTTGTCATGGATGCTTTACATCCTACTTCTGTTGAGGCTCAGGAGAAGAGAGAGAAGGCTAAGGCAGAAAAGGCTTTCAAAGATTCCATATGCCTCAGCTGCAAATCTCAAGACCAAGCAGGACCATCTCAGCTATCTTCTTGAAGCTACAGTGAGGATTGAGAAAGGACGAACCACCCCGATTGAAAACCAAGAATGTCTTGAGAGAATCATTGAATCTAATTTTTTGATCTAGACTTGAAGGTCATAGAGATTCAGACTGCAATTGAGTAACTCCAAGAAGAAGCAGAGGAGAGGAGAGGAAGAACTACTACATATGCTTATCAGAGGGTGCCTAGGTCACAAAGGTCTGCAGTAGTGCCTGTCAGTGACACAAGGGCCACAACGTCAGCACCTGCAACCACAGCCTCAGTTGGCCTTCCAGTGGCAACCGCTCCACTTCCTCAGACATCAGCTAAAGTCTTTGCATATGCTGCTCTCTCCAGGCCATCTTCGCACTCCAGAGCTCCAGGAGATCGTGCTTAGAGCGCCATATAGCACTATGCATTTTAGAGGTTTTTGGTAACTTGTTGCCAAAGGGGGAGAAAGTCTATAGATCATATGCTGAGAGAGAGAGAGAGTGTCTTGCTTCTTATTTGTCTCTCTTGCTACTTTTTTGCTCATTTTGCTCGTGTGTTTGCTACAATATTTGTGCTTGTGTGTGAGATACTTTTATGATCATGTGGTTGATCATATTATTCTTTTATATGTGTGCTTGAATGATGCTATCGTATTGTTTGAGTATGATCAATCATATCTGTCTTGGTGGTAAGTGCATGCTATTTTTATTCTATCATTTTTTGCGCTCCAACAAGATGTATGTGACATGGAAGAGTAACCCATGATCCTAATCTATTGTGCATTTGCATTCAAAAGCAAATCATAAATAATGCACACATTTAGGGGGAGCTCTTGCTTATCGCATACTTCTCAAAGCGACGAGATATTTCATTCTTATTATCACTTGTCGAAGGTTTGATCTATATGTTGTCATAAATTACCAAAAGGGGGATTGTGTGAAGATGAGAATTCTTGAGACAAAACCACAATGCATTTATGCCTCTAAGTCGTGGCTCGACACGTGGGAAATATAGCCGCATCATGGGTGTTACACTCTATGTCTTTAAACCTTTTTGGTCCTTACTGACAAAAGGGGGAGAAGCTTATGGGTTGATAGTCTTCAAGCGGGTCATTATCCTTATGGGTGGTTGCATTATTTTTGCTAAGTCTTTACAACTCTCGTCTTTTGAAACATTTGTTTCTTTGAGTTGTAACACTTAAAGTCGATGGTCGTCTGCTACTTTTTCTGCTACAATGTGATGCGATGATAAATTCTGCATGAAGCTATTATGCAAACGTCCATTTTTCATTATGCATGTCATTATCTTTGTTATCTCCTTATATGCATGATGAATTGTCTTCATAAGTTGAAGAGGATCTCCACAATGTAAAACCTGCCATGTGCATTTGCATTCAAAATCAAACTACTTATATGCACATCTTCAGGGGGAGCCCTTTACCACTTATGAAGAGAATCCCTTAATCCATAACTTCTGCATACTTTTATCCTTGTTGAAAACTTCAACCGGTTTGTCATCAATCACCAAAAAGGGGGAGATTGTAAGTGCATCTAGTGCCACCCTTAGTTGGTTTTAGAGTATTGACGACAAACTTGGTTGAGGGGCTAATGTGTTTGTTAGAATTGCAGGATAACACAGGTAATTGTCCCATATTGATTCAGTTTACCTACCAGAGATGACCCCTAAAAATGTGTGAAGACATTGAAGACAATGGTGGTTTGTGAAGATATTCACAGTGAAGATTATGACATGAGAAGACATTCACATGAAGACTATGGAGTGCGAAGACATAGTTTTTTCGTAGTTTCCGTTTCTTCTTTGTTGAGTCATAGGAACCATCGTACTGTTAAGTGGGGTCTAAGTGAACAAAGTCAGAGTGACTGATGGGATGCTCAACCAAATCCCATGTCTTCGAGCGAAGACAACGAGAGAAAATCTTATCTAGAGCTGGATGAGTCAGCTCTACTTGTAGCCCAAGTCAAGCTGCCGCGTGTGTTTGAAATCTGACCGTTGGACACGTGTCAGTTCATTAGTGACCCAGGGTCATTTTAGACAAATTAGGTCGGGTTACCTCCTGTCCATAAATAGCCCACCCCATACACCATAAATTAGTGGCTGCTCAGACTTAGTGCATGACTTTTGTCATTTGAGAGCAAGCCACCTCCAAAGCATTTGAGAGAGAGATCCTTGCGAGGACAAAACCCAAAACACCCAGGGCCAAAGAGTGTTAGGCATCACTGAAGTCTTTCTGTCCACATGACTTGAAGACTTGTTACACTTGAGGACTGTGAATCCTCTAGTCGGTTAGGTATCACGTTCTAAGCATCCAAGAGTCATTGTGGATTGCCTGTGAACAAAGTCTATGAAGGTTTGGAAGTCTACCTTGAAGACTTACCAGAGTGATTGGGCGAGGACTGGATGTCCTTAGCTAAAGGGGAATAAGGTGAAGCCGCAATCTTGTGAGTTGAATCTCAGCCTCCCTAACCAGACATACAATTGTCACAGCAACTGGAACTGGTCTACCAAATCCTTGTCTTCACCAACCAACTGGTTCTATCCTTGACTTTCCTTTACTTTACAGTTTTTCTTCATGAAGTCATTGTTTGCCTGTATGATTTGATTGACTTCACTAAGTGAAGAATGTTTACTATTTAGCTTCATACTATCTTCCATCCTGATCCATACTACCTAGCCACTAATAGTATTTGTACTTTCACTTCATTGCTTACTAGACTATGGCCTGTCTAGTGTAGTCTACCTTCCGCTGCATATCAATAGGTTCATTTCTACTATTTGTCTTCAAAGCCCTCGTGTTTTGAAGACTTTCCTAAAAATCGCCTATTCACCCCCCTCTAGTCAATAACTAGCACTTTCAATTGGTATCAGACAAAGGTGCTCCCTTGTTCTGTGTGATTCGGTTTAACCACCTAGAGTTTTAGCTATGTTGACTGCAGGGATAATCAAGGTCTCCGCTGCATGCCCTTTCTTCGATGGCACTTATTACCCCTACTAGAAGAATAAGATGCGTATGCATCTTGAAGCCATTGACGTCGACCTCTGGTATGTCGTCAAGAACGGAGTTCCCAAGGTCGGTGAAGGTGTCACCGTTGTTGCTGTCAAGAGGTTCATTTAACTAGACTTGACCGCCAAGAACATCATCTGTGGTCACCTGAACAAAGGACAGTACGGCCGTGTGAGTGCACTAGAAACTGCGAAGCTAGTCTGGGACTGGCTCTCTAAGGTCAACGAAGGCATCTCAACCCAGAGAGTTTCAAGGATAGATGTTCTTCGCAACCTCTTCAACCGCTTCAAGAGAAATGACAATGAGAATGTCCAGCTCACGTTTGATCGCCTCACTGATATCACAAATGAGCTTCGCGCACTCGGCACTACTGAGATCACCAAGCATGAAATTGTGAAGAAGCTCCTAAGATCACTTGACAACTCATTTGACACCCTGGCCCTGATGATTCAAGAATTCCTTGACTTTAAGACTCTCGATCCGTCTGACATACTTTAGAGGCTCAACACACATGACTTCCAGTTATCTGAGAAAAGAGATATCTATGGTCCCAACTATGGACGAACTCGCGCATTGAAGGCAAAAGTTGTTTCCTCATCTGAAGAAGAATCTGACTGCAGTTCTGAGGATCCTGAAGACATTGGAAAGGAGCTGACTATGCTTGTGAAGAAGTTCCAGAAGTTCACCAAGAAGAAAGGCTTCAGAAAGTCTTCAAGATCCAGCTCAAGAAATGATGAAGCTTCCTCTCATGACTACAAGAAGAGAACATGCCACAAGTGCAAGAAACCTGGTCACTACATCTCTGAGTGTCCTCAATGGGACAATGAGACCAAGAAGAAGAGGAGCAAAGAATATGATTCTGATGACAAGAAGAAGAATAAATCCTCAAAGTCTTCATCAAAATCTTCGTCCAAGTCTTCATCACACAAGAAGAGCTCATCAAGCAAGGCTTGTGTGTTTGTTGGCAAGGAGATGGATTCAGAGGAGGATTCTGCTTCTGAGGAGGCAGAGGTGGAGTCTGAGGAGGAGTCCGATTCAGGCATGCAAGTCTAGCTCTAGCTTCAACATATGTCGCCAAGTCCATCTTCAACACTGAAGACAATGGCCACGTCACCAACGCTGATGGTAATGATGTCGATGACTCTACTCCCACTACTGCTTCATGGCACGTGGTACCAAGGTAAACTCACGCGATGCTACGCAAATGTGAATCTAAACCTAGCTACAAAACACTTGCTAAAATTGGAGCAGAACAACAAAATGCTACGGAACATATTCAAAAGTTGCTAGACAAAAGCGATGAGCTGTTGGACGCGGAAATCACTCGAACTCAGTCCTTAATTGAAGACATTAAAAATGTTTATGTTAAGTACGAAGAACTTGAAAGTCATCATGAAACGCTCTCAACTACTCATGAAAATCTCTCATATGGTTGTCTCCAAAGGAAGCAAGAGCTTGAGAACTTGAGATCGGCTCATGAAGATCTTCAAAAGGAGAACGAGTCACTCTGCGCTCAATGGATCAGTTCCGATCAGGAAGGGTTTGAACCACCACGTCTAAAATGCCTTGATTATGATAATGTTATCTCTATTGCTGAATGTTCTGCTGCTGCTACTGTTGCAATATCTTCAAATGCTGATGTGGTTACTAACCCCTCTACTGAGGATACCACTACTATTGCTGATGAGAGTGCCGGGTTGAAGACATTGCTTGAAATAGCGATGTACAAAAGTCTCAAGGGGCATAAGACACTATGCGATGTCCTCAAGAAATAGATTCTAAACCGAAACCCTAGGAAAGAGGGTGTTGGGCTCGAGAGGAAAATGAATGTTGATGGTTCTTACTGGAAGCCTGAGTAGTACCCCAAAACCACATGGGTTGATGCAAAGGGAACTTCAGTGGATCCACCTACCTTATCTGGCTTCACTTGTGCTAACCTAATTATCATTGATGAATCCTTTGATGCAAACTATAAACTGTTTAAAAATCAGAATGGTGAAGTGTTTGCCAGGTATATTGGTACTAAGTGCAGGAATGGACCACCTTTGAAGAAGATGTGGGTGCCCAAGAGTTGTCTTGAGAAACTTCCTGTGAATGTCGTCACGACACCATCTGGGAAGAAGACAAATCCCAGACCAAAGGCTTCGTATGGTCCAAAGGCTTCATACAGACAGAGCACTCATTAGAGTCACCCTAACGCCAATGTTTTGCAGGGAAACCATACTCAGACATATGAATATGAGTGTGTTTCATCAAACCGCTATGTCCATAAGACCAAGAACTATTCTACTTATTCTTATGAGTATTATTCACCACCTGCAAGGCTATTTTCTAGGGATCCAAAGCTGAAGTTCTCAAATGTTGCACTTAGACTGAAAATGTGGGTGGCTAAGAAAAATTAACTCTCTTTTGTAGGGAAAGGTCTCCGGCCAGAAATCAAAGGAGTCTGATGCTTATTCTAGGGACCTAAAACATCTTGTGGGGCGCAAGATAAAACTCCCAAATGGTCTTACTATGTATTTCATACCAAGATTCCTAGACAAACATCCTATTTATCCTAGGAAGATCCAAACTTTCATAATCCGCTTGTTCGTCAAATGTTTATGCTTCACAATATCCTTGGTGAAGCCTATCCCCCAAACTGCATTGTAGGGTATGACACCAAAGGCTTCAGAATGGATTATGGATAGTGGATGCACTAACCACATGACTGGTGATCTAAGTCTTCTCATGGATTCAACCCTACATCCATCTGACAAGAGTCACATCACATTTGCTGACACTGGTAAAAGTAAGGTATTTGGTCCAGGTAGAGTTGCAATCTCAAAGGATCAGCACATGGATAAAGTGATGCTTGTTGAATCCCTTGGTTTCAACTTAATGTCTGTCTCAATGCTTTGTGATCTGAACATGATTGTGATATTTGGAAAATATCATTGCCTTGTTGTGGGAGTCCTGGATTAAGGGGTCCTCGGACGCCTGGACTATGTAACATGGGCCGGACTAATGGGCTATGAAGATACAAGACAGAAGACTTCTTCCCGTGTCCGGATGGGACTCTTCTTTGCGTGGATGGCAAGCTTGGCGTTTGGATATGTAGATTCCTTCCTTTGTAAAACTGACTCTGTACAACCCTAGGCCCCTCCAGTGTCTATATAAACCGGAGGGTTTAGTCCGTAGAGACAATCACAATCATACATGCTAGACTTCTAGGGTTTAGCCACATCGATCTCGTGGTAGATCAACTATTGTAATCCTCATAATCATCAAGATCAATCAAACAGGACGTAGGGTATTACCTCCATCAAGAGGGCCCGAACCTGGGTAAACAACGTGTCCCATGTCTCCTGTTACCATCGACCATAGACACATAGTTCGGGACCCCCTACCCGAGATCCACTGGTTTTGACACCGACATTGGTGCTTTCATTGAGAGTTCCACTGCATCGTCACTAGAAGGTTCGATGGCTCCATCAATCATCTACAACAATGCTGCCTTGGGGGAGGTTTTCCTCCCCGGTCAGATCTTTGTATTCGGCGGCTTCACACTGCGGGTCAACTCACTTGGCCATCTAGAGCAGATCGACAACTACGCCTCAGGTCATCATATTAGTTTTGGAAATCTGGACTATGTCGCTGATATCTGAGGAGACTTGATCTTCCAAGGGTTCATGACCCCTACCTCCGCTCTGGCCTTAGATCTGGAGCGCATCACCAGGTCCGAAGACGGGATTACTGAGCCCGCCAGACTATCTGCGGCCACTAAGCCCAGCACGGGAGAACCCGAGGAAGTAGTGTTGCTGGCAACCATCAGGAAGCTGGACTCTTCTCTAGACACTATCTCCGAACCCTCGGAATCTGCATCGTGTGAGCCCGGCCAAGGAGTTTCCCTCCCACGGTACTCCACGGGTTTCCTTCTCCCTGGTCAAACCACGCCTTTAAGCGAGGCTCTTGACTTGATGCAATCCCTCGTCATTATAGAGGAGCAATGTCCGAACTACGCCCAGCCCGGACTAGGGGCTGAGAGCGGGGAATTTTACGTCCCACCCACCATCCACTTCATAACCACTGTCGAGGACTTAACTGACATGCTCAACTACGCTCCGAAGACATCGACGGTATGAACGACGATGCCAGAGGGGAGCAGGCCGAAAACCCGCTGTTTATCGGATGCTGGATGGCCACCTCTTCGTATGACGTGTACATGGTGGACACACCCAAAGAAGGTAGCGGCGATGATAAAGAAGATCCAGTCGAGGATAAACCTCCTGAGACACAGCCAAAGCTCTGACGCCAGCGGCGCCGCTCTAAATCACACCGTGGAAAAAACAGCAATACCGGCACGGAGGCAACAACACATCGGACGATGCCGAAGACAAAGAAGAACCCGTCAAGCCGACCTCCGAACAGGACGACCGGGAAGATAGGAAAGCTAGCCCCGACGAACAGGCTGAAAACGAAGACTCGGAGGACAACAATTATCTTCCTCTCTCCGAGGATGAGGTGAGCCTCGGCAACGAGGATTTTATCGTGCCTAAGGAACCTCTCGAGCAGGAGTGCTTTAAGCGTTGGCTAATTGCCACTACAAGGAGCCTGAAAAAGAAGCAGCAACAGCTTCAAGCTGATCAAGATCTGCTCAATGACAGATGAACTAATGTCCTGGCAGCCGAGGAATACGACCGCGAACACCCAACCAAAAGTTACCCGAAGCATAAACTTCTACCCCAATTTGACGACGAGGCCCTCGATCCCGCACCTTCAGCACGTAATGCGGCTGATCGACCACCTCGTGGTTGGGACAAAACGACAACTCAAGCCAAACACCAACCCATACTACCTCGCTGTAAAGGTAGATATATAACAACCAAGGGATATACATATGACCTGCGGACAGACCTAGACAGTAGAGCAGGTCAGACCATATCGATCTACGGATCATGGGGGCGTGCCCCAACGCGCGTCGACGGCTATCCTGCCAGACGTGACAAGCATAATCACGCCCGGGCCGAAAACCGCAGACGGACTCCATCCGAGCTACGTCACGACTTGGCCCGATATAGAGGCACTGCACACCCCCTCTGCTTCACTGATGAAGTAATGGAGCACGAATTCCCAGAAGGGTTTAAACTCGTGAATATCGAATCATATGATGGAACAACAGATCTCGTGGTATGTATTGAGGATTTTCTTCTCGCCCGACACCTCGGCCAGGAAAAGACGAAGTCCATGGCAGCCCGACATCTCGGCCAGGAAAAGATGAAGTCCATGGCAGCCCTCACGACACTCATGACTCGCTTTTGCACGAGCGAAGATAGGGCAACAATAGTTCAAGCGAACCTGGCAGCTCTGAAGCCAGAAATAGCAACGGCAAGCCCCGACGCAACATGCACAAGCATCCAAACAACGGTGATAATACCAATGACACGACGGTCAACACCAGATTCAGTGGCTCCAAATCCAGCCAACAGAAGAATCCATTTAAAAGGAACAATCCGGGCTCATCCAGCTTGGATCGCATACTCGATCGTCCATGTTAGATCCACGGCACCCCCGATAAACCAACAAATCATACCAACAAAAGTCGTTGGGTTTTTGTCGTGGAATCATCATGGTAGATGTCCTAGTGTGAGGACTTAATCGTGTGGCCCAATGCATCTATCCGGTAGTTTGAAGGGGTTGATCGGAATCGAGAGACACAACACGCAAGACAAAGATTTAGATAGCTTCGGGCCCCGGGAAACATCATCCGATAACAACCCTACATGCTGTTTGTGGCTAGGTCTCATTATCATCACGAGGGAGTCACCGTAACTCCAGCTCTCCTAGTTGTGTCTAGAGATAGTGATTATTCAACTTGTCCCTCTTGGGGTGCCCCGCCCCTCCTTATATATGTTGAAGGGGTGGGTTACATGTAGAGTCCAACTCGGACTTAAGACTTAACTATTCTGACTTCTATCCATGGGCTTCTCTCCATGGGCTTCTTAACATTTTGGGCTTCTTAACTATTGATTTACAATCTGGCTTACCATCTGGCTTAACTGTCCAGCATAACTGTCTGCTTAACTGTCCGGCTTAACTGTCCAGCTTAACTGTCCGACTTAAATGTCTGCTTCACTATCTGGCTTATATGACTGTGCCTGCCGGGTTACATGATTGTGTCTGCCGGGTTACATGACTATGTCTACCGGGTTACAAGACTGTGTCTGCCGGGTTACATGACTGTGTCTGCCGGGTTACAATGCTTAAATGTTCCCGCCGGCTTATAGTCTGCCAGGTCACCAATGAAACATTAAGTCCCGGTCGGGTAATATCCGGCCGGGTCACACCGCGGGGTATATCCCCGACATTAGCCCCCAGTTTAATTTGGATTTATCCATGTTAAACTGATCCGGTAAACAAAACACAATAACAATTTTAATAGGTTATGCTCCGGGTTAAATATTCTTTTAAGCCGGCACATGAGCATCCTTAAGTCCTTGTCATTTCCTTCTTCCAGAGAATTCAAGTCAATAAGCCAACTTCATAATCAATTTGTTGACATTGGTTTCTCACAGTGAGAATGTGAAGAATAATTCATTTGACTCAGCTCCCAATGCTTAAAAATATTGGTCTGTCAAATACTCATGTGACCTTCAACCGGCTTAATGATGAAAAACTTGTCGGGCTATAAATAGATAATGTCGAGTTATAATTTTTGCAGACACCTTGTCAATCTGGTTTACTCAAAACTGACAATTTGAGGATTTTTCTCCCTTATATCCATATTACCTATAGCCCCCAAGTGCCAGGTCATTATAAAATAATGAGTAGGGACTTTGTAAATATGATTTATTGATAATAACATCACATGATGTAATCTCCACCATGGGGCTTGAACCCACGTCCATAAGGTTTAAGAGCTTTGTACTCTACCAACTGAGTAGTGGACCTTTCAATATAATGGACTGAGGCTCATGTACCTTGAATTTTTGACAGGAGCAATTGGTAGCCCCCAAGGGTCGGCTCATTACAATGTGATGAGTCGGATCTTCAATAAAATGAGCCAAAAAATGACTTTACATTATCCCCCAAGTGCCATGGTGCATGCTGGCAGTGACTTGGGACTTGCATATTTTATATAATCTCAATCTAAATAATGTAGCCCCCAAGTGCCGGGTCGTAAGCCTGCAGTGACTCGGGACTATTCCTTCCATTGTAGAATAAATTATATCCATTGATAAAATAATATCCATTGCGCTGAAGCAACTTTGAAAACCTCAATCGTAATATTGGTTATTGATAACCATAATAAAAATCCAGCCATGTTGGCTATTAAAGATTTGAATAATATAATCCGGTTTGGAAAACCGGTTCCTCTGATACTGATTCGTACTGCCTGTTTAGGATACCTAGGCAGTAAGGGTGATAACCCAATCTTTAGAAGCCAAAAACTCCCAAATGTTTATGAGTGCCATATACGGTGACTTATCATCCAAAGTCAAGCCGGGTTAATGGAAACCACACTTATAATTAGATTTGAACAAAAAAGTCTCAAGTCAAAACCAAAGATTGTTTGGAAAAAACTTAAACCAAATAAAAGTTGAGGTTTCTAATTCGAATACGATCAGTAAACCGTTCCAAAGGGGTTAAGCTAGGATTCGAATACGATCATGTAGCCCCCAGTGGCTTTGGCATTGCGCCGATCAAGAGGGTACCGACAACTATGTTCTCTTTGGTTTGAATACGACCTATGTTTGAGCAGGAAGCCCCCAAATGACCTTGAGAGGTTTTTAACGACCCTGATTCGAATACGATCCAAGTCATACCCAAAAGGGGTTAAGCTATAATTCGAATACGATCAAGAAGCCCCCTAGTGAGTTTGGCAGTGTGTCGATCAAGAGGGTACTAACAACTATGTTCTCTTTGGTTCGAATACGACCTATGTTTGAACAGGAAGCCCCCAAGTGACCATATAAATTTTGGTATCGCACCGGTCAAGAGGGTACATACAACAATGCTTGATGAGCAGGAAGCCCCCAAGTGACCATAATAAGGTAAGCCGTAAGGCAGGATACCCACGTTTGAACCACACATAATGGCAGCAAGTTCGCTTTGGCAACCTTTAATTTTTCCGAGAACTCGACTCTTGCGAGAGATTAATTGTTTTTGAACCGGAACTTTAAATCGGATTTAAAAGCTTTCAAAACTTTGTGGGAGACAGATTGTCCTTGAGACAGATGTTTGAACCGGTTTTGAGAGATTGAAAGCTTTATAAGAGACAAATTTACCTTGAGCCAGATATTTGAACCGGATTTAAGAGCTTCAAAGCTTTGCGGGAGAGAGATGTCATTGTAGCCCCCGAGTCTTAAGACTACTCGAGGATTAGGCTTGAGACTCTCCATAATTGACCGTGATATAAACCGGTATGAGTCCTGATATGTTAGGCCGGTATTTATCCACCACAGAGTTGATGATTACCACGGTGAAGCTGAAATCAATCGCAGTTGAGCCGGCCGCGGTAGCAGACGGAGGAGTCGTCCATGGCGTTGTAAGCTAGCGTGGACGGGCGAGTCAATCGCAGGCACGTTAAGCCGGCGCGGACGGAAGACTCAGCCTCGGGCGTTGTAAGCCATCATGGACGGGAGAGTCGACCGCGGTCTTTGTAAGCCGGCGCAGACGGACGTCGGTGCAGAAAGACGCTAGCAGCATGCTCTCCGTATCCATGGCATGATAATTATTCTTATAATGAATAATTTTCCTGCATAAAGATATCACAGGCGAGAATAATTGTTCTCAAAAAAGTATTAATAAAAATTAACCGGATGGATTTCACCTGATTCGTCCCGAGAGGAGATAATTCATGTACACCATCCGTGGGTCACCTCCAGCAATTTCAACGGCAATTTAGCATCTCTTCCAAGGAGGTGATAGAGGCGGCGGCGACTCGCAGCGATTGCGCGGCAGTTTAGAATAAGGTCGGCCTGTGGTGACTCAGCACAAGGTCATGACGGCGGAGACCAGCGGAGACTGGCAGAGGCGGCGTTTGAAACGCGACTACATCGGAACCAGAGCCAGGTGGCTCGGAATAGACCCATTGTTCAAAGCATCCAAAAGACTGACACATGTCGTCACATTGACTCTACATCCCTTAGATGAGTTTCTTCAAATATTTAGTATGTCGCAATTGCTCTGTTTGCATTGCACATACCCTCTATGAGAGCATTGAAATGTGCTAAGTCAGGCATTCCATTTTTCTACATTTCTTGTCAGAACACAAAAGCCTTGCTGTACTTTTGCACCCGTCAATTGCAGTTTACAAAAATGCTGTATGTAGAGCTATTTGATGGGCATTTCATTTCCTTCGTTAACCTTCTTTAGCATCTCAATAGGCTTCATCTATCCAGCCGTCCATTGTGGCCTACACCCAATACTTGCCCTCCGCCTTCAAAAAAAAAATACTTGCCCTCCGGAGCTGGAGTCGGAAGCGCGCACCACCACACCCAGCGTGGGCAGGTTCAGACATTGGAGGCTAGGGCGCAGGTCCCTTGGAGGTGTACTGGCCGTAGGCGGTGGACAGCAGGGGCAAGCCAGCGAGCGCAGATGGGTTAGCAGCAGAAGCGCAGCGAACACATTTGGTTGGTCGCAGGGGCAGCGCGACCATGCGCTCACGCGGCCAGAGTCGAGGGGCGCAGCCGGGCGGCGCGGTGCGCTTGGTCGAAGAAGGCACGGCTGTGCTGGCGCCTAGATGCTCGCGGGAGCGCGACGCAGGAGAGTGGCTACGAAGGGACCTGCGGCAGTCGGGAGCAGGTGCCGCAACTCGGACTCGCCGGCGGGAGAGCGCTGTGTGCGAGCTCATGGGCAATGGCACGGGGCCATGGCGGCTTGGAGGCTGTCTCGTGGCAGAGAGGCGGCTCTGTACAGGGCGGTGCAAGGCGGTTCAACGGTGCACCGGCTTGGGTGGAGCAAGGACAAGGCGGGCGGAGCCGTAGCGATGCGAAATGACCATGGCCTGCGCGCACATGGTGGTGAAGTGGAGTCGGAGTCAGGCGACCCGCAGGACAGTGGCGATTTGGAGCCATGAAGATGAGGCCGTGGTGCCTCACACGAGTTGGGCGGCTCGAGCGCAACCAGGCGCCTCAGGAGGCTGGTCGCACGCAGAGCAACACGAGGCCCAGGCGGAGCACGTCGGGGCGGCTTGACAGCCGAGTAGCGAGGCCAAGGCGACAAAGGCCGGCGTGACTTCAATGGTGACTTGACCGTGGCGAGTTACGACGATTCAACGGAGCAGGGGCGGCTCTCTGTCGACATGAGTACATGACTCAGCAGCAACTTTGAAGCATGGCGAGGTATGAAGGCCGGCTCATTACGGCCGCAGGCGGGATATAGTAGAGACGGAGGTAGGTAGCTCAACATGTAATAGTAGCGGCTTGGTGAGGCGCAGAGGCAAGGCGAAGGCTACGGCTGCAGCGGCGTGAGGCCGGGACATCGGAGAGGCGCCAAGCCACAGAGGAGGTGGCAACTTGGTCTGAGGTCCACATGGGGACGGCATGATGTAGTTGAAGCAGCGCCTCGACGTAGCTTGAGGTCGACGACTCAGTAAAAATGCCCCGGGACGGTGGCTCACCGGAAACTAGCGGCTTGGAATGGCACGATCGTGGGGGCGAATCATTACAGCGGGTTGGACATCGGTTTGCTTAAGGCCGGCAGACCGCAGACCTGAACGAGTCCATGCCGGGGATTTCATGCACGACCGCGGAGCAAAGGCACCTGGCGAGATGACAGCCACGAGAGGCGGCCAGCATGCGGGAGAGGCAATGGCGGCTTAGAGCGAGGCCGAGGCAGCATCAGCGGAAGGTTAGCGACACGGTAGGGCCGGTTCGTCAATGGTAGCTTGGCGACTCGGCATTGGAGAACTTGCAGGCGGTGGCTCAAGGCCAGGCACAATGGAGGCAGACCACCGGCGGCTTAACGTGATGTGTTCTCGGCAAAGCGAGGGCGGCTCGACTCGAAGCGGTCCGGTACAACAGGTGAAAGCGGCGGCCAGCCCGGAGTCAAACACAGCGGGAGTGGGCAGTGAGCCGGCGAGCGGCTGGAGGCTCCAGTTGTTGGCGTAACAGACGGCGATAGCTAGCGGCGGGCGGGTTGAAGGCCGCGGCAGTGGAGGCAGCGCGGGGTCGGTTTGACCCGGAGGCAGCGCGGCGAGGCCGGCTCGGGCCCGGAACGGCAGCGGAAGCGGGCGGTGAGCCGGTCCGAAAGCTGGCGGTTCATGCAGAAGAGACTTGGAGTCGGAGTTACGAGGCCCGGGCGTTTTTGGTATTCCTGTGGTGGTTGAGGCCGGCTCGACGAGGCGAGGCGTAGGCAGGTTTGTGAGGCCGAGCTTGGGACGGTTTAGAAACCTGAGGCTGCACGTGCTGCCGGCGGCGGCGGAGGCCAGCCACCAACTAGACCCAAGGTCAAGAACGGGGCGGGTCAACGGAGGAGCCCGAGCCTAAGGATAATCTCCTTCGAGTCGTGGAACGATGCGTTGATCCATCTGACATACCTTTAATCATTAATTTCTTATTGCTCTTCATAATTAGTGTCTGGTCTGTAATCTCATGTGATGGCTCGATTGGGACTTGGCTTTGCACAATCTGCTTCCATCAGACTCGGCTAACCAACGCTGATGCTGAACGAAACCGGTGACTCTAACCATATTGATTGAGTTGCCAATCGATATTTGACCCGCCGGTGAAAACATGCCATAATAGAAAATGATGGTGTTGGCGATTTATGACTTGATCGCTTGCTCAGACAAATGGTAGTTGACCTTTCTTGAAATCTCACGGATAGTAAAATCTTCATCCAAAAAATTGCAAACTCCTCGATCCCTAGGGAAATTCCTCCAAGAACTCAACACCACCGTGCGCAGGCCCCACAATGGGCGCCAACTATTATGGAATCATCACGGCAGATGTCCTAGTGAGGGGACTTAGTTGTGAGGCCAATGCATCTTTGCGATAGATTGAAGGGTTGATCGGAATCGAGAGACACAACACGCAAGACGAAGATTTAGACAGCTTCGGGCCCCGGCAGACATCATCCGGTAACAACTCTACATGTTGTTTGTGGCTAGGTCTCATTATCATCACGAGGGAGTCACCCTAACTCTGGCTCTCCTAGTTGTGTCTAGACTTAATGATTATTCAACTTGTCCCTCTTGGGGTGCCCTGCCCCTCCTTATATATGTTGAAGGGGGGGGGGGTTACATGTAGAGTCCAACTCGAACTTAAGACTTAACTATTCTGACTTCTCTCCATGGGCTTCTCAATGTTTCGGGCTTCTTAACTATTGATTTACAATCTGGCTTACCATCTGGCTTAATTGTCCGGCTTAACTATCTGCTTAACTATCTGGCTTAACTGTTCGTCTTAACTGTCTGACTTAACTGTCTGCTTAACTATCTGGCTTATATGACTATGCCTGCCGGGTTACATGACTGTGTCTGCCGGGTTACATGACTATGTCTGCCGGGTTACATGACTGTGTCTGCCGGGTTACATGACTATGTCTGCCGGGTTACATGACTGTGTCTGCCGTGTTACAATGCTTAACTGTTCCCGCCGGCTTATAGTCTGCCGGGTCACGAATGAAACATTAAGTCCCAGCTGGGTCATATCTCTGGCCGGGTCACACCACGGGGTAAATCCCCGATAGTTTTTAAACAGGTCGTGAAGTTAAATGCCGAGAACAAGGAGAAGGGGTCGCAGAGTGAGGACGATGACGAGGAGCCCCGTCCATCGAACACAGTGGGACAGAAGAAGTCCCCCCAGGTTAAAACGGTGAACATGATATATGTTACCCATATCCCCAAGAGGGAGTGCAAACGTGCGCTCAGGGACGTCTATGCGAGAGAGCCAGTCACCCCCAAATTGAACCCATGGTCGTCCTGCCCGATCACCTTCGATTGCAGGGACCATCCAACCAGTATCCGTCACGGCGGTTTAGCCGCACTGGTCCTTGACCCAATTATCGATGGATTCCACCTCACGTGAGTCCTCATGGACGGTGGCAGCAGCCTCAAACTTCTCTATCACCATACAGTCCGTAAAATGGGCATCAATGTGTAGAGGCCCGCTGCACGGGTTCAATCACATTGGAAGTTGTCTTCGGATCCCCGGACAACTTCTGAAGCGAAGAATTGATCTTCGACATCATCCCCTTCCACAGTGGCTATCACGCACTTCTTGGACGAACTGCATTTGCTCAATTCAATGTGGTGCCACACTATGCTTATCTCAAACTTAAGATGCCCGTACCACACGGCGTCATAACAGTCAATGGAAACACGGAGCGCTCCCTCCGTATTGAGGAGCACACCGCGGCCCTGGCAGCAGAAGTACAGAGCGGCCTTATCAAGCAGAACCTTAATTCAGCGGCCAAGCTCCCGAACACTATCAAACAAGTCTGTACTACTTTGGAGTAGGACAGTCCAACTCGTCAGGAGCTCGACTAGCAATTCACCCTCTGTCTCAGTCCGAACCAAATGGCAGCGTACGTACCGCGCGTACATAACTACGCACTCAAAATACCATGGGCATAGGCGGAGGCGTAACTTGATTGTGGTCCATCATACGGCTCCCACCCATACTTTTCCTTTTCCTTTTTGCCATTTTTCAGTCATTTCTTTCACAGGCCCCTCCCGACGGCCTGATCATCAATCCTTCCGAAGGATAGATATACCAAGGCGGCAAGCAGTACAGACGTGTGGGAGGAGTCTCTAGATGTTCTTCTTGACGATCATTCTACCGGTTTTCGGCACTCGCACGCAGCTACCCCTTGGTCTTGGCATGTTAAATAGCCAGATTGCTTCTCGCACTATTTGTACAAATACGCTTTGACGTATTAATCAAACTATAATGGAAATAATTTGCGGCCCAACTTACATGGCACTAGCTTACTACGTCATTTTATTTCGCTATTCTTACCGATTGCACTTGTACAGTTTGGTATGCTTTAATTCTCCAGGGGCTTCATTTTGCTCCATACTACGGCAACAAAGTCCGAACACTTTTTACAGTATAGTTCGGCACCCCGAATTTTAGCATTATATGCATCGGCTCCGAATCATGTCTTTGGTCAATACTTAGGTTGCCCCACTCCTGTGCTTGCTACCTTACGTTCCGTCCTATCGGCTAGGGTAGTAAAGGGAGAACTATCGCGATTGTGTTTCTGGTTTATCCGAGCAAACACCTCAATAGAGAAAGCCGAAAACTAACTGTCATGATACGGCAAGAGCTAGTCAGCTATTCGGAGGTTAGAAATATTTTGTGATTTTTTCCGCATTATGCGACGAATCGGCCTCTACCCGATCAGGTGTCTACAACCCCCTAGTCCATATTAAATACTAACTAGGGGCTGTGCCTACATTTCTATTGTCAAACTCCTATGGCTAAGTGAGAGTGATAAAGCCACATAGTTCGATTGCCTGGTTCGTTGCGCTAAACACCGCCTCCAAGGACCAAACTCTTGGATCAAGAGTGTTTAGATTCCATCCCGAACACCCCCATACTACCTACATGGGGGAGGAAGCCTACGACCAGCCAACTCTCAGATTTAACAAAACGGCTGCACAGGAGGTAAAAATTTTCAAACAACAAACATTATATTACATAACGGCTTTGTTTCATAATACAGGAAGGGATAACACGAATGACTTCATTCAAATATAATGTCTTTCGAACATTGGCCCTCTACAATGTGGGATCCCTTCAGGACATCATCAAAATACCACTCGGGCATGTGGTGCTCCTTGCCCGTGGGCGGTCCCTCGGTGGCGAGCTTGACGACGTCCATCTTCGCCCACTATACCTTGACACGACCGAAGGCCATCCGCGCATCTTCAATGCAGACCGACCACTTGATGGCATCAAGCCGAGGCCAGGCATTGACCAGCTGCTTCACGAGCCCGAAGTAGCTGCTGGGTATGGTGTCGGAAGGCCATAGACGGATTATCAAATCCTTCATGTCCAGTTCGGCCACCCTATGCAGTTCGGTCAGCTATTTCAGCTAATCACTAAAGGGCACCGGATGCTCTGGCGCAAGGTATTGTGACCAGAATAGCTTCTCCGTTGAGCTCCCCTCTACGGCTCAGAAGAAATCCGCAGCATCGGCAACACTGCGCCGGCAGATCCGCAAACGCCCCTGGAGAACTCCAAATCCGGGTCAGTAAGAGGAACCTTTTCTTCACATACTTGCTCTACATAATAAAGGCCTTACCCGCCATGATTTTTCTGGCCTCCTGGATTTCCTGGAGGGCGCCGTGGGCTTCAACCCGGGCCTCGTGCGCACTTTCGCGGTCCTTGGCAAGTTCTGACTCTTGATCCATAATATTGCGCTCCAAGGACTCGCATTTCTTCACGGCGTCCTGGAGCTCCTGCTGGACCTCACCAACCCAGGCCTTGGGTTTCTCGTGAGTGGCTTGTTCCTTTGCCACTCTCTCCTGGGCTTCGGCCAGTGCCTTCTTGTGGGTCTCCACCTTGGTCGCCGCTCCTACAAAATATTATGGCACTATGGTCAACACAAATCATTCATCCTTTCTGAATCTACATAAGGTCATTGCATACTTTGATGGTCCTCCAGCTGTTTTTTCACACGACCGAGCTCTTCCTCGGTCCGCTCCAGACTCTGCTTCAGTCCGGAGACCTCAGTAGCATGAGAGGTCACAGCCAGCAAAGACGCCTGCTCATTCGTATGGACATGTATGGTTAGTCTCCTGCGAAAATTATTTGATCCTCTGTCCGGTTTTTCTTTTTGAACACTGGACAGTGTCTCAGGGGATACTGTCTATACTATTACATTCCTTTTGCATAAATTGCATTTCATACCTCAAAGCCGGTTAAAATGCTTGTGCAGGCTTCAGTCAGTCAGCTCTTCATGGAGTGAATCCTCTCAACCACTGTATCCATGAGGGTACGGTGTTCCACAACAATGGAAGCACTTCACATCGCTTCCGGTAGAGTATCCGGTGCCTCTGGATGGACAGAGGTCACCGGTGGAATCGGTGCACCTCCTTCCTTCGAAGGAGGCTGCTTGCCTGATTCTAGAGCCGTATAGATTTCCGGAATTGTATTCGGCTGGGGGCCGAATTGGATATGGCCCCCATCGCCAGTCTCCATGGGGATTTGCTCCCCCATGTGTCCGGCGGTCGAGGTTTCACCCTCTGGCGCCACCCTGACGGCCTCCTGTGTCTCTCCCTACCCTAGGAAGGTCCTTCGAAAAAACACCTCAATGTCATCCATGGCCTTGGGAGAAGAGGTCGCCGGAAGGGACCCGCTGTCTAGCACCTTCGGATCCAGCGAATTCCCCGAAGATGAGGATCGCTGGAGGTCAGAACGAGCCGGACTGCAGCACATGATTCAACATGTTAAAACTATGGACTAAAGGAGCTATATATACGTGCGCGTCTTTGAGTACTTATGATTCAGCCAGGGGCTTATCCCTGGGGCGCCACTCGGAGCTGCTATCGATGTCCCACGCGGAGTTATCCGCGAGTGAGACCTTCCCCTTCTTGGCCGCCTCTGCCTCCAGATGCGTGGAGGCCCCCATTTTCTTCCTTCCCCCCTCCGGGGAGAGTTGCTTTCCTCCTCCTCCTCGTCCTCGATGGGGGAGGAGTGGGTCTCGGTGTCTTCGGACGTCACGTCCAAAGTGCCCTTACGGCGGAGGCCACTTTTGGTCTCCTTGGCCTTCTTCTTGGCCTTCTTCTCCGGCACTTGGTAGGGCGCCAAAACGAGCTTCTTCGTCAGAAGTGGGATTGCTGGTTTTTCGGGTAGCATAGCCGGCCACTGAATCCGCTCCACCTTCTTTGTCAAGCCCTGAACAAACAAATAGGGAAGCTTAGGCGTCTTCCTTGAGTATGCAAGTAAAGGATACACCTTGAAATACGAAAAACTTACCGGACTGGCGGGATGGGCCAGGTCGTGCCAACGGTCCTCGGTCGTCGCCGACCATGTCTCATTGGCCTTAAAGAGCACCATCCATATGTCTTCGTGCATAGTGCTGAAGAACTGTTGCGAGGTCTGGTGCTCGGCCGGATCGAACTCCCAGAAATGGCAAGTCCGACTTTGGCACAGAAGGATCCGGCGAACAAGCATCACCTGGATCACATTGACAAGCTTGATGTTCTTGTCCACCATTCTCCTGATGCATGTCTGAAGCGCAGTCAGTTCGTCCGATGAAGACCAGTTCAGGACCTTCTCTAGCCAGGAGGTGAGACGCATCGGGGCGCTGGACTGGAATTCGGGAGCTGCGGCCCAGGTGGCATCGTGAGGCTCTATGACGTATAACCATTGCTATTGCGACCCTTTGACAGTCTCCACGAAGGTACCATTGGGCCATGAGACGTTGGGCATCTTGCTCACCATGGCGCCTCCACACTCTACATGTTGACTGCCCACCACCTTCGGCTTCACATTGAAGATCTTTAACCACAATCCAAAGTTGGGTGGGATGCGGAGGAAGGCCTCACACATGACAATGAATGCCGAGATGTTGAGGAAGGAGTTGGGGGCCAGATCGTGGAAATCCAGCCTGTAGTAGAACATGAGTCCGCGGACGAATGGGTGGAGAGGGAATCCCAATCCATGGACGAAGTGGGGGATGAATACCACCCTCTCATGGGGCTCTGGGGTAGGGATGTTATGCCCCTTTGCTGGAAGCCAGTGGGCGATGTCCTGGGCTAAGTACCCAGCCTCCCGGAGCTTGATGATGTTCTTCTCCTTGACGGAGGAAACCATCCACTTGCCTTGCGCCCCAAATCTGGACATGGCTGGTGTGCTTTTTTGAGGTGTAAACGATGGAATCTTGGGTGTTAGAGCTCGAGAATGGATGGGCAGAGAGAAAGAAGGCGTAGGTGAAAAGGTGAAATCCTTATCCCTTTATAAAGGCTGCGAATATCAAGCGTCTCCCCATTCGACTTAAAACTCGCCTATTCCCGAAGGGCCGTGCAGATGACGTAGTTGGATTACCCATGCCCGTATTGATGAGAATCCCACAATAAGGGGACACGATCTATCCTTCGACAAGACGTGCCACTAAAACCGCATCTTGAAACATGGAGCGGGATGTAACGCCCCGGATACAACTTTTCGTATTTGTAATTCCGACCCTTGCCATTTTCCAGAGATGCGATATGATTTTTCCTTCGTGGTTGGGTTTTGTCTTTCTTTTTGCATTTTGTTCATGTCATGCATTCAATATCATGTCATCATGTGCATCTCATTTGCATTCGTGTTCGTCTCATGCATCCGTTTATTTTCCCCGTTGTCCATTTCGCAATCCGACACTCCCACATGCACCCGGCGCACCTCTCTTGTCTCTTTTCGTGAGCGGGAGTTAAACGTTCTCGGAATGGACCGATATTTATCAAGTGGCCTTGGTACATCACCGGTAGGCCGCCTGTCAAATTTTGTTCCATTTGGAGGCCGTTTGATGCCCCAATGGTTAACCGGGTCACCGCAAAAGCCTCTTTGAGTTGCAGCCCAACACCCGTTCAAACAGCCCAATAACCCATGTAAACCACCTTCATGTTCTCCGTCGTCGGATCACGATCGTGTGGGCGAAAACCGGACCTTATTTGGGCACTCCTACCTCCTTCTACCTATAAATATGTGCCCCTCCCCGAAAATTTGGGATGAAACCCTAGACATCTCCCTCCTCGCGCTGCCGGACACATCCATCCCGCGCCGGACATGTCCGCACCGCCGACCCGGACCAACCCCATGGCGCCACGTCAGCACCACCGCGCCTCCTCTCTCCTCCCACCGCCGCCCAGGCCTGCGCGCTGCCCAAACTTGCCCGCCCACGGCTCGCCTTCATCGCCGCTGCCCGCCTCCGCCGGTAGCCGCCTCGCCGGCGCACGCCACCGCTCCACTGCCGCCGCCCCGCGAGCCGCCGCCTGCACCCGCCGGCGCCGCCCTGCAACTGCCCAGCTCCGCCTCGTCGGCGCCGCCCCGCGTCTCGCCGGCGACGTCCCCTGCTGCCACGACGCCATGGCCGCCGCCCCATGCCTTCCCTCGCCAGAGCAGCGCACCGCCTCGACCTCCGTCGCCTCGTCGGCCTCCTTCCTCGCGTCGTCGGAGCTCGCGTCGCCTCTCCGGAGTTCGCCGGACGGATCCAGTGGATTAGGATGAGATCCACCGGGATCTCAACCAAACGGCCTCTCCGCGCCCCGGATCTCTCCTTTCCGGATCTCTCCATCCCGCGTTGTCTTTTCGGAGGTTGAAATTCTTCTGAGTCCTTTCTCTGTGTTATTTTTATGCCCTCTTTGACATGTCGTATCTCGGTGACCGTGGCCAAATCATGCATATGATTTGTCGAAATGTTCGTCTCGTTAAGCTCATCATGATGCCATTTTCTTTGTTGCAAGAGTTCTATAAAATGTTAGCTGCTGGTACTTATCTGATCATCGTTATTTGTCATTTTTGTTGCATTTGTTGTGTGCATCCTTTGAGCACGAGGTCTACATGTGTTTTGAACTACAACATGCCATCATTACAGAGGTGCAAGTCTTGTATTTTTGTGATCTATGTGGTGACTAGAACAAGCATGCAAACTAGGCTCTGTGATGTTTCTGTTTTCAAGCACTTAGGATTTCGCCAAGTCCTTTTCCTGCTGTTATTTTGATGCCATGTAAACTTGATGCTACCATGAGATCCATGCTTATTTTGAGATACTTTAGTAAGGATGTTTTGAACATGTGGTTATGCTCTATCCATTCATGCCCCTGGTTGCAATTATGGAGTGCTCTAGCATGTCATTTTTCTTGCTCTACTTTTGCTATAAAATGTTCCTGGCAGTTTGTTAACATGTTAATTAATATTTCCATGGTTGTTGCTAATAAAACTTGCTATGTTTACATGGGTGCCATCATATTTTCTGTGCCTTTTTGGCTCATGTTCAGTAAGAGACTTTTGTTCTATGCTTTTAGTAGAATCATGCCCTGCCTTTGTTTTCTATGATATGTTCCTGTAGCATGTTGTTTGCTTGCTCTAAATAGTGCTTCCTGATGTTGTTTTTGACATGCTAGTATTGTCAGTCTGTGAAGCTGATATCTTTTGAACTTTTGCCATGCTTGATTGAACCTATTCTAGTGTGTATTAGCCGTAGCTCAGTGTTCATGTTTTGTCAAGCATCTCTAGTACAACACTTCTATGTTGGAGTGTAGTAGCTTAGTTTCTTGTTGCATTCTAACGACTATGATGTTGTTAATCACAGATTTGCGTCATTCTTGTTTTGCTTGCCATTTGTAAACCGTGCATCCATTTGTGGTGATCTTTATATCGATTTCAACCGAAATCATCTCATCTTTCCAGCGGCATACTTGGTTTGTCAAGTTGATGCTTTGATCATTCTTTCCTTCTGGAGCACGCATATGCATTGCATATCATATCTCGCATATCATGCCATGTTTCGCATCATGTTGCTTGTGCATTGCACCGTGTTTGATTGTTGTTTCTTTGCTTCTGTTCTTGCCTTGGTTAGAGCCGGGAGACGAGTACGTGTATGAGGAACCTGTTGAGTACGCTTTCGAGGATCAAGCTTTCGACAACTCTGAGAACTTTGCAGGAAAGATGACCATACCCTCGAAATCACTTCTATCTTTGCTTGCTAGTTGTTCGTTCTATCTCTATGTCGCGCTACCTACCACTTGTTATATCATGCCTCCCATATTGCCATGCCATTCCTCTAACCCACCTTCCTAGAAAACCGTTGTTTGTCTATGTTACCGCTTTTGCTCAGCCCCTCTTATGGCGTTGCTAGTTGCAGGTGAAGTTGAAGTTTGTTCCATGTTTGGAACATGGATATGTCGGGATATCACAATATCTATTATTTTTAACTAATGCATCTATATACTTGGTAAAGGTTGGAAGGCTCGGCCTTATGCCTGGTGTTTTGTTCCACTCTTGCCGCCCTAGTTTCCATCATACTGGTGTTATGTTCCTTGATTTTGCGTTCCTTACGCGGTTGGGTGTTATGGGAACCCCTTGACGGTTCGCTTTGAATAAAACCCCTCCAGCAAGGCCCAACCTTGGTTTTACCCTTTGCCTCACCACCACCTATACTTTTCCTTTGGGAGTTGCGCTCCTGAGGGTCATCTTTATTTTAACCCCCCGGGCCAGTGCTTCTCTAAGTGTTGGTCCGAACTGAGTAGACCGCGGGGCCACCTTGGGGAAACTCGAGGGCTGGTTTTACTCGTAGGATGTCTCATCCGGTGTTGCCCTGAGAAGGAGATATGTGCAGCTCCTATCGGGATTGTCGGCACATCAGGCGGCTTTGCTGGTCTTGTGTTACCATTGTCGAAATGTCTTGTAACCGGGATTCTGAGTTGGATTGGGTCTTTCCGGGAGAAGGAATATCCTTTGTTGACCGTGAGAGCTTGTGATGGGCTAAGTTGGGACACCCCTGCAGGGTATAAACTTTCGAGAGCCGTGCCCGCGGATATGTGGCAAATGGAAATTCGTTAATATCCGATTGTAGAGAAATTGACACTTAACTTAATTAAAATGCCTCAACCGCGTGTGTGGCCGTGATGGTCTCTTTTCAGCGGAGTCCGGGAAGAGAACACGGTCTTGTGTTATGCTTGTACGTAAGTAGTTTCAAGATCACTTCTTGATCACTTCTAGCTTCACGACCGTTGCGTTGCTTCTCTTCTTGCTCTTATTTGCATATGTTAGCCACCATATGTGCTTAGTGCTTGCTGCAGCTCCACCTCATTACCTTACCCTACACATAAGCTTAAATAGTCTTGATCTCGCAGGTGTGGGATTGCTGAGTCCTCGTGACTCACAGATACTTCCAAACAGTTGCAGGTGTCGATGATACCAGTGCAAGTGACGCAACCGAGCTCAAGTGGGAGCTCGATGAAGACCTTGGTCGTTGTTATGTGTCTTTTCCACATGATCAGTAGTGGTGCCCAGTTGGGACGATCGGGGATCTAGCATTTGGGGTTGTCTTCTTTTATTTTGGTTCCGTAGTCGGACCTTGATTGTACTCTGTATGATGTATGTTTAACTTGTTATTTATGTGAAGTGGCGATTGTAAGTCAACTCTTTATCCCTTTCTTATCCAGTACATGGGATTGTGTGAAGATTCTCCCTCTTGCGACAAAACTACCATGCGGCTATGCCTCTAAGTCGTGCCCCGACACGTGGGAGATATAGCCGCATTATCGGTGTTACAAGTTGGTAATCAGAGCCATCCCCGACTTAGGAGCCCCCTGCTTGATCGAATCACTGACATTGTTGAGTCTAGAACAAAATGTTTTGAGTCTTAGGATTATAAATATTGGAGAGTAGGATTCTTTTTTAATCCTCAGTCCCTTCGTAGCTCTGGTGAGGCCTCCTCACGTAGAAGTTTTGACTTTTCTCTCCTAAAATTTCATGAATTTTTTTAGGATCACGCGGGTATCTTGGAATCGTTCCGATAGTATTGTGATGAGAACATTGTTCTTGGTGCCTCCTGGCATTTAGGGGTTGTGGAAGTGTCCTGGGGAGTTGAGCTCCGAGGTGTTGTCGTCACAATTTTATCATTGAAGTTCTGGAATACCTGAGTTCGCCGACATCAAAAATCTCTTTTATGCAGTTGTTGGTGAGATAAGCTCGACGCCAGCCAGTACTAGGGCGGGAGTTTGGGAGCATTGCCATAACTCATATAACGGATGCTTTTCGAAGGTTGAGGTACACGATTTCCGAAGGTTTCTTGGTTATGTGTTGAATGATGGATACAACTGGATGTAGGTATTGTTAGTTTGGGTGAGATATTATGCTTCCCCTGTATCCGCAACACCTGATTGCATAACCAGAAAGTTTCGGGAGTTTATAGGTGGGAATTCAAGTAGCTCCTAGAATATCTTTCCAACAGACACATGATACGATATGGGGTCTATCATATGTTTGTTACGGCTTATTCTATAAGCCAATCCTTTGTTTTGATTTGGTTTGTGGTATTTGAGTTTCTTCAATATCAAGTGTTGATTCCATACCTTTCCTAACCGATGCTCTCATATTTCTATGAGAGTATTAATCCTTCTTGTTCATCAAGGTGGTCATGCCAATTATTTCCCAACTGATGTCTTTCTCTCCAAGTGGATCCGATCATGTCAACATTCGCAAGACCACCTCTCAGTTTTCCCAATGGTGTTCGTTCCATCTGCCCAAGTTGCCTTTGTTTTCCCACCCTCCTACCCTTTGTTTTCCGGTGAAGTCTCTTCATTCCTTTCTTTCAGTGTTCTTATCCGGTGATTCTCATGAAGATGCTAAAGGAAGCCTCAAGTTTATCATTCTTTGTTCTCTTATCTTCCCTGGTGTTTTCAATGCAATCTTTTGGTGTTGATCATATCCTTTTCCTCGTTTCAAATGTTTTCTCATGCCGGTGCACCTCTTTATCATTCAACTCTCACTATTCATTTGTTCCGGAGTGCCGAAGATATCTCAGAAGATTCGTGTTTTCGCTCCTAATCCATTCAAGCTATTTCGAGGATGTTATCTCATACAAGCTATTTAATTCAACCGATGCAATCTCTCTTAAAAATCGTTCAACGATGTATCTTTTGAGTGGGCCTTAACCCACATGTCTTTTTCCAAGATCTTACCTAACTCTTCTTTTTTCGGAGCTACTCTCAAATTCTTCTCCAAGTTTGACATAAGAATGAATTACCATCAGTCAAATGCCTTTCCAAGATCGTTTTTCAAATTATTTTCATCCTTGGTTCAACCTTTCTATTTTTCATTCCGGAATGCCTCAACAATTCATGGTGGTGTTTCTCATCGTCATTCTCTGCATTTGAAGACCGAAGAAGAGTTTCTCCTGCAAATATTACCCATTTTTTCCAAAGATGTGTAGTTCAAGCTTGATGCCATCCTCTCATAATTGTTTTTGATTGTGAGAATTCTTTTCACCCATCCGGATCAATTCATGAGTCCTTTCAGTTTGATTCTTCGGAGGCCATCATTTCGGGTTCATTCTTAGCTTTCAGCTCTCGTTCTCCAATCTTACCGGTGCATTGTTCAAGTATTCTCTAGTCTGCTCATGATATCTTCGTTCTCATGTATCCAAATCCCCTCAAGTATCTTCATTCGTTCTCCAATTCTTCCCGGTGAATTGTGCCTTTGCTACTTTCATTTTGAATTCTTATGGTGGTTCATTCAAGAGTTCCCTTCCTTGGTTATCATATCAATTCATTCGTTCTTTCCAATCCTACCGGCGGTTCGTTGAAGTCTTTTCTCAAGTTTGCGTTATATCTCTCTTAATCCTTTCTATGAGAATTAGTAGTATGCCAAATCTGTTGCTTGTCATCAATTTAAATTGGTGAAGGATATGCATAACATAATTCTTATTCGTGCTTCATCCAAGTGATGGATTCATTCTTCCGGAGTGTGTTCAGGATAAGTAAATTATCGGTTCAAGTGCTTCATACTTTCCCGTAGTTCCAAGATCTCTCAATTATATCATCACGAAGCTCCATCTAATCATTGCAAGGCTTCAATGTTGTTCTCTTCAGACCTTCAATTCTTTTATGTTATCATTTCCTATCCGGAGTTCTTCATGGAGGCTCTACATGGTGGTTCATCAAGGATTCCTTTCATTCTTCTATTCTTCTTCAAGTTTTCTCTCGAAGCTTAGATCCGTCAAGCTATACTCTAAAATAAACATGGTGTTCAACAAATCTCTTGTTTTGAGGAGTTTAAGCATTCTTCAATTTGCATCCTAAGTGCAATTCTTTCATATCTCATCTTTTGAGGTGGTGTTATGTCATTGTTGATAATTTCCCTTCATATTTCATGATTCACAAGTTTTCAAGAGTGACATATCTAAATCCATCATTTTCTCTTCGCTCAAGACATCTTTTCAATCCATCAATCTCTTCATTAGAGTATATTGGGTTATATTTCACCTGAAGCTTTCCCTAAGGATTGCTACTATTTATGGTGCTCATAAATGACCCAAGTTCTTCATTATCCTCCCGGTGAAATAAGTTTCTCGTCTCCTTATTGATATCAATCCAATCTTTTGTTTCCGTAGTGGCAGAATTTCTCCTCAATTTTGAGAATTTCTCCATAAGCCCACTACAAGTTTATGTGTTTCCTTGCTGATTCTTTTCCAACAACTCCGTTATAACCTTCTTGGAAGGGCGCTCTCCAATCTCTTTTGTGGAAGAAGTTGGCATTTTCTTCTCCATTCTTTCATTCCAATGATCTATCTTCTATTCTTTCTTCTGGAGGCATTGTGATGTTGCTCTCTTCAGTCATAATCTTGAATTGTGAGGATCATGTTCGTTTCATGCTTATCCATTTAACCGGAGTGTTGTGTCCTCTGCTCAAGTTCTTTTCATCTTTTCAAGTCTTGCATCTCCTCTCAACCGGAGTGCTGTCCGAATTTGTTCTTCCTCGTTCCTCTTTTCTAACCAGTGTTTCCAACTTCGTTCATCTCCATTGTATTATTTTCTCGAAATTGTTTAACCTATCAAGGTTCTTTAGTTTGACTCGTTTGTCAAAGAAGCAACTTAGTTTTACCTCTTCTCTTCATATTCCGTTTTCCCTCTGGCACCATCCTAGATCTCGGGACGAGATCCTCTTATAGTGGTGGAGTGTTGTAATGCCCCAGATACAACTTTCCATATTTGTAATTTTGACTCTTGCCTTTTTCTAGAGAGGCGATATGATTATTCCTTCGTGGTTGGGTTTTGTCTTTCATTTTGCGTTTTGTTCATGTCATGCATTTCATATCATGTCGTCATGTCCATCTCATTTGCATTCTTGTTTGTCTCATGCATCCGGTCATTTTCCCCATTGTCCGTTTCACAATCCGACACTCCCACATGCACCCGACACACCCCTCTTGTCTCTTTTCGTGAGCGGGAGTTAAACGTTCTTGGAATGGACCGATATTTGTCAAGTGGCCTTGGTACATCACCGGTAGACCGCCTGTCAAATTTCGTTCCATTTGGAGGCCGTTTGATGCCCCAATGGATAACCGGGTAACCGCAAAAGCCTCTTTAGGTTGCAGCCCAACACCCCTTCAAACAGCACAATAACCCATCTAAACCACCTCCATGTTCTCCATCGTCGGATCATGATCGTGTGGGCGAAAACCGCACCTCATTTGGACACTCCTACCTCCTTCTACCTATAAATATGTGCCCCTCCCCGAAAATTCGCGAATGAAACCCTAACCATCTTCCTCCTTGCGCCGCCGGACACGTCCATCCCACGCCGGACATGTCCGTGCAGCCGGCCCGGACCAACCCCATC
This sequence comes from Triticum dicoccoides, assembly GCF_002162155.2. NCBI lineage: Eukaryota > Viridiplantae > Streptophyta > Magnoliopsida > Poales > Poaceae > Triticum > Triticum dicoccoides. Next base: position 194,538,043 of record NC_041386.1, read on the forward strand.
GCGCCACGTCAGCACCACTGCGCCTCCTCTCTCCTCCCACCGCGCCGGCCCGCCGAGCCCGTCTCGGGCCCGCGGGGCCCATCCGCCACCGCCCAGGCCCGTGCGCTGCCTGAGCTTGCCCGCCCGCCGCTCGCATTCGCCAGCGCCGCCCGCCTCCGCCAGTAGCCGCCTTGGCGGCGCGCGCCACCGCCCCACTCCCACCGACCCTCTGCGCCGCCGCCACGCGAGCCGCCGCCTCCACCCGCTGGCGCCGCCTTGCAACCGCCCAGCTCCGCCGCGCTAGCGTCCGCCGCCGGTGACGTCCCCTGCCGCCTCGATGCCATGGCCACCACCCTGCGCCTCCCCTTGCCGGAGCAGCGCCCCGCCTCGACCTCCGTCGCCTCACCGGCCTCCTTCCTCGCGTCGCCGGAGGTCGCGCCGCCTCGCCGAAGTTCGCCTGCCGGATCTGGTGGATCGGGATGGGATCCACTGGGATCTCAACCAAACGGCCTCCCCGTGCCCCGGATCTCTCCGTCCCACGTTGACTTTTTGGAGGTTGAAATTCTTCCAAGTCCTTTCTCTGTGTTATTTTTATGCCCTCTTTGACATGTCGTATCTCGAGGACCGTGACTCCACATCATGCATATGATGTATCGAAATGTTCGTATCATTAAGCTCTTCATGTTAGAATCATTTACATGCATGTTACTGTTAATTACGATGCAATTTTCTTTGTTGCAAGAGTGCTATAAAATATTAGCTGCTGGTACTTATCAGATCATGGTGATTTGTCATTTTTGTTGCATTTGATGTGTGCATCCTTTGAGCATGAGGTCTACATGTGTTTTGAACTACAACATGCCATCCTTACAGAGGTGCATGTCTTGTATTTTTGTGATCTATGTGGTGACCAGAACAAGCATGCAAACTAGGCTCCGTGATGTTGCTGTTTTTAGGCACTTAGGATTTCGCCAAGTCTTTTTCCTGCTGTTATTTTGATGCCATGTAAACTTGATGCTACCATGAGATCCATGCTTATTTTGAGATACTTCAGTAAGGATGTTTTGAACATGTGGTTATGCCCTATCCATTCATGCCCCTGGTTGCAATTATGGAGTTCCCTAGCATGTCATTTTTCTTGCTCTACTTTTGCTACAAAATGTTCCTGGCAGTTTGTTAACATGTTAATCAATATTGCCATGGTTGTTGCTAATAAAACTTGCTATGTTTACATGGGTGCCATCATATTTTCTGTGCCTTTTTGGCTCATCTTCAGTAAGAGACTTTTGTTCTATGCTTTTAGTAGAATCATGCCATGCCTTTGTTTTCTATGATAAGCTCCTATAGCATGTTGTTTGCTGGCTCTAAACAGTGCTTCCTGATGTTGTTTTTGACATGCTAGTATTTTCACTAAGTCTGTGCAGCTGATATCTTTTGCACTTTTGCCATGCTTGTTCGAGCCTGTTGTTGTGTGTATTGGCCGTAGCTAAGTGTTGATGTTCTGTCAAGCATCTCTTGTACGTCACTGCCATATGCTTTGTTGCTATGTTGGAGTGCAGTAGCTTAGTTTCTTGTTGCATTCTAAGTGCTATCATGTTGTTAATTGCAGATTTGCGTCATTCTTGTTTTGCTTGCCATTTGCAAACCGTGCATCCGTTTCTGGTGATCTTTATATCGATTTCGAGAGAAATCATCTCATCTTTCCAGGGGAATATTTGTTTGCCAAGTTCATGCCTTGATCATTATTTCCTTCCGGAGTACGCATATGCATTGCATATCATATCTTGCATATCATGCCATGTTTCGCATCATTTTGCTTGTGCATGGCACCATGTTTGATTGTTGTTCATTTGCTTGTGTTCTTGCCTTGGGTAGAGCTGGGAGATGAGTACGTCTACAAGGAACCTGTTGAGTACGCTTTCGAGGATTAAGCTTTCAACAACTCTGAGAACTTTGCAGGCAAGATGACCATACCCTCGAAATCACTTCTATCTTTGCTTGCTAGTTGTTCGTTCTATCGCTATGTTGCGCTACCTACCACTTGTTATATCATGCCTCCCATATTTCCATGTCAAGCCTCTAACCCACCTTCCTAGCAAACCGTTGTTTGGCTATGTTACCGCTTTTGCTCAGCCCCTCTTATACAGTTGCTAGTTGCAGGTGAAGTTGAAGTTCGTTCCATGTTTGGAACATGGATATATTGGGATATCACAATATCTATTAATTTAATTAATGCATCTATATACTTGGTAAACGGTGGAATGCTCGGCCTTATGCCTGGTGTTTTGTTCCACTCTTGTCGCCCTAGTTTCCATCATACCAGTGTTATGTTCCTTGATTTTGCGTTCCTTATGCGGTTGGGTGTTATGCGAACCCCTTGATAGTTCGCTTTGAATGAAACTCCTCCAGCAAGGCCCAACCTTGGTTTTACCATTTGCCTCACCACCACCAATACTTTCCCCTGGGGAGTCGCGCTCCCGAGGGTCATCTTTACTTTAACCCCCCCTGGGCCAATGCTTCTCTAAGTGTTGGTACGAACTGAGTAGACTATGGGGCCACCTCGGGGAAACTTGATGGCTGGTTTTACTCGTAGGATGTCTCATTCGGTGTTGCCCTGAGAAGGAGATACGTGCAGCTCCTATCGGGATTGTCGGCACATCGGGCGGCTTTGCTGGTCTTGTTTTACCATTGTCGAAATATCTTGTAACCGGGATTCCGAGTCGGATCGGGTCTTTCTGGGAGAAGGAATATCCTTTGTTGCCCATGAGAGCTTGTGATGGGCTAAGTTGGGACACCCCTGCAGGGTATAAACTTTCGAGAGCCGTGCCCGCGGTTATGTGGTAGATGGAAATTTGTTAATATCCGGTTGTAGAGAACTTGACACATAACTTAGTTAAAATGCATCAACCACGTGTGTAGCCGTGATGGTCTCTTTTCGGCGGAGTCCGGGAAGAGAACATGGTCTTGGGTTATGCTTGTACGTAAGTAGTTTCAGGATCACTTCTTGATCACTTCTAGCTTTACGGCCGTTGCGTTGCTTCTCTTCTTGCTCTTATTTGCGTACGTTAGCCACCATATATGCTTAGTGCTTGCTGCAGCTCCACCACATTACCTTACCCTACCCATACGCTTAAATAGTCTTGATCTCACGGGTGTGAGATTGTTGATTCCTCGTGAATCACAGATACTTCCAAACATTTGCAGGTGCCGATGATACCAGTGCAGCTGACGCAACCGAGCTCAAGTGGGAGCTCAATGAAGACCTTGGTCGTTGTTATGTGTCTTTTCCGGATGATTAGTATTAGTATCCAGTTGGGATGATCGGGGATCTAGCATTTGGGGTTGTCTTCTTTTTATTTTGGTTCCATAGTCGGACCTTGATTGTACTTTGTATGATGTATGTTTAACTTGTTATTTGTGTGAAGTGGAGATTGTAAGCCAACTCTTTATCCCTTCCTTATTCAGTACGTGGGATTGTGTGAAGATTAGCCCTCTTGCGACAAAACTACCATGCGGCTATGCCTCTAAGTCATGCCCCGACACGTGGGAGATATAGCCGCATTGTGGGTGTTACAAGTGAGGATAAAAAATTGTTCAAAATAATGACCGGGCAGCGACGTGATGTCAAGCTACAAAAGTTATCAGTAGATTGGACTCGTGAAATATCATATTTTTTGCGTGTGTGTGTGTTACTTGTTTTGCAGAGCCGGACGCGTTTTCTGTGTTCAAAGGCTGTTTTTGAGTATTCGGAGGAGGAACCCGCCTTGCAATACCGAAGACAATCTGCACGCCGGACAAATCATCATTGAAGCCTGGTTCAGGGGCTACTGAGGGAGTCCTGGATTAAGGGGTCCTCGGACGTTTGGACTATGTAACATGGGCCGGATAAATGGGCTATGAAGATACAAGACAGAAGACTTCTTCTCGTGTCCGAATGGGGCTCTCCTTTGCGTGGATGGCAAGCTTGGCGTTTGGATATGTATATTCCTTCCTTTGTAAAACCGACTCTGTACAACACTAGGCCCCTCCGGTGTCTATATAAACTGGAGGGTTTAGTCCGTAGAGACAATCACAATCATACATGCTAGACTTCTAGGGTTTAGCCACATCGATCTCGAGGTAGATCAACTCTTGTAATCCTCATACTCATCAAGATCAAGCAAGCAGGACGTAGGGCATTACCTCCATCAAGAGGGCCCGAACCTGCGTAAACATCGTGTCCCCTGTCTCCTATTACCATCGACCCTAGACGCACAGTTCGGGACCCCATACCCGAGATCCACCGGTTTTGACACCGACACTTGTGCTTATGGAATCTGACAAATCTCTATTCTTTGAAGGGTATCGAAAAGTGGATTTGTATTTGGTATATTTCTCAGCAGGACTGCAGTTAGCCATATGTCTTCAAGCAAAAGCTTCAGAGTGCTAGCTCTCGCATCAGAGGCTAGGGTATACCGGCATGAGGAACTTGTGCACTCTCGCGAAGAAGAAGCATGTCGTAGGCACCGAGGGCATAAAGTTCAAGAGGGTTCATCTATGTGGTGCCTGCGAAGCTGGGAAGATGACTAGGGCCAAGCATCCCTCGAGGACAAGCATGACGACATCACGTCCCTTCGAGCTGCTTCACATGGACTTATTTGGCCCTACTCACTACTCTACACTTACTACCATGATACGTCTCCATCGTATCTACTTCTCCAAAAAATTTTGCCCTTGTTTTGGACTCTAACTTGCATGATTTCAATGGAACTAACCTGAACTGACGCTGTTTTCAGCAGAATTGCCATGGTGTTATTTTTGTGCAGAAATAGAAGTTCTCAGAATGACCTGAAAATCAAAGGAGATTATTTTTGGAATATATAAAAAATACTGGAAGAAGAATCCACGTCAGGGGGCCCACACCCTGTCCACGAGGGTGGGGGGAGCGCCTACCCCCTAGGCATGCCCCCCTGCCTCGTGGGCCCCCTGACACTCCACTGACCTCAACTCCAACTCCATATATTCGTGTTCAGGGAGAAAAAAATAAGAGAGAAGGATTCATCACATTTTATGATACGGAGCTTCCGCCAAGCCCTAAACTCTCTCGGGAGGGCTGATCTGGAGTCCATTCGGGGCTCCGAAGAGGGGAATCCGTCGCCATCGTCATCATCAACCTTCCTCCATCACCAATTTCATGATGCTCACCGCCGTACATGAATAATTCCATCGTAGGCTTGCTAGACGGTGATGGGTTGGATGAGATTTATCATGTAATCGAGTTAGTTTTGTTAGGGTTTGGTCCCTAGTATCCACTATGTTCTTAGATTGATGTTGCTATGACTTTGCTATGCTTCATGCTTGTCACTAGGGCCGAGTGCCATGATTTCAGATCTAAATCTATTATGTTTTCATGAATATATGTTTGTTCTTGATCCTACCTTGCAAGTCTATAGTCACCTACTATGTGTTATGATCCGGCAACCCCGAAGTGACAATAATCGGGACCACTCCCGGTGATGACCGTAGTTTGAGGAGTTCATGTATTCACTATGTGTTAATGCTTTGGTTTAGTACTCTATTAAAAGGAGGCCTTAATATCCCTTAGTTTCCAATAGGACCCCGCTGCCACAGGAGGGTAGGACAAAAGATGTCACGCAAGTTCTTTTCCATAAGCATGTATAAATATATTCGGAATACATGCCTATATTATATTGATGAACTGGAGCTAGTTATGTGTCACCCTCTGTTATAACTGTTGCATGATCGATCGCATCCGGCATAATTCTCCATCACCAATCCATTGCCTACGAGCTTTTCATATATTGTTCTTCGCTTATTTACCTTTCCACTGCTACTGCCACAATCACTACAAAACCCAAAAATATTACTTTTGCTATCGTTACCACTACTACCATATTACTTTGCTACTAAATACTTTGCTGCAGATATTAAGTTTCCAGGTGTGGTTGAATTGACAACTCAGTTGCTAATACTTGTGAATATTCTTTGGCTCCCCTTGTGTCGAATCAATAAATTTGGGTTGAATATTCTACCCTCGAAAACTATTGTGATCCCCTATACTTGTGCGTTATCAAGACTATTTTCTGGTGCCGTTGCTGGGGAGCATAGCTCTATTCTTTGAGTAACTTGGGAGTTATATCTGCTTATCACTATGAAGAACTTGAAAGATCAAAGAACCATGATTTTTCCCTCAACTACGAGGGGAGGTAAGGAACTTCCATCTAGCTCTGCAGTTGATTCACCTTCTGTTTTGAGTAAACTTGCGACACCTACACATGCTATTGATTCTGATAGGTCGCATGTTATTGATGAGGCCACTTCTTCTTTGCATGATACTTATGATGAAACTACTTCTATGCTTGAAACTACTATGCCACTTGGTGAATTTCTTGATTAACAACTTGCTAGGGCTAGAGAGAATGAAATTATTGAAACTGATAATATTGATGAAAGTGATGATGAAGATTCTCCCCCGAGATATGAATTGCATGTTGTTCCTGAGGGTTATGTTATGGATGAAGAAACTTCAAGAGACTTTCTTTCTTGCAATGATAGAAGTGATCTTAAGAAACTATTAGCTAAGCTAAAAGAAAAATATCTAAATGCTAGAATGAAATATGATCCTGCTTATGCTACTTCACCTATCTTTATTACTGATAAGGATTATGATTTCTCAGTTGATCCCGATATAATTACTTTGCTTGAATCTGATCCTTTCTATGACTATGAATCTGAAATTGTTGTGGCACATCTTACTAAATTAAATGATATAGCTACCCTGTTTACTAATGATGAGAAAACTCGCTACTATTATATCCTTAAATTGTTTCATTCTCTTTAAAGGTGATTCTAAAACATGGTTTAATTCTCTTGATCCTGGTTATGTGCATAGTCCCCAAGATATGATTTATTACTTCTTTGCTAAATATTTCCCCACTCATAAGAAACAAGATGCTTTAAGAGAAATATATAATTTTGTTCAAATTGAAGAAGAGTGTCTCCCACAAGCTTGGGGGAGGCTTCTCCAATTACTTAATGCTTTGCTTGATCATCCTCTCAAGGAAATGAAATACTTGATATCTTTTATAATGGACTAACCGATGCTTCTAGAGATTACCTGGATAGTTGTGCTGGTTGTGTTTTCGGAGAAAGAGCCGTTGATCAAGCCGAAATTCTATTGAATAATATGTTGACTAATGAAAATAATTGGACACTTCCTGAACCAACTCCTAAGCCAACTCCGAAGAAAAGGGGTATTCTATTTCTCAGTCCTGGAGATATGCAAGAGGCAAAGAAATCTATGAAAGAAAAAGGTATAAAAGCTGAAGATGTTAAGAATTTACCACCTATTGAAGAAATACATGGTCTTAATTCATCACCTATTGAAGAAATACATGGTCTTGATAACCCAACATAGGTAGTAAAGGTAAATTCTCTCTATAGATTTGATGAAGGTGATATTCCTAGTAATAGTCTGCTAGCCAATGCTTAGATGAGTTTGATAACTTTATGGTTAAGCAAGAAGATTTCAATGCTTATTTTGGTAGACAACTGAAACACAATGCTTATATGATTGAACACTTGGGTGATTATATGTCTCGAGTTAAAGGTGAACTTAAAATCATTAGTAAACATGCTTCTATGGTTACCACTCAAGTAGAACAAGTACTTAAAGCTCAGAAAGATTTGCTCAATGAATTGAATAGTAAAAATAATGACTTTGCTGTTAGAGTTGCAACTAGAGGAGGTAAAGTGACTCAGGAACCTTTGTATCCTGAGGGCCATCCTAAGAGAATTGAGCAAGATTCTCAGAGAAATAACGTTGATGCACCTAGTCGTTCTAAGAGGAAGAAAACGAAAAATGATAGGACTTTGCATGCTTGTAGTGAACCTGTTATAGACACACCTGAGAATCCTAATGATATTTCTATCTCTGGTGTTGAAACACAATCTGGTACAAGTATCCGTTATACGAGTTATGTCAAGAAACCTTCGGAAATCATGTACCTCAACCTTCAAAAAGCATCCGTTATACGAGTTATGGCAATACTCCTGAACTCCCACCCTAGTACTGGGTGGCGTCGAGGTTATCTCACCACCAACTGCATAAAAGAGATTTCTGATGTCGGCGAACTCAGGTATTCCAGAACTCCAACGATAAAATTGTGACGACAACACCTCGAAGCTCAACTTCCCGGGACACTGCCACAACCCATAAATGTCAGGAGGCACCAAGAACAATGTTCTCGTCACAAGACTATCGGAACGATTCCAAGATACCTGCGTGATCCTAATTTTTTTCGTGAAATTTGAGGAGACAAGAGTCAAAACTTCTATGTCAGGAGGCCACACCAGAGCGACGAAGGGAGTGAGGAGTAAAAAGAATCCTACTCTCCGATATATATAATCCTAAGACTCAAAACATTTTGTTCTAGACTCAACAACGTCAGCGATTCGATCAAGCAGGGGGCTCCTAAGTCGGGGATGGCTCTGATACCCAACTTCTAACACCCACAATGCGGCTATATATCCCACGTGTTGGGGCACGACTTAGAGGCATAGCCGCATGCTAGGCTTGTCGCAAGAGGGGTAATCTTTACACATCCCATGTATTGAACAAGAAAGGGATAAAGAGTTGGCTTACAATCGCCTCTTCACACAATACATAAATAATCCATACATCATCCAAAGTACAATCAAAGGTCCGACTACGAAACCAAAAATAAAGGAAGACAACCCCAAATGCTAGATCCCCGATCATTCCAACTGTGCTCCACTACTTATCATCAGGAAAAGAAACATAGTAATGGCCCGAATCCTCGTCAAACTCCCACTTGAGTTCGGTAGCGTCCCCTGCACTAGCATCATCGGCACCTGCATCTGTTTGAAAGTATCTGTGAGTCACGAGGACTCAGCAATCTCACACCCACGAGATCAATACTATTTAAGCTTAAGGGTAGGAAAGGGTTGTGAGGTGGAGCTGCAACAAGCACTAAGCATATATGGTGGCTAACATACGCAAATAAGTGCGAGAAGAGAAGCAACGCACGGTCGAGAAGCTATAAGTGATCAATAAGTGACCCTGACGCTACTTACGTTCAAGTATAACACGACACCGTGTTCTCTTCCCAGACTCCTCTGAAAAGAGACCATCACGGCTACACACGCGGTTGATCATTTTAATTAAGTTAAGTGTCAAATTCCCTACAACCGGATATTAACAAATTCCCATCTACCACATACCTGCGGGCATGACTCTCGAAAGTTTATACCCTGCAGGGATGTCCCAACTTAGCCCATCACAAGCTCTCACGGTCAACGAATGATATTCCTTCTCCCGGGAACACCCGATCAGTCTCCGAATCCCGGTTACAAGACATTTCGTCAATGGTAAAACAAGACCAGCAAAGCCACTCGATGTGCCAACAAATACCGATAGGAGTCACACGTATCTCATTCTCAGGGCAACACCGGATGAGACATCCTATGAGTAAAACCAACCCTCAAGTTTCCCTGAGGTGGCCCTGGAGTCTACTCGGTTCGGGCCAACACTCTGAGGAGCACTGGCCCGGGGGGGGGGTTAAAATAAAGATGACCCTTGAGTGTACAGAACCCAAGGGAAAGGTATACAGTGGTAGGTAGGCAAATGGTAAAACCAAGGTTGGGCCTTGCTGGAGGAGTTTTATTCAAGGCGAACTGTCAAGGTGTTCCCATAACACCCAACCGCGTAAGGAATGCAAAATGAAGGAACATAACACCGGTATGACGGAAACTAGGGTGGCAAGAGTGGAACAAAACACCAGGCATAAGGCCAAGCCGTCCACCCTTTACCAAGTATATAGATGCATTAAAGTAAATAAGAGATAATAATGATATCCCAACAATATCCATGTTCCAACATGGAATAAGCTTCATCTTCACCTGCAACTAGCAACGTTATAAGAGGAGCTGAGCAAAAGCGGTAACATAGCCAAACAACGGTTTGCTAGGAAAGGTGGGTTAGAGGTTTGGCATGGCAATATGGGAGGCATGATATAGCAAGTGGTAGGTAGCGCGGCATAGCGATAGAACGAACAACTAGCAAGCAAAGATAGAAGTGATTTCGAGGGTATGGTCATATTGCCTGCAAAGTTCTCAGAGTTGTCGAAAGCTTGATCCTCGATAGCATAAAAAAGGTTCCTCGGTAACGTACTCGTCTCCCGGCTCTACCCAAGTCAAGAACACAAGCAAAGGAACAACAATCAACCACGGTGCAATGCATAAGCAACATGGCATGATATGCAAGACATGATATGCAATGCCTGTGTGTGCTTCGGAAGGGAAAGAATGATCAAGGCATGAACTTGGAAAACCAAGTGTGCCACTGTAAAGATGAGATGATTTCAGTTGAAATCGATATAAAGATCACCGGAAATGGATGCACATTTTGCAAATGGTAAGCAAAACAAGAATGGCACAATTTTGCGATTAACAGCACAATGACATCTAGAATGCAACAAGAAACTAAGCTACTGCACTCCAACATAGCAACAAAGCATATGGCAGTGATTTACAAGAGATGCTTGACAAAACATGAGCATTGAGCTATGGCTAAATCACAATAGAACAGGTTCAAACAAGCATGGCAAAAGTGCAAAAGATATTAGCTTCATAGACTTGGAGAAATTACTAACATGTCAAAAGAACATCAGGAAGCAATGTTTAGAGCAAGAAAACAACATGCTACAGGACCATATCATAGAAAACTAAGGCATGGCATGATTCTACTAGAAGAATAGATCAAAAGTCCCTTACTAATCATGATCCAAAAAGGCACATAAGGTATGATGGCACCCATGTAAACATAGCAAGTTTTATTAACAGTTTGAGACTTTCTGTGATTTTATAAGTGATATCCTTTGCCCAATTTTTTTGGTTCATGTTGTTGCGAGCTCATGCCACTCACCACAAAGCATCGCATGACATAAGAAGCATACCAACAGCAAGACGACATGTTCATGAAGCTAACCATGGCAAGAGCAAGTTCATAGTTTGCACGGATCACTAGCAACAACCATGGCAATATTGATTAACACGTTAACATTCTGCAAGGAACATTTTATAGAAAAAGTAGAGCAAGCAAATGCCAACCTAGACAACTCTATAATTGCAAACAAGGGCATGGATGTATAGAGCATGACCACATGTTCAAAACATCCTTACTGAAGTAACTCAAAACAAGCATGGATCTCACTGTAGTATCAAGTTTACATGGCATCATAATAACAGCAGGAAAAGGACTTAGCAAAATTCTAAGTCCCTAAAAACAGAAACATTGCGGAGGCTACTTTGCATGCTTGTGCTAGTCACCACATAGATCTCAAAAATACAAGACAAGCACCTCTATAAAGATGGCATGGTGTAGTTCAAAAGTCATGTAGACCTCATGCCCGTATAATGCACACATCAAATGCAACAAAAATGACAAAACCTCATAATCTGATAAGTACCAGCCCCTAACATTTTATAGCACTCTTGCATTAATGAAAATGGCATCATAACAGATAGTAACGTGCATGGAAAAGCTCCTAACATGAAGAGATGAACGAGATGAACAATTTGATATATCATATGCATGATTTGGAGCTACGAACACCGAGATACAACATGATGAACATGGCATGAATATAACAGGGACTTAGAGAAAAACAGGGTCAACCTCGCGAGATCTAGGGTTTCCGGGCACGGTCCACGAGGTTCACCGAATCTGGTCGGAACTTCGCTGGAGATGGAGCGTGGAGGCGGCCGGAGGTGAGGAGAGGTCGCCGGAGATGCGGATCATGCCGGCCGGCGACAGATTCGACCGGAGGACGGGGAGCGGCGCCACGGGACGTCAAAGTCGGGCGCGGGCTCAACGTGGTCGCGGCGGCCGGCAGCGAGAAGCGCGGCAGCGGCGGATCTGTGTGAAGGACGGTGGAGGCGGCCGTCGACGAAGGCCCGGGCGGTGGGGAGGCGGCGCACCGACCGGGCAGCGCGCTTGGGTGATGGTCCCATGGGGGCCAGCAGTGGGCCGAGCGGGCCGGCGGCGCTGGGTGGCGGTGGCGGACACGTGGCGTGCTGCGAGTGGTCAGGCGGCGGAGGCAGACGCATCCGGCAGACGCGGACGTGTTCGATGGCACGAGAGGAGCTTGGCTAGGGTTTCATCTACGCGAAAATTCGGAGAGGGGCTCCTATTTATAGACAGAAGGAGGTAGGAGTGTCCAAATGAGGTGTTGTTTTCGCCAACACGATCGTGATCCGACGACGGAGGACATGGAGATGGTTTAGATGGGTTATTGGGCTGTTTGGAGGGGTGTTGGGCTGCAACATAAAAGGGGCCTTCGCGGTTACCCGGTTAACCGTTGGAGCATCAAACGGGCTCCAAATGGAACGAAATTTGACAGGCGGTCTACCGGCGGTGTACCAAGGCCGCTTGGCAAATCTCGGTCCATTCCGAGAACGTTTAACACCCACTCACAAAAGGAGACAAGAGGGGTGCGCCGGTGCATGTGGGAGTGTCGGATTGCAAAACGGACAACGGGGAAAATGCTCGGATGCATGGGACGAACACGAATGCAAATGCGATGCACATGATGACGTGATATGAAATGCATGACATGGACAAAATGCAAAAATGAAGACAATAACCTAACCACGAAAGGAAAACTCATAACTTAAAGTCTAAAATGGCAAGAGTTGGAGTTACAAATATGGCAAGTTACATCCGGGGTGTGACAACATCACACTTCAAAATTTGCACCGAAAGCACATGACAGTTTTATGCTTGGCTACGGAAAGGATTCACACTCCTACAGGGTCTTCAACCTCTTTCACTATAAAGTGGTTGTAACTGTGGATGTGCGGTTTGATGTGACTAACGACTCGCAAAGAGAGGAACTGCCAAATGTTCTAGATGAAGTCTCACCAAGTGAATCTATCAAGCTTATGGGTACCGGAGAAATCATACCTTCTAAGGCTCAGGCCGAAGAAAAAATCATCATTTCTGCACCAAATCAATCCGAAGACACTGCTCAGCCTGAAGTCAATGTTGAAACTGAAGACAATGACCAGCAAGAGCAAAGTCTTTGTCCAGTTAATCCTCGTGTTGCAAATGAAGTACCGATTGAGAAGATAATGGAAAGCATCAATGCACCTGGTCCACTCACTCGTTCAAGAGCAACACAACTAGCAAATTTTCGTGGGAACTTTGCATTTGTTTCTATATCTGAACCCAAGAATGTTGCTGAACCCTTCATGGAACCTGAATGGATTCAAGCTATGCAAGAAGAGCTTCAACAGTTCGAGCTAAACAATGTCTGGGAACTAGTAAAGTGTCCTGACCATTGTAAGCACAACATCATAGGCACCAAATGGATCTATCGCAACAAACAAGATGAGCATGGACAAGTCGTCAGAAACAAGGCTCGTCTAGTTGCTCAAGGCTACACTCAAGTAGAAGGGATTGACTTTGATGAAACATTTTCTCCGGTGGATAGGCTTGAAGCTATTCGCATCCTGGTAGCCTATGCCAACCATCACAACATCCTTTTGTATCAAATGGATGTAAAGAGTGCCTTTCTCAACGGCAAAATTGAAGAAGAAGTGTATGTTGCACAACCACCTGGTTTTGAAGACCCAAAGCATCCTGGCATGGTATACAAGCTCAACAAGGCACTGTATGGCCTCAAAAAAGCCCCTTGCGCTTGGTATGACACACTTAAAGACTTCCTGAAGAGCAAAGTCTTCAAACCTAGTTCCCTGGCTCCCACACTCTTCACGAAGACATATGATGGTGATCTGTTTGTGTGCCAAATCTATATGGATGACATTATCTTCGGCTACACTGACAAGAAATACAGTAATGAGTTTGGACATATGATGCAAGAGCAATATCAGATGTCCATGATGGGTGAGCTGAAATTCTTCCTCGGTCCTCAGACTGGTCAGCAGAGCAACAACATCTTCATATCACAGGAAAATACCTCCAAGATTGCCTAAAGAAGTTTGGAATGCAAGATTGCAAAGGATACACGACGCCACTACCAACCAAAAGTCATCCGGGCCCCGACGACAATGGTAAAGAGTTCGATCAAAAGGTATACCACTCTATGATTGGTTCTTTAATCTATTTATGTGCATCTAGGCCAGATATAATGCTTAGTGTTTGCATGTGTGCCCGATTCCAAGCGGCACCAAAGGAATCACATCACTTAGCTGTGAAGCGAATACTTTGATATTTGGCTTACACCCCAACACTAGGATTGTGGTATCCAAAGGGCTCAGAGTTTGATCTAGTTGGATTCTCAGATGATGATTATGCTGGTGACAGGGTTGATCGCAAGTCCAGATCAGGCACATGTCACTTTCTTGGACGATATGTTGTCTTTGGTATTCAAAGATGTAGAACTATGTATCTCTCTACACTACTGAATATGAATACATTGCTGCTGGACCTTGCCACGCTCAGCTTCTATGGATGAAGCAAACTCTCAAGGACTATGGTATTCATCTGAAGCATGTGCCCCTCTATTGTGACAATGAAAGCGCCATCAAGAATGCCAACAACCCAGTTCAGCACTCGAAGACAAAGCACATTCAGATCCGTCATCACTTTCTCAGAAATCATGTCATGAAGGAGGATATTGATATCATTCACGTCAACACTGAAGAGCAATAGGTAGATATCTTCACAAAGCCCATGGATGAGAAAAGGTTTTGCAAGTTGCGGTGTGAGCTAAATATCTTAGAATCCACAAATGTCCTATAATTGGACACACATCCTAACGCTTATGCATATTGATGACTTAGATGTGCAACACATGAAGTAACGTACATCTTCAATCAATGAAGACATGCACTCTAAGTGTGAATACATTAACGCGGAATTTGACTTCGGAGCGCCATGATAATTGTGTGTTGTGTCTGGGTCTAATACTTCCTATACGGTGGGCAACGCCGCCACCAAAAATCTTTTTGAAGTGTTTCATTTGGCGTCATAATTTCATAGTCTTCACATTTGGTTTGTCTTGAACATTGATTTGACTTCTAGGTTTAACTTCGCAATGTTGAGTTGGTCTTATGCTGATAAATACACAAACACACACACAGATATATATATATATATATATATATATATATATATATATATATATATATAGGGTGGGTCTATTCTAATAACACCCCTTAAGACCTTATTCTGATAACACTTAGGCTATTCTCATAACACTTCCACACTGCGGAAAACCCCGATCCAAACCACATGACATAGAAATAGAAGAGCCAGCCCACCCACCTCCTTCCTCCCTCAACTCCACCCCAACCTTTGCCCGCATCCACCCACTCCCGACCCACCTCCTTCCCCCGTTTTACCCCAAGCGCACCTACCGCCGGGGTTCCG
>NC_041386.1:194553721-194652434 GCF_002162155.2 Triticum dicoccoides
CAGAACCCCATTCGAGGCCACCCATCCCCTAGTGAGCTCCCCTGCCAGATCCCCACGCCTCCCGACCTCCACCTCCTTCCGCACTCTCCTTTGCTGCCCCCACATCCCTCCCGGCCCCGGCCAGTTCCAACCTCCCGCCGCCCCACCTCCCTCGTTACCCCACACCCTCCTCGTTCCCAATCCATCCAAATCTTGCCTCGTCATCCACACGTTCCTCGTCATGACTGGTGCGTCCCACAATGGCCGGCCGCCACACCCCAGGCATCTACCTGGCGATGGACCCAGGCGGTTCCGACCTCGCTGCGCCGCTAGGCGGTCGGATCGAGTAGCAGACGGCCGCCACAAGTGCTCCCCTTGCCGAGGGTACCTCGTGCACCCACCCATCTTCCTCCTTGCCACCGGGCCACCATGCCGGATCTGGCCGCTGCCCTGAAATATGGACGGCCGTGCCTCCCCCTCACCCTTCCCTTCATTGATTTCTCCCTCACCGACAGGCCTCCCCTCCCCCCATGGTCAGATCTTCCCACTTTCGGTGCTGCGCCCCTGCCTTCCACATCGGACGCTGCAACCAGCCCGCCCCACTACATTCCTCCTCTGTACTACACAATGTGTAGTTCGGGCAGGCGTGGTGTGAGGTGCAGCTCGCCCAGCGTGCAGGTCATCCCCCCGTGCGGGCACCCTATCCTGCGTCCTGGCACTCCTTGCTGTTCACTTGCAGTTCAGAGGAAGTGCACCCTAACCGCAACAGAGGAATTCACTTGTCAAGGTGAGGGCATTGTTCCGTCGAGATTTAGTTTGTGGGCATTTTGCCGCCAGGGGTTAGTTCAGTCAGTGCACCAACGATGGTGCTCGAGCGCCGCGTGCAGCTCGGTTGCTACCCCCATGCAGTCCGGCTGAGTCGCTGGTGGTGCAGTTTGTAGATGATGGACACACAGACAACGATTGACTCATTTGCATTATTCAGATTTTGTTTTATAGTTCAGTAGATCAGAAATCCTCCGCATGTCTAGTTTTTTCTGAGGGAAAGTAGTGCACTTCCTTCTCGAGACTACCTACACCTCTTCGGGGCGATCATGTAGTTTGGTCCATTCATGCCTCTGGTTGTATTTATCGAGTATTCTAGCTTGTTTTTCCCATGCTCTACTTTTGCTAGATATTGTTCCTGGCAGATTGTTAACATGAAGTTTATTTTTGCCATGTGTGTTGCTAGTGATACATGTAGCCTATGGACTTGCTCTTGTCATGCTTAGCTTTATAAATATGTCTACTTATTGTTGGGTACCTTGTGATGCCATGAAATGCCTTATGGTGAATGGCATGAGCTTGCAAAGTTGCTATCATGACTCTGTTCCTGCCATGCTCTGTTTTTCTACAAAGTCTAAAACTGATCATATCACTTGCCATGTTTGCATTGATGCTACCATCTTATCCATGCATCTTTGGATAAAGTTCATAAAGGGAGTTTTGTTCTGTGCCTTTAGTACTAGCATGCCATGCCTTTGTTTTCCACGATATGTTCCTATAACATGTTATTTTGTAGCTCTAAACATTGATACCTGATGCTGTTTTGACATGTTTGGTATTTTCTCCAAGTCTGTGAAGCTGTTATCATTTGCATTTTTTTCCATGCTATTTTAGGATTGTTCTAGTAAGTTCTAGTAGGAGCTCAGTGTTCATGATTTGTAGAGCTTCACCTATGCTTTATGGTCATGTGCTTTGTTGCTATGTTGGAGTCCTGTAGCATAGGTTCTTGTTGCATTCTAAGTGCTATGATGTTGTTAATCGCAGATTTGCGTCTTTCTTGTTTTGCTTGTCTTTTGCAAACTGTGCATCCGTTTTCGGTGATCCTTATATTGATTTCTACTAAAATAACCCCATCTTTCCAGCGGCATACTTGGTTTGCCAAGTTGATGCCTTGATCATCCTTTCCCTTCCGGAGTACCCATATGCATTACACGTCATATCTTGCATTCCATGCCATGTCTTGCATCATGTTGCTTGTGCATTGCACCGTGATTTATTGTTGTTCCATTGCTTGTGTTCTTCCTTTGGGTAGAGCCGGGAGACGAGTTCGTGAAAGAGGAACCTATTGAGTACGCTAACGAGGAGCAAGCTTTCGACAACTCTGAGAACTTTGCAGGCAAGATGACCATTACCCTCGATATCACTTCTATCTTTGCTTGCTAGTTATTCGTTCTATCGCTATGTCACGCTACCTACCAATTGTTTACCATGCCTCCCATATTGCCATGTCAAGCCTCTAACCCACCTTCCTAGCAAACTGTTGTTTGGCTATGTTACCGCTTTTGCTCAGCCCCTCTTATAGTGTTGCTAGTAGCAGGTGCCTTGCAGGTTGTTCCATGTTGGAACATGGATATGTTGGGATACCACAATTTCTCTTATTTTAATTAATGCATCTATATACTTGGAAAAGGGTGGAAGGCTTGGCCTGTTGCTCGGTGTTTTGTTCCACTCTTGCCGCCCTATTTTCCGTCATACCGGTGTTATGTTCCTTGATTTGGCGTTCCTTACGCGGTTGGTGTTATGGGACCCCCTTGAGAGTTCGCTTTGAATAAAACTCCTCCAGCAGGGCCCAACCTTGGTTTTAACAATTGCCTAACAAACTAAACTTTTCCCTAGGAAGTTATAAACCCGAGGGTCATCTTTATTTAACCCCCCCCCCAGGCCAGTGCTCCTCTGAGTGTTGGTCCGAACCGAGTAGACTGCGGGGCCACCTCGGGAAAACATGAGGGTTGGTTTTACTCGTAGGATGTCTCATCCGGTGTGCCCTGAGAACGAGATATGTGCAGCTCCTATCGGGATTTGTTGGCACAGTCGGGCGGTCTTGTTTTACCATTGTCAAAATGTCTTCTAGCCGGGATTCCAAGACTGATCGGGTCTTTCCGGTATAAGGAATATCCTTCGTTGATCGCGAGAGCTTTTTATGGGCTAAGTTTGGACACCCCTGCAGGGTATGAAATTTCGAGAGCCGTGCCCGCGGTTATGTGGCAGATGGGAATTTGTTAATACTCGGTTGTAGAGAACTTGACACTTGACTTAATTAAAATGCATCAACCGCGTGTATAGCCATGATGGTCTATTTTCGGTGGAGTCCAAGAAGTGAACACGGTTGGGTTATGTATGAAAGTAAGTAGTTCAGGATCACTTCTTGACCGCTTCTAGCTTTTCAACCGTTGCGTAGCTTCTCATATTACTCTTCTATTCGTATGTTAGCCACCATATTTGCTTAGCGCTTGCTGCAACTTCACCTCATTACCATATCCTACCCGTAAGCTTAAATATCTTGATCTTGCGGGTTTTGAGATTGTTGTGTCCTCGTGACTCACAGATACTTCCAAATAGTTGCAGGTATCGAACCCAAGTGGGAGTTCGACGAGGACCTTGGTCATTACTACGTGTCTTTTCTTGATGATCAGTTGTGGAGCCCAGTTGGGACGATCGGGGATCTAGCATTTGGGGTTATCTTCTTTTCTTTTGGATTTGTCCGTAGTCGGACTATGTGTGTACTCTGAATGATGAATGGATTATGTGATATTTGTGTGATGTGGTGCTACCTCTTGAGCACCGCGTTTCTTTTCCCTTGAAGAGGAAAGGGTGATGCAGCAACGTAGCATAAGTATTTCCCTCAGTTTTTGAGAACCAAGGTATCAATCCTGTAAGAGACCACGCGCGAGTCACCTCGTACCTACACAAACAAATAAGAACCTCGCAACCAACGTGATAAAGGGGTTGTCAATCTCTTCACGGCCACTTGCAAGAGTGAGATCTGATAGAGATAATAATAATAAGATAAATATTTTTGGTATTTTTATGATATAGATTGAAAGTAAAGATTGCAAAATAAAATAGATTGGAAACTTTTATGATGGAAAATAGACCCGGGGGCCATAGGTTTCACTAGTGGCTTCTCTCAAGATAGCATAAGTATTACGGTGGGTGAACAAATTACTGTCGAGCAATTGATAGAAAAGCGAATAATTATGAGAATATCTAGGTAAGATCATGTATATAGGCATCACGTCCATGACAAGTAGACCGACTCCTGCCTGCATCTACTACTATTACTCCACACATCGACCGCTATCCAGCATGCATCTAGAGTATTAAGTTCATAAGAACTGAGTAATGCCTTAAGTAAGATGACATGATGTAGAGGGATAAACTCATGCAATATGATGTAAACCCCATCTTTTTATCCTCGATGGCAACAATACAATACGTGTCGTTTCCCTTTCTGTCACTGGGATCGAGCACCGCAAGATTAAAACCAAAGCTAAGCACTTCTCCCATTACAAGAAAGATCAATCTAGTAGGCCAAACCAAACTGATAATTCGAAGAGACTTGAAAAGATAAACCAATCATACATAAAAGAATTAAGAGAAGATTCAAATATTGTTCATAGATAACCTTGGTCATAAACCTACAATTCATCGGATCTCGACAAACACACCGCCAAAGAAGATTACATTGAATAGATCTCCAAGAGAGTCGAGGAGAACTTTGTATTAAGATCCAAAGAGAGAGAAGAAGCCATCTAGCTACTAGCTATGGACCCGAAGGTCTATGGTAAACTACTCACACATCATCGGAGGGGCCATGGAGTTGATGTAGAGGCCCTCCGTGATTGATGCCCCCTCCAGCAGAGCTCCGGAAAAGGCCCCAAGATGGGATCTCTTGGGTACAGAAGGTTGCAGCGGTGGAAATAGGGTTTTGTGGTGCTCCTGGATGTTTCCGGGGTATATGAATGTATAGAGGAGGAAGAAGTAGGTCGGTGGAGCAACGAGGGGCCTATGAGGGTGGAGGGCGCTCCGAGGGGGTAGGCACGCCCCCTGCCTCATGGCCTCCTCGTTGATTGCTTGACGTCCACTCCAAGTCCAATGGATCACGTTTGTTCGAAAAATCACACTCCCGAAGGTTTCATTCCGTTTGGACTCCATTTGATATTCCTTTTCTGCAAAACACTGAAATAGGCAAAAAAACAGCAATTTGGGCTGGGCCTCCGGTTAATAGGTTAGTTCCAAAAATAATATAAAAGTGTAAAATAAAGCCTGTTATCATCCAGAACAAATAATATAATAGCATGGAACAATCAAAAATTATAGATACGTTGGAGACATATCAAGCATCCCCAAGCTTAATTCCTGCTCGTCCTCGAGTAGGTAAATGATAAAAACAGAATTTTTGATGTGGAATATTTCCTAACATATTTCTTAATGTAATTTTCTTTATTATGGGATGAATGTTCAGATCCGAAAGATTCAAGATAAAAGTTTAATATTGACATAAAAATAGTAATACTTCAAGCATACTAACTAAGCAATCATGTCTTCTCAAAATAACATGGCCAAAGAAAGTTCATCCCTACAAAATCATATAGTTTGATCATGCTCCATTTTCGTCACACAAGAATGCTATCATCATACACAACCCCGATGACAAGCCAAGCAATTGTTTCATACTTTAGTAATCTCAAACTTTTTTCAACTTTCACGCAACACATGAGTGTGAGCCATGGATATAACGCTATGGGTGGAATAGAATATAAGGAAGGGGGTTATGTGGAGAATACAAAAAAAGGAGGAAGTCTCACATCGACGCGGCTAATCAATGGGATAGGGAGATGCCCATCAATTGATGTCAATGCAAGGAGTAGGGATTGCCATGCAACGGATGCACTAGAGCTATACATGTATGAAATCTCAACAAAAGAAACTAAGTGGGTGTGCATCCAACTTGCTTGCTCACGAAGACCTAGGGCACTTGAGGAGGCCCATTGTTTTGAATATACAAGCCAAGTTCTATAATGAAAAACTCCCACTAGTATATGAAAATGACAAAACAAGAGACTCTCTATCATAAAGATCATTGTGCTACTTTGAAGAACAAGTGTGGAAGAAAGGATAGTAGCATTGCCCCCTTTTTTGGGCCTTCTTTTTTTTTATTTGGCCTTTTTTTTTCTTTTTTTATGGGACAATGCTATATTAATGATGATCATCACACTTCTATTTATTTACAACTCAATGATTACAACTCGATACTAGAACAAGATATGCCTCTATATGAATGCCTCCGGCGGTGTACCGGGATGCGCAATGACACATGAGTGACATGTATGAAATAATTATGAATGGTGGTTTTGCCACAAATACTATGTCAACTACATGATCATGCAAGGCAATATGACAATGATGATGCGTGTCATAATAAACGGAATGGTGGAAAGTTGCATGGAAATATATCTCGGAATGGCTATGGAAATGCCATAATAGGTAGGTATGGTGGCTGTTTTGAGGAAGATATAAGGAGGTTTATGTGTGATAGAGCGTATCATATCACGGGGTTTGGATGCACCGGCGAAGTTTGCACCAACTCTCAAGGTGACAAAGGGCAATGCACGGTACTCAAGAGGCTAGCAATGATGGAAGGGTGAGAGTGCGTATAATCGATGGACTCAACATTAGTCATAAAGAACTCACATACTTATTGCAAAAATCTACAAGTCATCAAAAACCAAGTATTACACGCATGCTCCTAGGGGGATAGATTGGTAGGAAAAGACCATCGCTCGTCCCCGACCGCCACTCATAAGGAAGACAATCAAATAACATCTCATGTTTCAAATTTGTTACACAATGTTTACCATACGTGCATGATACGGGACTTGGAAACTTGAAAACAAGTATTCCTCAAATTCACAACTACTCAACTAGCACAACTTTGATATCACTATCTCCATATCTCAAAACAATCATCAAGTATCAAACTTCTCTAAGTATTCAATGCACTTATATGAAAGTTTTTATTATGCCTAGAAGAAAATTGCCATGTTGTTCTAAAGGACTCTCAAAATAATATAAAAGCATGGGAGATCAATTATTTCTATAAAATAAAACCACCACCGTGCTCTAAAAGATATAAGTGAAGCACATATAGTATTCTAATAAATTCCAATTCATGTGTGTCTCTCTCAAAAGGTGTGTACAGAAAGGACTCAAATCATACAAGACACTCCAAGCAAAACACATATCATGTGGCGAATAAAAATATAGCTCCAAGTAAAGTTACCGATAGACGAAGATGAAATATGGGATGCCCTCCGGGGCATACCCAAGCTTAGCATTTTCGGTGTCCTTGGATTTTACCTTGGGGTGCCTTGGGCATCCCCATGCTTAGGATCTTGCCACTCCTTGTTCCATAATCCATCAAATCTTTACCCAAAACTTGAAAACTTCACAACACAAAACTTAACAGAAGATCTCGTGAGCTCCGTTAGCGAAACAACACAAAACAGCACTTGAAGTTACTGTAATGAACTCACTCTTTATTTATATTGGTGTTAAACCTACTGCATTCCAACTTTTATATGGTTCATAAACTCTATTACTAGCCATAGATTCATCATAATAAGCAAACAACACACGAAAAACAGAATCTGTCAAAAACAGAATAGTCTGTAGTAATCTGTAATTAACGCAAACTTCTGGAACCACAAAAATTATAAAATAAATTTATGGACGTGAGTAATTTATATATTAATTATATTCAAAAATAATTAACTAAATATAACTATCCAATAAAAAATGGCAGCAATTCTCGTGAGCGCTAAAGTTTCTGTTTTTTACAGCAAGATCAAAAAGAGTTTCCCCAAGTCTTCCCAACGGTTCTACTTGGCACAAACACTAATTAAACACAAAAAACACAACCAAAACAGAGGCTAGATAAATTATTTATTACTAAACAGTAACAAAAAAAAAATTGGGTTGCCTCCCAACAAATGCTATCGTTTAACGCCCCAAGCTAGGCATAAAAGCGAAATAGATCTAGGTATTGCCATCTTTGGTAGGCAATTCATAAGTGGCTCTCATAATAGATTCATAAGGTAATTTAATTTTATTTCTAGGGAAGTGTTCCATGCATTTCCTTAACATAAATTGGAATCTAATATTCCCTTCCTTCAGATCAATAATTGCACCAATCGTTCTAAGGAAAGGTCTACCAAGAATATTAGGGCATGAAGGATTGCAATCTATATCGAGAACAATGAAATCTATGGGTACATAATTACTATTGGGAACAATAAGAACATCATTAATCTTTCCCATAGGTTTCTTAATAGTGGAATCCGCAAGGTGCAAGCTTAAAAACAATCATCAAATTCACGGAAACCTAGCAAATCACACAAAGTTTTTGGGATCATGGAAACACTAGGACCCAAATCACACAAAGCATAGCATTCATGATCTTTAATTTTTATTTTAATAGTATTTTCCCACTCATCATAAATTTTTCTAGGGATAGAAACTTCCAACTCAAGTTTTTCTTCATAAGATTGCATCAAAGCGTCAACGATATGTTTAGTAAATGCTTTATTTTTACTATAAGCATGAGGAGAATTTAGCACGGATTGCAACAAGGAAGTACAATCTATTAAAGAGCAATTAGCATAATTAAATTCCTTGAAATCCAAGATAGTGGGTTCATTGCTATCTAAATTTTTGACCTCTTCAATCCCACTTTTACCAATTTTTACAGCAAAATCTAAAAACTCCGAATTTTTGGGACGCCTTCTAACTAAAGTTGACTCATATCCAGTCCCATCATTATCAAGATTCATATTGCAAAACAAGGATTTAATAGGGGACACATAAATTACTTTTAGATCTTCATCTTTATTGTCATGAAAACTAGAAGAACATGCTTTCACAAAGCAATCTTTCTTAGCACGCATCCTAGCGGTTCTTTCTTTGCACTCATCAATGGAAATTCTCATGGCTTTGAGAGACTCATTGATATCATGCTTAGGTGGAATAGATCTAAGTTTAAAAGAATCAACATCAAGAGAAATTATATCCACGTTCCTAGCCAACTCATCAATCTTAAGCAATTTTTCTTCAATTAAAACATTGAAACTCTTTTGCAAAGTAATAAATTCTTTAATACTAGATTCAAAATCAGAGGGCATATTATTATCATTTCCATAAGAATTCTTATAGGAATTACCATAATTATTATAGGAATTACTAGGAAACGGCCTAGAATTAAAATTACCTCTATACGCGTTGTTACCAAAATTGTTCCTACCAACAAAATTCACATCCATAGATTCATTATTATTCTCAATCAAAGTAGACAAAGGCATATCATTGGGATCAGTAGGATCTATCTTATTAGCAAACAATTTCGTAAGTTCATCCATCTTTCCATTCAAAACATTTATCTCTTCTATTGCATGCACCTTTTTACTAGTAGATCTTCCAGTGTGCCATTGAGAATAATTAACCATAATATTATCTAGGAGTTTGGTAGTTTCTCCTAAAGTGATTTCCATAAAAGTGTCTCCCGCGGCCGAATCTAAAAGATTTCTAGAAGCAAAATTCAATCCGGCATAAAATTTTTGTATAATCATCCATAAATTCAAACCATGTGTAGGGCAATTACGTATCCTTAATTTCATCCTCTCCCAAGATTGTGCAATTCATGATAAAGTTGCTTAAAATTCATAATATCGTTTCTAAGAGAGATGATCTTAGCGGGAGGAAAATACTTAGAGATAAAAGCATCTTTGCACTTATTCCATGAATCAATACTATTTTTAGGCAAAGACGAAAACCAAGCTTTAGCATGATCTTTAAGCAAAAACAGAAATAGCTTAAGTTTAACAATATGGTTGTGCACATATTTCTTCTTTTGCATATCACACAAATCAACAAAGTTGTTTAGATGCGTAGCGACATCTTCACTAGGAAGGCTAGAAAACGGATCTTTCATGACAAGATTCAGCAAAGCAGTATTAATTTCACAAGATTCAGCATCGGTAAGAGGAGCAACCGGAGTGCTAATAAAATCATTATTGTTGGTATTGGCAAATGCACAAAATTTAGTATTATCTTGAGCCATCGTGACAAGCAAGCAATCCAACACACAAGCAAACAAGAAGCAGGAAAAAGAGGCAAACAAAAAAGAGGTGAACAGAAAAGAGAGGGCGAATAAAATAGGAAGGGTGAAGTGGGGGAGAGGAAAACGAGAGGCAAATGGCAAATAATGTAATGCGAAGGATAAGAGTTGTGATGGGTACTTGGTATGTCTTGACTTGGCGTAGATCTCCCCGGCAACGGCGCCGGAAAACCTTCTAGCTACCTCTTGAGCACTGCGTTGGTTTTCCCTTGAAGAGGAAAGGGTGATGCAGCAAAGTAGCATAAGTATTTCCCTCTGTTTTTGAGAACCTAGGTATCAATCCTGTAGCAGACCATGCGCTAGTCACCTCGTACCTACACAAACAAATAAGAACCTCACAACCAGCGCGATAAAGGGGTTCTCAATCCCTTCACAGACACTAGCAAGAGTGAGATCTGATAGAGATAATAATACGATATTCTTTTGGTATTTTTATGATATAGATTGAAAGTAAATATTGGAAAATAAAATAGATTGGAAACTTGTATGATGGAAATTAGACCCGGGGGCCATAGGTTTCACTAGTGGCTTCTCTCCAGATAGCATAAGTATTACGGTGGGTGAACAAATTACTATTGAGCAATTGATAGAAAAGCGAATAATTATGAGAATATCTTGGTATGATCATGTATATTGGCATCATGTCCGTGACAAGCAGACCGACTCCTGCCTGCATCTACTACCATTACTCCAAACATCGACCACTATCTAGCATGCATCTAGAGTATTAAGTTCATAAGAACAGAGTAACGCCTTAAGCAAGATGACATGACATAGAGGGATAAACTCATGCAATATTATGTAAACCCCATCTTTTTATCCTCGATGGCAACAATACAATACATGTCGTTTCCCTGCTTGTCACTGGGATCGAGCACCGCAAGATTGAACCCAAAGCTAAGCACTTCTCCCATTCCAAGAAAGATCAATCTAGTAGGCCAAACGAAACTGATATTTCGAAGAGACTTGCAAAGATAAACCAATCATACATAAAAGAATTCAGAGAAGATTCAAATATTGTTCATAGATAAACTTGATCATAAACCCACAATTCATCGGATCTCGACAAACACACCGCAAAAAAGATTACATCGAATAGATCTCCAAGAGAATCGAGGAGAACTTTGTATTGAGATCCAAAGAGAGAGAAGCAGCCATCTAGCTACTAGCTATGGACCCGAAGGTCCGAGGTAAACTACTCACACATCATCGGAGGGGCCATGCAGTTGATGTAGAGGCGCTCCATGATCGATGCCCCCTCCGACGGAGCTCCGGAAAAGGCCCCAACATGGGATCTCTTGGGTACATAAGGTTGCGGCGGTGGAAATGGGGTTTCGTGGTTCTCCTGGATGTTTGCGGGGTATATGAATATATATAGGAGGACGAATTAGGTCGGTGGAGCAACGAGGGGCACACGAGGGTGGAGGG
Organism: Triticum dicoccoides; assembly: GCF_002162155.2. Lineage (NCBI taxonomy): Eukaryota > Viridiplantae > Streptophyta > Magnoliopsida > Poales > Poaceae > Triticum > Triticum dicoccoides. Next base: position 194,565,126 of record NC_041386.1, read on the forward strand.
TGCGCCTAGGGGGGTAGGCGCGCACCCTGCCTCGTGGCCTCCTTGTTGATTGCTTGACGTCCACTCCAAGTCCTCTGGATCACGTTTGTTCCAAAAATCACGCTCCCAAAGGTTTCATTCCATTTGGACTCCATTTGATATTCCTTTTCTGCGAAACACTGAAATAGGCAAAAAAACAACATTTTGGGCTGGGCCTCCGGTTAATAGGTTAGTCCCAAAAATAATATAAAAGTGTAAAATAAAGCCCGTTATCATCCAAAACAGATAATATAATAGCATGGAACAATAAAAAATTATAGATACGTTGGAGACATATCACGTGGCGATTGTAAGCCAACTCTATTTATCCCTCTCTTGTTCGTTACATGGGATTGTGTCAAGATGACCCTTCTTGCAACAAAACCACAATGCGGTTATGCCTCTAAGTCGTGCCTTGACACGTGGGAGATATAGTCGCATCATGGGCCTTACAAGTTGGTAATCAGAGCCATCCCCGACTTAGGAGCCCCTTGCTTGATCGAATCGCTGATGTTGTTGACTCTAGAACAAAATGTTTTCAGTCTTAGGATTATATATATCAGAGAGGAGGATTCATTTTACTCCTTAGTCCCCTTCGTCGTTCTGGTGAGGTCTCCTGACGTACATATTTTGACTTTCCTCTCCTCAAATTCATGAAAAAAATTAGGATCACGCGGGTATCTTGGGATCGTTCCGATATTCTTGTGGCGAGAACATTGTTCTTGGTGCATCCTGACATTTATGGGTTGTGGAATTGTTCCGGGGAGTTGAGCTCCGAGGTGTTGTCACCACAATTTTATCGTTGTAGTTCTGGAATACCTGAGTTCACCGACATCGAAAATCTCTTTTAGGAAGTTGTTGGTGAGATAACCTCGACGCCACCCAGTACTGGGGAGGGAGTTCGGGAGTATTGACATAGCTTTTATAACGGATGCTTTTTGAAGGTTGAGGTACACAATTTCTGGAATTTTCTTGGTTATGTGTTGACGGATGGATACAGTTGGAGTGTAGGGCTTGTTAGTTGTGTGATATATATTGTGCCTCCCTGTATCCCCAACACCAGATTGCATAACCAGAAAGTTTAGTGAGTTTATAGGTGGGAATTCAAGTAGCTATTAGTATTTCTTCCCGCAGATATTTGGTTTGTGATTGGGTAATCCATACCACTTATTTGATCCAGCCGTACCTTGTTATTTCATTCTTCAATCTCTTTTATGTGGCTTCTCACCATAATGGTCGTGTAATGTTTACTTCGGAATTCGTTCGTTCATTCTCTGTTCGAATGTTTATTGTGAAGACTATATGTTGCAATTTCTATCCGTTGATTCAGCTTGTCTACATGTCTATCATGATTGTAACGGATGTCACCCTCTTCTGGATGTCTCCTCCAACTCGTTTGAATCTGCAACGCAATGATGGGGAACAGGAGAACCCTCCACCTCCTCCTCCGCCTCCGGAAGCATGGCAAGCTGTCATGGCAGCCACCAACGCCAACTCCCAGATGCTTTTGCAACTCTTGCAAGAGTGCAACCAAGGCCAAGGCAACCAAGGGAATCAAGGTCAAGGGCAATTCAACAATCAGCCTCAGTTTTCTACCCTCAACCAGTTCCTTGCAAATCAACCAAACTCTTTCAGCAACTGTGTCAAGGCCATGGACGTTGATGATTGGCTCATGGACATCAGCAAGCATTTTGAATGTAGCAGTGTCAAGCCTGAGGAATACATCAAGTTCTCTTTGTTTTAGCTCAAGGACCAAGCAGCTGATTGGTATCAACAATACAAAGATTCCAGAGGAGGTCGAGTGATTACATGGGATGACTTCTGCCGAGATTTCAATGCTCATCACATTCCAACAAGTGTCATTGAGAGCAAGAGTGAGGAGTTCCGCAATCTCAAGCAAGGAAGCTTGTTTGTGTATCAATACAAAATCCAGTTTCAGAAACTTGCTCGCTTCGCAAGGCAGGATGTTCCTGATAAAAAGAGCATGATCTATCACTTTAGGGGTGGCCTCAAAGAAGATCTGCAGTTAGCTCTCGTGCTTCTTGAGCCTACTAAGTTTGATCAATTCTATAACATGGCCCTCAAGCAAGAAGGTTCTCAACTCAAGTGTGAGGCTTCAAAGAAGAGAATCAGGGATGTAGTCTAGTCTTCTTCTTCCTCACAAGTGGCTGCTAAGCAATAGAAGTTCCGGCTTCCTCCTGCTCCATTTCGTCAGCCCTACCAGCAGAAGAACAAAGGAGGCCATGGAACTTTCCACCCACCCAACCCAGGCTATCAGAACAAGTCCTAGACTCAAGCTCCAAGGTCAAGTGCTCCTCCTTGAGGGAGTCCTGGACTAAGGGGTCCTCGGCTAGCAGCACCTTTTAGCTCGAGTGCCATCGTGGATATCTTCTCCTCATCTTAATGCCAAGCAACTCGTTTGGCTTTTAATTCAGCTGATGCCTTCTCGGCAGCCGCATCACTACATCGGGCCTGCTCCTTGGCCCGGGCTAGCTCCACCCGAAGAATTTCAACGGCGGTAGCACCATCTGCAGCCAGGCACAACTTTCAGCGTCCTGCTTATATCACAAAAATGTATGTGCAGGAACTTCTCTGAATAGATACGTTGCGACTCGTCAAGACGCATCTTGATTAACGCAACGTAATCCCCGGCTACATCAAGCTTCCGTTGTAGCTCGGCAATATCCGCAGTCTGGGCAGTAGCCAAGAGGAAGCAGCCTGTGTTCAAAGTTATTCAGATTAGTCCTCGGATATTTCTTTCGATCCTCCGATTTGCTTCCTATTGGAAGACAACCCGAGTCTCTGGGGCTACTGTCTATACACAGGTGTATTTTCTGAATATAGCACAATTCTACATATTACAACAAACCTCGAAGCCTCTCAGCAGACTCGCAAAGGCCTCATCCAATCCGCTCTTTGCGTATAGGACCTTTTTAACCACCGTACACATCAAGGTATGATGTTCGTCCGAAACGGATGCCTGCCGCAGCATGTTCGGCAAGATATCCGGCACCTCTGGGTATCCGGAGGTAGCCGCGGGAGTATGGTCACCCTTTGAAGGGATCCGTTTATTTGTATCCGGTTGCATTCCAAATTGTTCGGGGTCTTCATTGTTGTTCCCTGGACTCTGGAGCGCCGACGTATTGCCTTCGTGTATCCCTTGCATCACTTTGTTGGTCGGGGGAGACCCTCCGCGACGACACCTCAAGGTCATCTGCCCTATTAGACGAAGAAGCCGGTGGGGGCGTCTCGCTTTCCATCATCTCCAGGAGAAGTTCCCCCGAGGAGGAGGATTGTAGAAGGGGACTGCACGTTGAGCTGCAAAATATATATATTCCAGGCATCATAAGAAAACAACGGGATAGGTTTAATACAGCCCTATTCACTTACGATTTTGCCAGAGGCTCTTCCTCGTCATGAGACTGCGCTTCGTTATCCTCCAGGCCCAGGACACCCTCCATAGGCATCTTGCCTCACTTAGGATACCGCTTCTCCCAATTTTTGGAGGCGACCCTCTTCTTCTTGGGAGGGAAGGAGATAGTGGCCCCCTTCGCTTTTGTCTTCAGATGAGTGGATTTTTATTCCACCGGACACAAAGTCCGAGGTTCCCTGTGAATAGAGGCCATCCTTGGTCCTCTTGCCTTCCACCTCGTCCTCCTTCTCTGGCATCTGGTATGGTGCTAGGGCCAGCATCCTTGTTAGGACCGGATTTGCTGGACCCTCGGGCAGAGGGGCCGAACACATAATCAGTTCCGCCTTCTTTATATAGTCCTGGAAAAAGATAGCTTGCTTAGTATCGTATTACAGTATGCATGACCACAAACTATTCAAAAGCCAAGTGCTTACCCGGGTATCCGGTGGATTATAGTTAAGGCCAACGTCCTCAGCAGTATCCGGCCAATGTTTCCGCTTCCTGAAAAATAGCTTCCACATCCCTTCGTGTGTAGCGCCGAAGAAGTGTTGGAGGGTCCGTGGTCCCTCTGGACTACACTCCCACATGCGGCGAGGCCTACACTGGCATGGCAGGATTCAGCGAACTAACATCACTTGGATCACACTAAAGAGATCAATATCTCTCTCGTGGAGGGTCCAGATGCGGCTTTGTATGGTCCGCACTTCATCCACTAATCCCCAGTCTAGCCCCTTGTTGACCCATGACGCGAGCTGTAATGGTGGGTCAGGACGGAAGATGGGGGCAGCTACCCGCTTAGCACTGTCACTACTAGAAAAAGGGCTATAGATGGGATTGACACTAATGGCGCACCAGACAAGCGGTGCGCCATTAGTATATACTAATGGCGCACCACCTTCTGATACGCCATTAGAGCTGAAACTACTAATGGCGCACCTGGCCCAGGGTGCGCCATTAGTATCAATTTTTTTTTGAACTAGTGCGCCTGTCCAAACATACTAATGGCGCATCCAGACACAGTGCGCCATTACTAGTTGTAACTAGTAATGGTGCACCTGTAAGAAAGTGCGCCACTAATGTTGTTTTTTTATTATATTTTTTATTCCTTTTTTTGCAAAACTACTAATGGCGCACTGTTCGACCGTGCGCCATTACTAGTTTAAACTAGTAATGGCGCACTTTGGAACAGTGCACCATTAGTATGTTTTTTTTGCAAAACTACTAATGGCGCACCACCAGAAGGTGCGCCATTAGTAACCTGGATTACTAATGGCGCATTTAGAGTTGGTGCGCCATTAGTAAGTGGGCAACAACAAGATATTTTGGACAGCCTCTCCTACCCACACTCACTTTCTCCCCACTTCATTCTCTCCACCTCCTCCTTGTCTCGGGTGCCTCCTCTTTTTCACCTCATTTCCACCATAGATTCATTCAATTTAAGTGGTTAAATTACCTTTTTTTGATAGGTAAGTAAGGGGGGAAGCTATATTTATGTTGTTCTCCCTACAACAATGTGCACATGCACTTTTTATGGCCTAGCTAGATCTATGTATGTTCGTGGTGTTGCATATGTTTGTGGTGTTGCATATGTGTTTGTGTTTGGAGGTGTACCGGTATTTGAAATGCGATAGTTGCCAATATTTTGCCGGAATTTGGATTCATTTCCGTTTCGGCGAGAATTTTGGCATTAAGCATTCTTTTTGGTCCTATTTTTAGGGAAAGTCATGCCAAATTTTTTCTTGGTTCTAAAATTTCGTTTTGCTCTACCCCGCAGGCGACCATGGTCCGCATGATGACCGAAGGCATCGTGAATAGGTTTTTGAGGTCTATGAAGGCCGATATGCTTCAAAAGAACGAGACGGAGATAAGATGTCCATGTCGAAGATGCAAGCTGAAGAGCCTTATTGCGGACCCAGAATCCGGGCAGGTGCGGGACCACCTGCTCTTGCGTGGTTTCATGGATGGCTATCGGTGGCAAGGTGATGAAGATGACTACGAAGTCGTCCATGAGGGCCGGGCAAGAAATGAGGAAGGGCAGCAAGACAACCACCGCGGCTCGGGCGGGCGAGAAGACAAAGAATCACCAGGAGATGATCACGACGGTGATGCTGTACACAGTCATCATGTAGAAGATGCAGGACATGATGATGAGGAAGATGCCAGAGCAGACGACGGGCATGATCATGAAGATGATGATGCCGACGGAGCAGACGACGCTGGACCATTGAGTGGCTGGGTGCAGGACCCTCATATTCAAGAGCTGCTTCTCAAGCAGACGGATAACGCAAGAGCTGCCGCCCGAGAGAAAGCCAAGATGGATCAACTTGAGTTAGACGCGGTTACTCCATTGTATGAAGGATGCAGGCCCGAGGATACCCGCCTGAAAGTAACGCTCATGGCTCTGGAGATGAAGGTAAAACACAAAATGACCGATGCATGCTTCGACGAGAACATGTCATTCTGGCACGAACGTCTTCCCAAGGGGAACAAGTGCCCGGCCAGTTTGGAGGAGGCGAAGAAAATCGTGTGTCCTCTGGATTTACCGCACGTGAAATACCATGTGTGCATGAACAATTGCATCATTTATCGGGACGAGCACGCGGAGTCTACCATATGTCCGGTGTGCGGCGTCACTCTATACAAGAAGAGGAAGAAAGCTCCTCGAAAAGTGGTGTGGTACTTTCCGATCACTCCTCGTCTGCAGCGGTATTTCGCGGACCCTAAGGTAGCAAAGCTCCTGCGTTGGCACGCGGATAGGGAGGAGAAGAAGCGAGAAGATGACACAAATGATCCGGAGATAGATAAAAAAGACAAGATGCTGAGTCACCCTAAGGATGCGAGCCAGTGGCAAGCGTTGAACTTCAAAGACCTAGAATTTGGGAACGATCCAAGGAACATCGTGCTGGGCGCGAGCACCGATGGAGTCAATCTGTTTGGCAGCCAGAGAAGCACACATAGCACCTGGCCTGTGTTTGTGTCGATGTACAACCTTCCCCCCTGGTTGTGCATGAAGAGGAAGTACATTCACATGAGTATGCTAATTGAAGGACCGAAACAACCAGGGAACGACATCAATCTGTATCTGGGGCTGCTGAAAGAGGAGCTTGACACGCTGTGGAAAACGCCAGCCAATACGTGGGACGCCGCAGAGAAAGAATATTTCCCTATGAGAGCCACGCTGCTCACGACGGTGCACGACTATCTCGGTTACGGATATGTCAGGGCCCGGTACAAGAAGGACCCGAAAACAAAGGAGCTTACCACGGATCCGAAGACCAGGGCGCTTGAGCTTGTTCTGGTAAGGAATACACCCTCGCGTAATTAGCTCCATATGGTTGCATTCTAATTAATGAAGCCAAATTTCTAAATGGTTCACATTCCTTCCGCAGGCGACTGAAAGAAGTAGCGCGGCGTCGACTAAGAGCAACCCTTGGGACACCACTCTAAATAGGGCGTTGAATGTAATGAAGAACAAGGATAAGCTCAGTAAGCCGACGTCAGCTGGTCGTGTGGCCGGCAAAGGCTTGTCGACAAAATGGTCGTCATACTATAACACTGGTGGGCGAAAGGAGAAAAAGACTAGCTCGAAAAGCCAGGCGCGCGAGGTTCAAGAACTCGGGGCACAGGTGGCACGGATTCCAGAGATTCTCCAAGAGCAAGAGCAACAACAACTCGGAGCGACGATCACCGCCATTGTGCCTACCTTGATCCAGGGGATTAGTGCGTGGATTGCGGGCGGCCAACAGGCCCCCCCCGATTCCTAGCTTCACGGCCAGCAACTCGCAGAACGCGATGGCGGGGCCATTGGTGTCTCCGGCGGAGGCGACATTGGTGTCTCCGACGCCGGCACGGGAGCTTAATGCACCCGGGTGTACGCCGACCGGCACCTCTGAAGCAAGTGGCCCCTCCGTCAACTGCACGCCCGTCGTTGGCGGTGCCTCGACATTAGCCGAGCTCGACGCTACATCACGGTAACTAATTAAGCCTCTCTCGGCCAAGGACTTCATCTCCTTGCCTTTGACTGGGCATCCCTGACGCCCTACATGTTTTCGTAGGGCGCCGCCGATGTTCCGTGCACTCTCCTGCACTTCGTGAACAACGAGTTGGTCGATGTCGCCAAGGGCAAAATCGTTCAACCGGGCAACCCCTTGTTCCACTGTACCCAGATGCCACCCAACTTGTTTAGGGTTCAACTGGTTCGGGTGCTGCCAGGCTGCGACGAGTTGTTACCTCCGATTCGACCCGTCGGGTCCGACGATGATGACGTGATGACCCTCAGCGCCTGCCTGAGCTGGCCCCTGCTTTGGCCGAAGAGCCAGATTCGTTTGGAGGCGGGGGACACCACCCCAAAGACAACACCGCCAGTCATGCCGGCACCAAGTTGGCCCCATGGCAAGACCGCCGCAACGGTGCCGGACATCCCTATGCCACTGGATCCAAACATGCATATGGCACAGGATCAGAACGACGACGACGACGATACATTTGCCAACGTCGATCAGTACTTTGCCGATCATGGGTACGGTGGCGACTTCATGGGGCCTCCTTCTCAAGAACCCAATCCAACAAAAGACGTGCGCGATCTAGCTGGTACCGCGGAGAAGCCAAGTTGCAACAAGCGTCGTTTGCCGTTCAGCTCTCAGGAGACGCCTCCAGCTGCCGACTTCACCGAGCCTCAGATAGGCGAGGTGCGAAATATTATCAGCCCCAACACACTCAAGAAGGCGGTCTGTGAGCAGAACTCGGACCCATTACAGAAGAAGAAGAAGGCATGCAAAAGAAAGACAAACAAGGGTGCGGGCCAGCCGGCACCGAGTATGATCCGTGCTCAGGAAGGGCCACCTTCACCTGAGGATATCTCGAGGAGGGTGCATGTGGCGGGTAGGCCGATGTTACCGAGAAATATGCTCGATGCTGCAACCGGTGCTATGCGGAGTCTGCATGACAGTGTTCTTTCTTTGGAGAAGTGGCGTCTCGGAGAGAAGGATGTGGCATACCCGGTTTTCGCGGCCAAGGTGCCAGAGGGCAAGGGCTTTGTGGATAACTCCATCGGGGGTACGATCGTCCTGCGGTTTGATGACATCCACGCTATGTTGAACCTTCATCCGCTGCACTACACCTTCGTTCGGCTATTTTCACTGAGTATGGAGATGCGGATCATTCGCGACAAGACCCCGGACATCGTGATAGTCGACCCCTTCTACATGCGTGCCAAGATCTTGGGAAGCGCTGGGGACCGGCAAGTCGCGAGTTCTTACCTCGAAGGCGTCATTCTGGCAAACCAAGATAAGGATAACTTCCTCGTGCCTTACTTTCCCGAGTAAGTCCTCCCCTCAACTGCCCCGTAACATATGAATTCTTAGATTTCGATCATTTTTCTTTTAACATTCTGTGTTTTCTGCAGTGACACACGTTGCACGCTCATCCTCCTAAGCCCCAAATATTCCATGGCCACGTATTTCGACCCGGACCGTCAGTCGAACGTAGACTACACAAATGTCATGAAGGTTCTTGATGATGTTCTCCCCGGCTACGTCAAATCTGGAGGCACCTTCACCAGGCCTATTCGTAAGTACGGCAAGCACGTGTTCTCCCACAATACGACGTTCTGCTGCGTCAAGCAGCCGCCTGGCGGTCAGAAGGGTGCCTACTACGCCATCCATCACATGCGGGCGATCGTACGGGACCATCATCAACTTCTGCTACCGAGTAGACTCAAAGATTGGGCCGCGAGCGTGTCGGCAATCCAGGACGCGGACATCAGACAAGAATTCTTTCTCATCCAGTCGGAGTTTGCGGAAATCATCCATCAAGATGTCCTTCGTACCTCGGGGCAGTTCTACCTCAGAAATCAACCGTCAAACAGTGACATCGACACAATCCTACAAATGCAGGCTGACAACGCCCGTTGTTTCATGACTCCCACGATAGACGGCGGCTTCATCCACGCTCCGGTCCCTTGAGTCGAGTCGAAAGCAGTGATGCTGTGTCTAGTTCTGAAACATCGATTGGCTCATGTTGTAATTAAACTTTAATGAACTTGTAGTATGTCTCTTTGGTTTCGAGAGTCGTTCAACTTAGATGTAATTGATGCTATTAATGTCTTGCTTTTCTCTTCCGATCGTCCTGTTGCATACTTATATATTGCTTATGTATTGTCTGTGAATTGGTACTAACGTTTCGTTTGGCTACTGCATAGCGATGCCATGGTATGTCATGTACAAGGGTAAGGTTCCCGAAGTCTACAATGACTGGGAGGAGTGTCGGAGACAGGTTCACCGATTCAGCGGTAACAGTTACAAAGGGTACACCACTAGGGCGGAGGCCAAATCTAGATACGCCCGCTATCTAGCGGGAGAGGGGAGGGAGCGTTGGAGGAACCGGATGAAGATGAGTTTCATCATGATGATGCTCATCGTGATGACCGCAACTCTCTTCTATGTGATGGTAGTTTAGATGATCGATATCGACTTGTAATGTGAAGACAAACTCGCGGTCTCGAGACTTGTAATATAATGTTCTATCTTTGTTCGGTCTTTTCAATTCAGAGACTAATATGATGAATTGTATTCGGAGACTAAAATGATGAATTGTATTCAGAGACTAATCTTCTATTGTATTCAATGAATCTGTTGTTGATGTGTGCTGTCTATATTTTGTCCAATTATACATTTTGTAACCTGTGCAAAAAACAGAAAATAAAAAAATAAAAAAAACCTAATATTCATACTAATGGCGCATCACATAATAGTGCGCCATTAGTATGCCAAAGGATACTAATGGCGCATCATTAAACAGTGCGCCATTAGTATGCCGAAGTTACTAATGGCGCATCTTGTTGTTGTGCGCCATTAGTATGCCAAAGCACCTAGGTATACATGGCCCCCTGGGAGGCATACTAATGGCGCACTGTTGTATATACTAATGGCGCATCTAAGTTGCTCCATTAGTATACCAGATACTCATGGCGCACCAGTGGTGCGCCATTAGTAAAATGTACTAATGGCGTGGCACTAATGGCGCACCACTAATGCGCCATTAATGGCCAAATTAGGTGCGCCATTAGTAGGCCTTTTCCTAGTAGTGTGCGGGCCTCTGTAACATAAAAGCACTCCCGCTGCCAATAATTGGAAGCCTCGTAAAAAGAACCTTTTTGGCCAGGGAGTGTTGGCGAGTTAGCTGATTGTAGCTTCGCTGCACTCCGCCTGTTCCACGTCGACTACCTTCGGCTTCACACCAAAGGTTTTGAGCCATAAGCCGAAGTGTGGGGTGATTCGAAGGAAGGCCTTGCATGTAACGATAAACGTTGAGACATGGAGGATAGAGTCCGGGGCAAGATCGTGAAAATCTAATCCGTAATAAAACATTAGCCCTCGGACAAAGGGGTGAAGAGCAATCCCTAACCCCCGGAGGAAGTGGGAGACGAATACCACCCTCTCGCTGGATCTGGGGGTCGGGATAACTTATCCTTGAGCAGGAAGCCGGTGGTGGATCTCTGCGGTCAGATATCTGGTCGCCCGCAGCTTTATGATATCCTCCTTTGTAACATAGGAAGCCACCCATCGTCCTTGAGAGATGGATCCGGACATGATGGGAAGGCTGAAAGCAATGTGGGTCGAACCTTGGGTGCTGGAACTCGGGGTTGGGGAGGCTTAGGAGAGGTTTGCCGTAAAAAGACGGCCCTTGGTTCCTTTATATACACCTCTGGTATTGATCATCTCCTCCTAAGCCTAGAAACCTGCCTATCCCTGAGGAATCTTTCTTGCAGGACGGTTGGGTTACCAACACCTGTATTGATGAGAATCCCGTAATAAGGGGACACGATCTTTGCTTTGACAGGACGTGCCAATGACAACCGCGTCTCAAAACGTGGGGAGAAAAACGGTTCAAAATTATGACCAAACAGGCGTGACGTTGCATTACTAAAGTTGTCAGCAGATTGGACTTGTGTGTTATTATATTATCTCTACGGTTGTGTGCGGTGTGTGTTACAGGTCCGGACACGATCAATTCATCTGGAGACTATTCAGTAGTTCGGAAGGAGGAACCCGCCTTGCCATGCCGAAGACAGCACTACGCGCTGGATACCTTGTCATTGAAGCCAGGTTCAGGGGCTACTGAGGGAGTCCTGGACTAAGGGGTCCTCGGGCGTCCGACCTGTTATCTATGGGCCGGACTGATGGGCTGTGAGGATATGAAGACCGAAAACTGTACCCGTGTCCGGATGGGACTCTCCTTGGCGTGGAAGGCAAGCTTGGTGAAAAACCATGGAGATTCCCTCTTATGTAACCGACTCTATGTAACCCTAGATCCCCCCGGTATCTATATAAACTGGAGGATGTAGTCCGGAAAGGATATACTCAATACCTTAGTCATACAGGCTAGACTTCTAGGGTTTATCCATTACGATCTCGTAGTAGATCAACTCTTGTAATACTCATATCCATCAATATCAATCAAGCAGGACGTAGGGTATTACCTTCCATCAAGAGGGCCCGAACCTGGGTAAAACTTCGTGTCCCCTGTCTCCTATTACCATCAACCTTAGACGCATAGTTCAGGACTGCCTACCCGAGATTCGCCGGTTTTGACACCGACACTCCTTCTTATCATCGTCCGCTCTGAGAGGTGACTTGCAACAAGTGTCAGCAGAAAGGTCACTATGCAAACAAGTGTTTCAACATAAGGCGCCTTTCGCCTCCTCCTCCCATGAGGTCTTCAAGTAGTGCAGTGGTCAAGCATAATCCCAAGCATGCTAAGGTGAACATGATGAACGCAACTCAAGCAGAGGATTCTTCAGATGTGATCATGGGTAACCTTTTAGTTAACTCCATTCCTGCAAAAGTCCTATTTGATACTGGTGCATCGCATTCTTTCATGTAATACCCATTTGCATCAGAGCACAATGTTGACACAGAGTTCTTGTCCAAAGTTATGCAAGTTGTTTCTCTGGGAAAGCTTATGACTTCTAGTTTGGTTTCTCCCGATGTCTCTATCAAGTTGGGAAACTATAAATTTCTGGCTTCTCCAATTGTTCTTGGTGACTCGGATATTGATTTAATTCTCGGGATGGACTGGCTTTCTAAGCACAAGGCCTTCCTTGATTGTGCTGCGAGGGAGGTTATGTTGACACACTATTCTGAGGATGTGATCATATATGCCGCTCGTGATGAAACCATTCGATTGTTTTGTCTCAATGATAATGGCGAGTTAGATGCAATTTCTCAGATTCCAGTCGTTTGTGAGTACCAAGACGTCTTTCCAGAAGAGCTTCCGAGAATGCCTCCTCACCAGCCAGTTGAGGTTGTTATCGATCTTGAGCCTGGTAATGAACCCGTTTACAAGCGTCCATACAAGCTTGGACCAAAAGGAGCTGAAGGAATTAAAGAAATAGCTCAATAAACAAGCGCGTCTGGGTTTGATCAGACCGAGTTCATCTCTGTGGGGTTGTGGTGTTCTTTTTGTCCAGAAGAAGGATGGTACGGACCGACTTTGCATCGATTACCGTCCATTGAACAAGAAGACAATGAAGAACAAGTATCCACTTTCCCAACATCAATGAGATATTCAAGCAACTTAAAGGTGCAAAGGGATTCTCCAAGCTTGACCTCTGTATGGGTTACACAAATGAATTTATCCTGGTGTATCTTGATTATATCTTGGTGTTCTCTAAGAATAAGAAGGATCATGCCGAACATTTGCGATTGGTGCTCGACAAGATCAGAGAGTATAAATTCTATGCGAAGTTTTCCAAATGTGAGTTTTGGCTTGATGTAGTTCTTTACCTTGGTCACATCATCTCCGCCAAGGGCATTGCTATTAATCCAGAGAAGGTTTCTGCAATTGTGAAGGCAAGTGGACATTTTTACCGATCACAAGAGCCTCAAGTATATCTTCAGTCAACCCAACCTCAACCTCAGGCAAACTCGTTGGGTCGAAATGATGCAAGAGCACAATCCAAGTATTGAATATAGTCCAGGAAAGGCCAATGTGATTGCAGATGCTTTGAGCAGAAAGGCTTATTACAACAGCTTAATTCTCAAGCTATGCCAACTGGATCTTTGTGAAGCTTTCCGCAAGCTCAACCTCCAAGTTCTTCCTCAAGGTTTTCTTGCCAACCTTCAAGTCACTCCTACTTTGGAAGACCAAATTCATGAGGCACAACTCCTTGACACCATGGTAAAGAAGGTGAAACACGATATTGCCAAGGGCTTATCCAAATACAAGTTCTATCGCATTGATGACAAAGACACTTTATTGTTCGAGGACCGGATTGCGGTTCCTAAAGGTGATATAAGGAAGGTCATATTGAATGAAGCGCACAATTCCCCATTCATCCACGCAGTTTGAAGATGTGCCATGACCTCAAGCAGTCGTATTGGTGGACTCTAATGAAGCGAGAGATTGCTCAATTCGTGAATGAATGTGATGTCTACTGATGGGTGAAAGCAGAACACCAATGGCCAGCTGGTCTCCTTCAACCTCTTGCTATTCCAGAATGGAAGTTTGATCATATCGAAATGGACTTTGTCACTAGATTTCCCAAGTCCAAGCGTGGGAATGATGCTATTTTCGTTGTCATTGAAAATCTTACAAAAGTGGCTCATTTCCTTCCAATCAAAGATTCTATCACGGCAGCTCAGTTGGCAGAGCTATACACCTCCAGAATTGTCTACTTGCACGGTATTCCACAATTGATCTCTTCAAACCGCGGAAGCATTTTCGCTCCTAAGTTCTGGGTCTCCTTTCAGAAGGCCATGGGCACCAATCTCCTTTCAGAAGGCCATGGGCACCAACATTCGCTTCAGCACAATGTTCCATCCTCAAACAAGTGGCCAAGTTGAGCAAGTCAATCAAATCCTCGAAGACATGCTCAAGGCTTGTGTCATCTCTTTCGGTATGAAGTGGGAAGATTGCCTCCCATATGTTGAGTTCTCCTACAAAAACAGCTTCCAAGCAAGTTCGGGCAAGGCCCCATGTGAAATTGTTTATGGCAGAAAGTGTCGTACTCCTCTCAATTGGTCAGAGACTGGTGAATGCCAACTTCTTGGCAACGACTTGATCAAACAAGCTGAAGAAATGTGTAAAGTCATCCGTGAAAATATAAAAGCCACACAATCGCGCTAGTAGAGTTACTATGATAGCAAGCACCGTGACTTGGCTTTCAAGATCGAAGACCATGTCTACCTCCGTGTCTCTCCAATGAAAGGCACTCGATGCTTCGGTATCAAAGGAAAGCTTGCCCCGAGATACGTGGGTCCTTTCAAGATCATTGGCAAAAGAGGCGACCTCGCCTATCAACTCGAGCTTCTATCCAACTTCATAAATGTGCACGATGTGTTTCATGTGTCACAACTTCGCATGCACTTCAAGATGCCTGAGCGCACTATGAACTTCGAAGAGATTGATCTCCAAGAAAATTTGTCTTATCATGAGAATCCCGTTGCTATTCTTGAAGAAACAGAGCGAAAAACTCGCAACAAGTTAATCAAATTCCTTACAGTTAAGTGGTCGCACCATTCCGACCGAGAAGCCACCTGGGAGCACGAGGATCACCTCCATTCCAAATATCCGGAGTTCTTTCAGTTCTAGATCTCGGCACAAGATCTTCTTGTTGTGGTGGAGAGTTGTAACACCCTGGATGTAACTTCCCATATTTGTAACTCCAACTCTTGCCATTTCCGGCTATGTGATATGATATTTCCTTCATGGATGGGTTTTTGTCTTCGTTTTGCATTTTGTTCATGTCATGCAGCTCATCTCATGTCATCATGTGCATCCCATTTGCGTTCGTGTTCGTCTCATGCATCCGATCATTTTCCCTGTTGTCCGTTTGATACGTCCATTTTGCATCATGCTTTTATATCGATATTTATTGCATTATGGGCTGATTATTACACATTATGTCACAATACTTATGCATATTCTCTCTTATTGTACAAGGTTTACATGAAGAGGGAGAACGCCGGCAGCTGGGATTCTGGGCTGGAAAAGGAGCAAATATTAGAGACCTATTCTGCACAGCTCCAAAAGTCATGAAACTTCATGGAAATTATTTCCAGAATATATAAAAAATATTGGGCGAAAGAAGTTCCAGAGGGAGCCCACACCCTGGCCATGAGGGTGGGGGGCGCGCCTGTCGGGTTGTAGGTGCGACATATGCCAGTGGGTGGCTTATCATTGTGGGTGCATGTAAGACATCGCCGGTGCCTGAAAGCGGGATGAGGCGAAGACATGCACGCCGGTGAATCTTACCTAGCTTCGGGGCTCTCCATGGAGATAACACCCCTACTGCTGCTCTGCGGGGTCTCCGCATGATCACTGGATGAACAAGTAGCTACACGATGCTCCTTGAGCTGTTTGGTGAGAAGAAGAAGAAGAAGGGCACGGCTAGCTCTCCTCCCCTCTCTATATGGTGTCTAGAACTAGCTTGGATCCACCCTTTGCATGGGTGCCCCGCGGGGTTTATATAGGCCTACCCCCGGGGGTACAATGGTAATTCGGCTAGGCATGGGGCCCATCCGTCTGCGTCTACGCTCGCCGGCCTCTGCGCCGGCTGCTGGGGCCCACCGGCTAGTGGGTCCCGCCGGCTGCCGGCACCTTGGTCGATAGGCAGGCCCCACTGTCCAGGGCCTTGTCGGTGGTTGGTTACTGTTGCCTCGACCTGGTGACGAGGGCTTCGCTGAGGTGAGCGTGGCTACAGCACCGCCGCCCGGCGGGCGATCGCTGTATCCTCACCGTGTCTTGTCTCCTTAATGGGGCGTCTCCTTCGAGGGAGGGGGCCAGCCGGCTGTGGGGAGCCGGCCCCGTCTCGGGCCAACTGGGGGAGGCCTGGCCGCCTTCGGGCGTCTCTATGCCTGAAGGGGCCCACCGCCCGTGGGCCGCGCTGGCAGCCCGTTGTGGATGACATCAGGGTCAGCATAGCAACAGTGCCGCGCCGGACGGGTCATGGCCACCCCGTACGGCGCACTGTGCCCGGCGTGCTCTGGTATTCGGGTGTGGCAGGCTTGACTGTAGCCACGCCCCATCACATCGCCGTTATGTGGATGCAGACTTCGAGGATACAATCTTAACCGCTTGGTGGGAGCCGGCCTCTTGGAGTCAGCCTTCTCGTGGCCGGCTTCTCGGAGCCGGCCCTCCCGCGGCTTTCTTCATGAGGGCTAAAGTCGGGCCGTCTTCCGATAGTCGGCCTGGGAGACAGCCGGCAAGGGGAAGGCGGCCCCATGTCTTGGATTCTTGAGGGCCGGATCGGCTCGTTATTTTTTCAGAAGGGCCAGGGGGAGCCGGCTAGGCTACCCGTGGTCATTTACTCCGACAGTAGTCCCCGAAGCTGATCGAGCTTCGAGGCTGACAAAGGGACGAGAAGCTTTGTCAGCTTCCTATCCTGAGGGGCCGGCTTTGCTTGTGCGCACCGTCTTCGGAAAGTTCCATTTCTCGTAGGCGAGAACGCGGGTCGGCCTGTGAGCAGACCGCGCGCCATCCCGCGGGCCACGTGGCAAGGAAATCCTGCCAACGCACGCGCGTGACGGGACGCCGCCGCAGGCCCGGGCCCGCCACTCCTAGGCCTCGGCCCGAGCGAGGATCTTCTGCGGCCCACACGGACCGCTCGCCTTCCCGCGGTGGTTTTATTATGCCATTAGGGTGCAATAATCGCGGGACGTGGGGGAGTGGGCGCAGCTGATCCCACGTTCCCCCATACCACGCATCCTCGGCTCCACCGCGCGGGTCTATAAGTAGGGGGAGGAGGGGGAGCGGCAGAGGCTCGCACGCTCTCCCTCGCTCCGCCCCTTCTCGCCTTCCTTCTTCTTCCCTTCGCCGCCGCAGCAACCCATTGCCGCGCCGTTCTGCCGTCGCATCGTCTTGCTGCTCGCCGCATCGCTCCCATGGCGTTGTCGAGCTCGTGGGATGGCTCCAACGTCCACGAGGACCACGTCGAGTTCCTCCGCCGGACGCGGCGCCTGCCGGGCGAGAACTTCGTGCGGGTTCGTCAGGCACCGGCGAGGGATATTTCGCCGGCACCGGAGGAGGGCGAGCGGGTGATATTCCGCTCGCGCTGCCTGCGCGGCTTCGGCCTCCCGGTGAGCGGATTCCTTCGAGCTTTCCTTGAATTCTACCACCTCCAGCCGCATCACCTCACGCCCAACACGGTGATGCTGCTGTCGGCTTTCGTCACCCTATGCGAGGGCTTTCTTGGGGTTCTCCCCACTCTCGAGCTCTCGGAAGAATTCTTCCAGAGCAAGCTCGGCACTGTCGTCGCGGGTGTGCCCGCCCCCTGCGGAGCCTTCATTGCCATGAGGCGGACGGGAGAAAACA
The DNA here is from genome assembly GCF_002162155.2 of Triticum dicoccoides. Taxonomy (NCBI): domain Eukaryota; kingdom Viridiplantae; phylum Streptophyta; class Magnoliopsida; order Poales; family Poaceae; genus Triticum; species Triticum dicoccoides. The sequence goes on from NC_041386.1 coordinate 194,582,869, forward strand.
ATCTGTTCCCGCCCATCCCGCCGATCCAGTCAGTGAAGCTCTGGAAGAAGTTCTATTTTTACGTGAAGAACGTCGCCCAGCAAGGCGACTACGTCAACCTGCCGGCTTACGTAGCCGGCCCGCCGGCTGGGAGGCAACCTTTGTGGAGCTACCGGGCCAGGTCGTTGTCTCAGGCCGGGAACGCAGCCGTCTCCTGGCTCTGGGTGATGATCCAGTCGGAGGGCCTGACCGGAGCCGACTTGGTGGCCGCCTTCGTGGAGCGCCGAGTACTTCCGCTCCAAGGCCGGCCTCACATGATTTGCCAGATGAGCGGTCGCTTCGACCCGTGCCGGCTGAGCACCAGGGAGATGCCTCATGCAGAGGTGTCTTACATGGTGAACTACATCTCCAACTGCAAGCTCATCGAGGATTGGTGATATGGCAAGGGGCCGTATTCTCGCGCCAACCCTCCGCCTGCCGTAAGTTTTTATTCTTTTCTTCCTTTTTCTAGCCGGCCTTATGATGGCCGACCTCTGATCAGTCGGTTTGCCCTTAGCAGAACCGTCTTCTTCCGCCAACGGCCGGGCCGCAGGGGTAGAGCGCCAGCTCCTCGCCGACCGCACGGTGGATGACACCGATGATCCGGACCTGGGAGCGGCCGCCATGGAAGATGCCACCATGGGGGAAGGCGACGAGGAAGGAGGCGCGGGGCTTGGGCCAGCTTCGAGGACTGGCCGAACGACGACGAGGTCGAAGCCGCCCCGCACCACCAGCCGGCGCTTGATCATCAAGGCGCGGGCCCGTCTGCCGCGCCGGCTGCCCGTGGCGGTGCGCAGAAGCGCCAGGCTGGGTCGACCTTCTTCGGCAGCTGGCCGAAGAAATCCAAGGCTTCCACAGCAGCGTCCAAGCGGGAGGAGGCGGCCGTGAAGGCGGCCCGCTTCCGCAAGGCGGTGAAACAGCCGCAGGCGATCTCGGCATAAGTCATCGAACGTCTTGTATATTTTTTTGTCCTTTTCGATTGAGGCTCTTCTAAACCTTTCTTTGCTCGCCGGGCAGGGCACCGCTTTCCCTTGAGCGAGGTCCTGGCGGCTCCGTAGTCGGGCCGACTGGAGGGTCCTCAGGCTCCCTTCGCATGAATTCCCGCGCCGACCTTAGGGAGGCCACAGAGTGGAACGCACGGGAGGCGCGGGAGGAACGTGAGGCGGCGGAGCGAAGGACCGCCCAGGCGGCGAAGGAGCAGGCTGACACGGCGGCCAAGGCCCGGGCGGAGGCGGCAGTCGCAGAGACGGAGGCGGAGGCCTTGCACAACCAGCCTCCGCTGCTCGTCGTTCCCCTTCACGCCGTGGCCCCCGACATCCCCGTGCCCTCGTCGGAGGAGGTCGACCAAGACCCACCGGTGATGGAGAGGAGGGAGGACCACGTGGTGTTTGTGGAGGGGGCGCCGCAGACGGCGCCCACTGGAGCGGGCCAAAGCGGCCACTCAGCCGCGGCGCCGGAGCAGCCGGCCGGGGGCGAGCCGGAGGTAGGGGCCGGCCTCGAGGTGCAGCCGGCATTGCGCCGGCGCGCGGGGGGAGGCACCTCCATGCCGGAGCCACACCGAGCTGCGGGAGCCAGCCAGACGGCGGAGGCCCTGGAGGCGGCCAGCGTCAGCACGTCCGAGTGGACTCCGAGAGGGGGGACGAGCGAGCTGAATGTGGCGGCCCAGGAGGTCCGGAACCGGCTTCAAGCCCAGGCCGCTTCGCTGCAGCGATACACCCAAGAGTTCCTCGCGACGCGGGCCGTCATCCGGGTGAGCCTTCTGGCCTTGGTTATTTTGCTCTTTTGATTTCTTCCGTGGGGGCGCGTCAGCGCACCCACTGGGTGTAGTCCCCGAGTTCCGAGTCTGCTGCTGCGCAGGCAGCTTGGAACTTACTAGGTCCTGACAACTATCTTATCCTCGCCTCCTGTCTGATCTTCCAGGATTACCATAACCTCCGCGCTGCTGCCTTCAACTCCCAGGCTCAGGAGCTGGGCCGAAAAACCGAGGACCTGACCAGCAGCTGGAGTGCGTGCTTTGTTTTGTTCATCTCCTGTGGGGGCGCGTCAGCGCACCCACTAGGTCTAGTCCCCGAGATTCGGGCCGACTGCTAAGCAGTTGGGTCGGATCTTCCTTGACGACTTCTTCCTTATTGATTTTTCCTTTGTCTTCATGCTTGCAGGAGCCAATGCCGACTTGAGGGGGCAGCTCAGTGGGGCCCAGGCCGCCCTTCACGCCAAGGAGGCCGAGTACAATGCCTTGGTCCTGGAGCGTGACCGCCTGGCCAAGAAGTTGGCCGACCAGGAGGAGAGCCACAAGGCGGCCCTGAAGAAGGCGCAGGACAGCAAGGACGCCCTGAAGGCCGAGTTCGAGAACGAAGCGGCGGGCTGGGCTGAGGAAAAACAAGCGCTGAGCGAGGGCTTCGGTCGTATCGAGGATCTGATCAATGGTAAGCCGCCTTCCTCATTCCTTGCTTGCCCCTTGCCCCTTGATTTGTGTTCCGACTTTTGCTGCTTTCTGTGTAGACTACTTTCCCGGCTACTCCGTCTTCGCCACCCAAACCATTGAGGCCCATCACGAGGCGCGCCGACTTGTGGGGGATGAAATCGCGTCGGACGCGAGCCGGACGTCTGAGGAGCAACTCTTGGCGGTCCAAGCCCGGCTGCAGCCGGCCCACCGCGTGCTCCGCCGCCTCCAGCGCGCCGGGGCGCAGGTGTTGGCCACCTTCTGGCTAGGCGAAACGATTCCCCGCACCCCGAGTCGGACTGCCGACTGGCTGGAGGTTGTGGTTGGCCGCTTCGAGGCCTGGAAGGCATCGACGGCCCGTCTTGGAGCTGGGCGGGCACTGGAGTTCGTCCGAGCCTGGTATCCCGGGCTGAACCTGGACCAGCTGCGCACCTGGCGGCTGGAGGCCGACGAGGAGATGGAGGAGGTGCGGCCGGCTATCACTTAGCGTGCCTCGATGATCGCCGAGTGCACTAACTTCAGCGTCTTCGCTCCTGAAATAAATGACGACGACTTTGCCCAGCCGGAGGAGTGGTTCGGGCTGGACCTGGCAGCAGGTGAGGACTCGGCAGAGGAGATCGCCTCCAGCGATGAAGGCGAAGACGACGAAGGAGAGGAAGGCAAATACGTTGAGCCGGCCGGTGAAGCGGCCAGCCAGCCTCAGCCTGATCATGCCTCCAGAAACGAGGCGCGTACTAGCGCGTCCTCTGCAGGAGGCGGTGATCATGCCGAGGTTCGCCAGCCGGCCACTCCTCCAGCCAGCACTGCCATCTCCACCGACCTGCCCGACTCGCCAGTCGCTCCCTTGGCTTAAACTGCCGTCCTTGCTTTTCCTGCTTGTTACCCTTTGAACAATTTTTATTAAACTTGCGCAGTTCCACCCACAGGGGGTGTATTCGAACTATGTTGAATGCTGGCCTTTTGAAGGCCTTTTGTGTAAATATGATCGTGTGCGTGTTTGGTTTCCATTCGCGTATGCTTTTTATCCTTAGGCTGTTTCCTTTGCCGCCTTCCCCTTTTGGGAAGGCAAGTACTCGAGCTTTCTTAGATTCAAGCGAGGTGAATGGAAGCCGGCCGGACGGCTACTCTAGTAGTCGGTCGGCGGTGGGAGAAAAACCGGCTTTTGTTATATTAGTCCGTTAGTCCCTAGCCGTTTTTCGTGTGGGCGTCCTTTCCTGCCTTTAACTCTTGCCAGCCGGACAGCCGGTTCTTCGAACTGCGACTTTTGGCAAGAGAAGGCTTGGGTGCCAGCACACTACTTGTCTGACCGTGGGTAGGACTTTTAATATAACTCCAGGCGGCCAGTCCCCGGGCCGACTAGTCGAACCCGGTGCCGGACGAAAAAAGTGAATGTAATGACAAGGTCATAAGCATGATATTCTTCATTTATAGATAAAAGACGGCAGTCCCCGAGCTCTCCTCGAGGGGCCTATTGTCTTGTACTTAGTACAAAAGTTAGCGTGATACATACTGCATTTCAACTGTAACATCTTCGGAGGAGGTTGGCATTCCATGGTCGTTCTGACTCCTTGCCGAAATCATCTCTCTTGCGTGCCTTCGGCTTCTGCGCGTCGATCAGGTAGTAGGAGTCGTTGCCTAAAGCTCTGCTGATGACGAAGGGGCCCTCCCAAGGGGCCGAGAGCTTGTGCTGGCCGGCTGTTCGCTGGATCAACCGGAGCACAAGATCGCCCTCTTGGAAGGATCTTGGCCTGACCTTCCGTCTGTGGTAGCGGCACAAGCCCTGCTGGTAGATGGCGGACCGACTGAGGGCTAACAGCCGGCCTTCTTCCAGCAGGTCGACGCCGTCTTCTCGTGCTTCCTTGGCCTCCGCCTCCGTGTACATGGTTATCCGAGGCGAGTCGAACTCGATGTCAGTTGGGATGACTGCCTCAGCACCATACACGAGGAAGAAAGGAGTGAAGCCGGTTGACTTGTTTGGGGTAGTGCGCAGACTCCAGAGGACGGCCGGCAGCTCATCGAGCCAACAGCCGGCTGAACATTCCAGTGGTACGACCAGTCGGGGCTTGATGCCGGAAAGGATGAGGCCGTTGGCTCGCTCGACCTGGCCGTTTGACTGCGGGTGGGAAATGGACGCTAAGTCCAACCGGATGCCTTGCGTCGCGCAGAAACGTGCCAAGGCTCCCTTGGCGAAATTCGTGCCATTGTCGGTGATGATGCTGTGTGGCACGCCGTACCGAGTTGTTATATCTGCGATAAATGTCACGGCAGTCGGCCCATTCAGCTTCTTGATCGGCTTTGCCTCAATCCATTTGGTGAATTTGTCCACAGCGACAAGTAGATGTGTCATGCCGCCGCACGCCATCTTGAATGGGCCCACCATGTCCAGTCCCCAAACAGCGAAGGGCCAAGTGAGGGGAATGGTCTTGAGTGCTGAAGCCGGCATGTGTTGCTTAGAGCTGAAGAGTTGGCACCCTTTGCAATGTTTAACTAACTCCTTGGTGTCATCCAAAGCAGTTGGCCAAAATAAACCATGGCGGAAAGCTTTGGCGACGAGTGATCTTGAGGCTGCATGGTGGCCGCATTCTCCTTGGTGGATGTCTTTGAGGATTGCAATACCCTTCTCTTCCTCGACGCATCGCTGGAGGACTCCAGTGACACTGCGCTTGACGAGCTCTCTGTTGACGATTGTGTATGCTCCGGCTCGGCGTTGGACTTGTCTTGCCTCTGTTTCGTCAGCCGGTAGATCTTGCTTTATTAGGAAGTTGAGGATGGACTGAACCCATGACGGAGCTGCGACTTCTTCTATTGCCAACACGGCTACTGTGACCAGGGCGGGCGGGCTGGGTGGTTAAATGCTGGAGTCGGCCGCCGCCTGTTGTGTTGGTGCAGTCTCCGGGCCGACTACCGCAGTCCCCGAGCCGGGTGTGGCAGTCCCCGGGTCGGCCGTAACTACGGAAGTCCCCGAGCCGCCTATTGACGTCCCCGGGCCGACTATCGAAGTCCCCGGGTCACCTACTTGGTTTTTCGAGCCAGATCCGGCCGCGTCGAGGTCAGGCGGCACGAAGATGGAATCGGACTCTGGAGACGGCTTGATAGACGGCTTGAGGAGACGTTGCAGAGAGACACCGGTTGGTATTGCCTGCCGAGTGGAGCCTATACGAGCCAGGGTATCAGCCGGCTCGTTGTCGGCTCGCGGTATGTGGAGGAACTCGCATCCTTCAAAGTACCCGTTGATCTGCAGAACGAGGAAGCGGTAGCTTGCCATATTTGCGTCCTTGGCATCCCAGTCGCCGGATGACTGCTGGACTACCAAGTCCGAGTCGCCCTAACATAGGATCCGGCGTATGCCGAGCTGTTTGGCAAGCCAGAGCCCGTGTATGAGCGCCTCGTACTCGGCCACGTTGTTGGAGGCGGCAAAGTGAATTTGCAGCGTGCATCTGAGCTTGTCGCCTTTGTGAGAGGTGAGGATGACGCCGGCTCCCACGCCGGTGCGCATCTTGGACCCATCGAAGTGCATGCGCCAATGAGTGGAGTCGGGAGCCGGTGGCAGGTACTGGGTCTCGGCCCAGTCGACGAGGAAGTCGTCCAATGCTTGGGACTTGATGGCGGTGCGAGGCTGGTAGAAGATCGTGTAGGGGGCCAGCTCGATGGCCCATTTCGCCACCCGGCCGGCTGCATCCCGACTGCCTATGATTTCGGCAAGCGGGGCGGTGCATACAACCGTGATGGGATGCTCTTGGAAGTAGGGCTTCAGCTTCTTGGTGGCGAAGTACACGCCATAGCACATCTTCTGGTAGTGCGGGTAGTTCTGCTTCGAGGTAGACAACACCTCGCTCAAATAGTACACCGGCCTCTGGACCGGCTGGGCTCGGCCCTCTTCTGGGCGCTGGACTACGATGACGGTGCTGACCACCCGGCTGGTTGCAGCAATGTAGAGGAGCATGGGCTCTTTCTCAGTCGGTGCTGCCATGACAGGCGGCGTGGCCAGCATCTTCTTCAGCTCGTGAAAAGCTTGGTCAGCTTGGTCATTCCACTCGAAGTGAGTGGTCTTCTTCATGAGGCGGTAGAGGGGGAGAGCTTTTTCTCCGAGTCGGCTGATGAAGCGGTTTAGGGAGGCCAAGCACCCAGTGAACTTCTGGACATCGCAAAGCTTGGTGGGAATCGCCATCCTCTCAATGGCCTTGATCTTTACAGGGTTGCATTCGATGCCGCGTTCGGAGACCAGGTAGCCTAGGAGCTGGCCGGCTGGCACTCCGAACACGCATTTCTCAGGGTTGAGCTTGATCTGGAACCGGCGCAGGTTCTCAAATGTTTCCTTGAGGTCTTCCCGCAAGGTGCCGCGCTTCTCCGTCTTCACCACAATGTCGTCTACGTAGACGTGGGCATTTCTGCCGAGCTGCTTGAGGAGGCACTTCTACATGCAACGCTGAAAAGTGGCACCGGCATTTCTTAAGCCGAATGTCATGGTCAGGTAGCAGAAAACTCCGAATGGCGTGATGAAGGCGGTCTTCAGGCGGTCAGCCGGATCTAGCTTTATCTGGTGGTATCCTGAGTAAGCATCCAAGAAACTCAACAACTCGCATCCGGCCGTGGAGTCTATCACTTGATCAATCCTTGGCAGGGCAAAGGGATTTTTGGGGCAGGCCTTGTTGAGGCTCGTGTAGTCTATGCACATGCGCCACTTGTTGTTCTTCTTTAGCACGATGACCGGGTTGGCGAGCCACTCTGGAAAGAAAACCTCCATAATGAAGCCGGCTGCCAGAAGCCGGGCTATCTCCTCTCCCATAATCCTTCTTTTCTCCTCCGACAGTCGGCGGAGGGGTTGTTTGACTGGTTTTGCGCCTTCTCGGACGTGTAGCTTGTGCTCGGCGAATTCCTTCGGAACACCTGGTATGTCCTTAAGGGACCATGCAAAGATATCCCGATTCTCACAGAGGAAGTCGGCGAGCTCGCCTTCCTATTTGCTGTTTAGGTTTGCCCCGATGACGGCAAACCTTTCTGGGTGCTCGGTGTCAAGGGGTATCTTCTTCGTCTCCTTGGCCGGCTGGAAAGATCCTTGCACACCGTACTCCTTGGGATCGGGGGACAAGGCCGACTGTTTGCCGGCCATGGCCACAACTCGGTCCAACATCTTCTTTTCTTCGGCAATCACAAGGGACTCGGCCAGCCAGCTGCTGGCTGCTGCGCACTCGGAGGACTTCTTGTAATCGCCGGCTATGGTGATGACTCCCTTGGTGCTCGGCATCTTCATCTTGAGGTAAGCATAGTGGGGAACTGCCATGAACCTGGCCAAGGCAGGGCGGCCAAGCAATGCATGGTAGGGGCTCTCCAGTTCCACCACTTCAAACCAGATCGCTTCCCGGCGGAAATGATCCTTGTCCCCAAAGAGTACATCAATCTGGATCTTGCCAATGGGGACGCAGGACAGGCCAAGTACAATGCCATGGAATACAGTCCGAGTAGGCATGAGTTGCTTTGTCTTGATGTTCAGCTTCTCCAGGGTGTCACGGCACAGGATGTTGATGCTGCTTCCGCCATCTATCAGCACGCGGGAGAAGCGGGCGGCGCGTCTCTCCGTTGCAAGGGTGGCTTCCAGAACCAACGCATAAGAGCCGGGAGATGGCATCACCTCTGGGTGGTTGGCTCGGCGGGGTTGGCAGCGACCATGCTGACTTCCTGGTGCTCTCGACGTCTTCCGCGCCGGTCTTCGGGCTGGCTTGTAAAGACGGGGAACTCATCGTGCACGGCTCCGACTGCAGGCCGAGCGGTCGGCGGCTGCGGAGCCGGAGGCGGCGGACCGGCAGGCGGAGGCGGCGCCAGCCCTTTGCCTTTGGAGATTCGGGTGAGCCAGTGGCATTTCCGGGTTGTGTGGTTGGACGACTTCGCGCCGCTGTGGAACTTGCATGAGGCGTCGAGAGTTTGCTCGTAGGAGAAGGCCGGCTGCCAAGCCGGCTTGCTGCCCCTCTGCTTCTTGGGTGCGGGCCGCCCTGCGGGCTGCTCGTCTTCGACTGTGGCCACCTGCCGACTGGTGGAGGGCGGCACGGGGCCCTTGCGCTTGTGGTCGTTCTGGTGTGGGCGTCGGCCGGAGTCCCCAGCCGGCGTCTTGGGCGCCGGGTTGAGTACTTTCCCGGACGCGTCTACCCGGAGTTCAGTCTTCATTAAGGAGTCGGCGGTGGCGTACTTGTCCGCTTTGACCAGAAGCTCGTCGAGGGTAGTCGGCTCGTCGCAGAGGAGCTTGTGCTTGAGGAGCGTGCCTTCTCGGCATCCGGCGGTGAAGTATTCTATGGCTTGCACCTCGTGCACCCGTTCGCAAGAATTGTGGAGCTCGGCCCAACGCGTGAGGTAGTCGCGAGTGGACTCGGCGGGGCCTTGTACGCACAAGGAGAGCTGTCTGGGCTTGGGGGTCCGCTTGTAAGTGCTGGTGAAGTTGCGGACGAAGGCCTCCGTGAAGTCTAGCCAGCTGTTGATGCTGTAGGGCCTGAGGCTATTGAGCCAGGTCCACGCCGTGCCTTGCAGCATGAGGGGCACATACTTCATGGCAACGCGCCTGTTGCCGTTTGCTATGCGAACCGCTGTGGAGTAGTCGATCAACCAATCTTCCGGCTTCACGGAGCCGTTGTACTTGGGCGTGTCTCTTGGGAGCGAGAACCCCTTGGGGAAAGGCTCGTCGTGGATGCGGGGGCCGAAGCAAGGCGGGCCGACATCGTCTTCTTCTTCTAGCGCCAGGGATTGCGCTAGGCGGTCGATCCGATGGCGGGCGCGTTCTCGCCGACTCCTTCACGGAGACCTAGTCGGCCGCTGAGAGTCGGATGCGTGACAGGCGGTGGGGTGGGATATCTCTCCCCGCGAGGCGGAGGCGGAGGCGGGTTGCCCCGCCGCTCCACGGCCCGGGGACGGCCTTCTGCGTCTCGCTCGATGGAGGTCCGGGTTCGGCTTCGGCTGGCAGCCGGCTCTTTCTCGTGTCGCGCGCGGGTTTTACCCGCAGTCGGCGTCCGCCTCGTCGCGTCGTGCTCTCGGTGCGGGGAAGGGCTTTCCGTGCGGGCGTCGGCTTCGTGCTGCTGTGCGGCTACATCGATTAGTTGCTGGATGCGTCTGGTCATGTGGGGGAGTTCTTCGGTCCCCAATCCGTCTAGCTCGTCTACGGCCTCCTGGGCGGCGCGCAGGTTCTTGAGCGGAGTGGCGTAGACTGGGCGGTCGACTCCTAGCGTGTCGGCGAGGGCAGCGCTGCGCTGTCTGACAACGCCGGCTCGGCTTGGCCCGCCTGGGGGCGGCGTGCCAAAGGCAGCGCAGTCGGCTTCGCGCTGGTGGGCCTCTGTGGGGTATCTCATGGAAGCCAACTTCCGGCCCTCCGTGAGGAGGGCGAGGCAGCGAGCCTCCAGTGCTTCGGCGTCGGCATCGGCCGGGAGGGGGATGGACAAATCATGGACCGCTGTATGCGGGGCGTCGAGGGCGTTCTCGCAAGAAGCGCCGCCGTGGACGATGACCATCACCTCGGTGGTGTCAGCGTCGCAGCCATCGGCCCAGGGAAGCAAGTCATTGAAGATCGCGACGTGGGTGGGGAAAGCGTCGAGCGAGGCCGTGTCGGAGTCGACAGGCATCGGATCGGTGGAGCCAACAGACTCCAAGTCCGCAGCAGGCTCGCCGGAGACGTGGAGCTGGCCGAGGAGGTTTACGAGGTGGTCGGTGCCCCGTCGGAGGCGAGCTCGTCGGAGATGAGGGTCTTGTCAAGGAGATCGGTGAGGCTGCTCGCTGCGCAGACATTGGCGACGCCTTGCAGCGCGTCGTGGCAAGCGCCATCGGGCGTGCCGGGCTGGCTACGCTCGCTGGGGAGGAAGAGGGTTCCCGTCCAGAACAGGTCTCCGGACGAAGGTGCACCTGGCCCCACGGTGGGCGCCAAATGTTGGGTGGTAGGTGCGACATATGCCAAGGGGTGGCTTATCATTGTGGGTGCCAGTAAGACGTCGCTGGTGCCTGGAAGCGGGATGAGGCGAAGACATGCACGCCGGCGAATCTTACCCAGCTTCGGGGCTCTCCATTGTGATAGCACCCCTACTGCTGCTCTGCGGGGGTCTCCGCATGATCACTGGATGAACAAGTAGCTACACGATGCTCCTTGAGCTGTTTGGTGAGAAGAAGAAGAAGGGCACGGCTAGCTCTCCTCCCCTCTCTATATGGTGTCTAGAACTAGCTTGGATCCACCCTTTTCATGGGTGCCCCGGGGGGTTTATATAGGCCTACCCCCCGGGGGTACAATGGTAATCCGGCTGGGCGTGGGGCCCAGCCATCTGTGTCTACGCTCGCCGGCCTCTGCACCGGCTGCTGGGGCCCGCCGGCTGGTGGGTCCCGCCGGCTGCCGGCTCCTTGGTCGACAGGCAGGCCCCACTGTCCAGAGCCTTGTCGGTGGCTGGTTACTGTTGCCTCGACCTGGTGACGAGGGCTTCGCTAAGGTGAGCGTGGCTACAGCGCCGCCGCCCGGCGGGCGATCGCTGTAGCCTCACCGCGTTTTGTCTCCTTAATGGGGCGTCTCCTTCGAGGGAGGGGGCAAGCCGGCTGCGGGGAGCCGGCCCCGTCTAGGGCCGACTGGGGTTGGGGGTCTGGCCGCCTTCGGGCGTCTCTCTGCCTGAAGGGGCCCACCGCCCGTGGGCCGCGCTGGCAGCCCGTCGTGGATGACATCAGGGTTAGCATGGCAACAGTGCCGCGCCGGACGGGTCATGGTCACCCCGTACGGCGCACTGTGCCAGGCGTGCTCCAGTATTCGAGGGTGGCAGGCTTGACTGTAGCCACGCCCCGTCACATTGCCGTTATGTGGATGCAGACTTCGAGGGTACGATCTTGACCGCTTGGTGGGAGCCGGCATCTTGGAGTCGGCCTTCTCGTGGCCGGCTTCTCGGAGCCGGCCCTCCCGCGGCTTTCTTCATGAGGGCTAAAGTCGGGCCGTCTTCCGATAGTCGGCCTGGGAGACAGCCGGCAAGGGGAAGGCGACCCCACGTCTTGGATTCTTGAGGGTCGGATCGGCTCGTAATTTTTTCAGAAGGGCCAGGGGGAGCCAGCTAGGCTACCCGTGGTCATTTACTCCGACAGCGCCCTACTCCCTGGGCGCGCCCCCTGCCTCGTGGGCTCCCTGGTGGCCACCCGATGCCCATCTTCTCCTATATGAGGTCTTTCGTCTGAGAAAATAATAATAAGCAAGCATTGGGGAAGAAACTCCGCCGCCACGAGGCGAAACCTTGGTGGAACCAATCTAGGACTCCAGCAGAGCTGTTCTGCCCGGGAAACTTCCCTCTGGGAGGGGGAAATCATCACCGTCATCCACCAACGATCCTCTCATCGGGAGGGGCTCAATCTCCATCAACATCTTCACCAGCACCATCTCATCTCAAACCCTAGTTCATCTCTTATATCCAATCTTTATATCCAAACCTCAGATTGGTACCTGTGGGTTGCTAGTAGTGTTGATTACTCCTTGTAGTTGATGCTACTTGGTTTACTTGATGGAAGATCATATGTTCAGATCCATTATGCATATTAATACCCCTCTGATTATGAACATGAATATGCTTTGTGAGTAGTTATGTTTGTTCCTGAGGACATGGGAGAAGTCTTGCTATAAGTAGCCATGTGAATTTGGTATTCGTTCGATATTTTGATGAGATGTATGTTGTCATCCCTCTAGTGGGGTCATGTGAACATCGACTACATGACACTTCACCATTGTTTGGGCCTAGAGGGAGGCATTGGGAAGTAATAAGCAGATGATGGGTTGCTAGAGTGACAGAAGTTTAAACCCTAGTTTATGTGTTGCTTCGTAAGGGGCTGATTTGGATCCATATGTTTCATGCTATGGTTAGGTTTACCTTAATACTTCTGTTGTAGTTGCGGATGCTTGCAATGGGGGTTAATCATAAGTGGGATGCTTGTCGAAGTAAGGACAATATCCAAGCACCGGTCCACCCACATATCAAATTATCAAAGTACCGAACGTGAATCATCTGAACGTGATGAAAACTAGCTTGACGATAATTCCCATGTGTACTAGGGAGCGCTTTCTGTCAGGCATATACCCCACGGTATGACCCGGCCGGGCTTGGCGACTCACCAGAGGCCTAGTTGGAGCTTGGCAACTCACTGGTGATCCGCCCGGACATGGCGGTTTACATGAAACCCGCCTGGACATTGTGACTCACTGGAGACCCGGCGAGCGAATCAGATGGACGACAAGGCCCAAGGCCCAGTAGGACGGTTTATACTCTGGTGGGCCAGCTTAAGAGGAAATGGACGACAAATATTTCCTTTACGACGAAGCAAGACCCGGACTTGTATTCAACTTGTGAGAAAGGATAGACTAGTCCTAGTCCTACTAGGACTCCACATGTAACCCGCCCCTTCAACATATATAAGGAGGTGCAGGGCTCCCCAAAGGGGGACAGAAAATAATCTCTAGGGCTAGACACAAAGGGGGAGCTGGCTTACATGGCGACTCTCTCATGAGCATAATGAGATCTAGCCACAAACAACATATAGGGTTCTTACCGGATGATGTTTCCCGGGGCCCGAAGCTGTCTAAATCCTTGTCTTGTGTTGCGTCTCTCGATTCCGCTCAACCCCTCTCAAGCTACCACATAGATGTGTTGGCCTCGCGACTAAGTCCTGACACTAAGCACATCTGCCGTGACAAATCCACGACAGTTGGCGCCCACCGTGGGGCCTGCACACGATGGTGATGAGTTCTTGGAGGGATCTCTTCTAGGGATCAAGAAGCTTGCGACTGGCCAGTTGAAGAAGACTTGATTCGAAAGAATCGGTATCAGTTTTTGAATTCATCAGTTCAAATTTACGATCTGGAAGATTTAAGTTCTACGGAGATCAGGATTGTGCTCTGTCCACCGTCGTGTGTAGTTGTTTCAGTTATTGCTGGCTCCCCAAGACCAACAAGAATTATGCTGAGCCGCCGTACATCGGGTCACGTCATCCTGTATCGAGCACCCACGTGAGTTGCACAAAACGAAATCCCGAGGCGGATTTGATCCGAAAAAATAATTGGGAACATCCCACGACCCGGAAGCGGTTTCCGCCATCGAGCCGCTATCGCTCCACTGGTCTCCGCCCCCGTGGTTCCGAGCCGCCGCAGCCGTGGTCTCGTTTCCGATGGCCGACCGCCTCTGCCCTAAGCCGCTAGCCGCCTCGTCGACTGCCAGCCACCGCCGCCTCGCCAACCTTGCACCCGAGCCGTCTCCATTAGGTTTCCAGGCGCTAGGCGCACCTTCCGTGTGAACTGTTGCCTCTGCCATGGTCTCGCCTCAAAATAGGTGCCACCGCGGCCTCGCCTCCAAGTTTGGTCGCCGATCCACCTCGACCTGGCCTGGATGAGCTGCCGCCTCACCACTGCGGATTCTACTGCAATGAGCCGCGACCCCTCGCTTTGAGCCGCCGTGAAATCATCTGCGAGCTACTCCGATCTTGTTTCCATGTCCGTCGAGCCGCCGTTCCCACAGTCCTGCCGCCGGTTGCTGTCATCACCTGCGCAGGCCGCCCTGTTTCCGCCGCCTCGTGATCTCGCGCCCGGCCTCCCATGCCGCCCAGTGCGATTCAGACCCGCCAACGGCTGCTGTGTCTACTACCAGAGCCGCCCGCTTGCTGGTTCTGCTCCGCCGCGCTGTGCTGCTCTTCCCCTGGCTGTTGAGCCGCTCTACGTGCGACCCTGCCTCCGGGTCACATCCAGTCCGAGCTGTTGAGCCTCCGGGTTAGGATCTGAGCCTGGTCGCGGCCCTGCTGTACTGGCCAAGTTGCCACCGTGGCCCGCCGGTTTCTGACATCGAGTCACCGCCACCTCGTCAAAATCGTTGTCGCGACCAGGCCAAATCACAAACAACCATCGACCACATCCACAGCTATAGCAAGTCGCAGTCAAGTCTCACCTGGGAGCCAGCGGCCAGCCTCGCCTTCTCTGCTGTGGCTCAGTCGAGCCACCGCCTGCCTCGAGCCGCTGCATCCACCTCTCGCCGGCGTCGCCCTTTTTGGCCGTGGCTCGCCTTCACTCCAAGTCACCACTGCCAAGGTCGCGTTGTTGTAGCCTGCTTTGGCCTCACTCCTGCCGAGATGCTGAGCCGTTGTCGTCTTCAATTACGTCAAGGCTGATTTGACTATTTATTGGTGGACCACTACCTCACATGGAGCTCTTGGAGGATTTGATCTAAAGTTCAAAAAAATGAACACATGCTTCTTGCCAGCAAAATGCTGATCTGAACCACCTATGGTGTTGCCTGAAGATACAATTCTGAAGCAGTGCAAAGCAATTTTGAGAAGGCTTCACCTCAAGTTGCCGTCACCTCCGCGTCCAAACCGTCGTAGCCACGTTGAACCTGCCTACTAATTTTTTCGACGCTACAGCCATTGACGAGCCTCTACAATTGCTGGAGGTGTTTGAAGCACTGTATGACATGGATGCATGCAAGGCCTTTCAGTCTTTGCAAGCATGTGAGAACAGAGAAGAGGTTTCAAGACTTTCAACTGCACCTTCAGAGACTCAGTTATCAAATTATAATGATCAAAATTCTCAAAGGATATCTCCTGACGCTAGTTATGGATCATTGGTCGTATGGATAAATCAGGTGATATTCATCTAAGTATATTTTATTGACACATTGTTTTTTTATCAAAGAACAATTTATCTTTGCGGTGGTCTGCAATGTTTTTATGCAGGATAGTTAATTATGACAAGGATACACGTGCAAATCGCCGCCCCACTGTTCGGTTTATATCTGTCCACGCATGCGTCCGACTCGTTGTCCGCTCCGGCTTACAAACGTCACGGCCGGGTCACCAGTCCGCACCGGTTTACCACACTGTGGCTGGTTCACCCGTGACTGATTTCAGTTTCACCTATTGATCATCAACTTCATGGCGGGTTATTTCCGGTCTAAATGAATCAGGTGCTATTTACCCTATTTAGTTTTAAATACATATTAATTCATCCAAGCAAAACTACTTTGCCCTGCTGTATTTTATATGTAGGAGAATTATTCATTATAAAATGGCATTATAGCATGGAGATGGAGGTGCACCAACATCATTCGTCACAGGAGATCATCCTTACTCAACAGTCTCCCGCACCGCTTACAACGCCATGGCCGTTTCTCGCGACCGCACTGGTTGACAATGCCACGGACGACTCGCCCGTCCGTTCTCGCGGCCGGTTCACGCGTCCGCACCAGTTTACAACGAGAAGGACAACTTGCTCATCCGTAATGGCTTACAACATCGCGGCCGATTCATCTGTGTACTCCCGCGGCCGACTCACTCGTCATGATCATCAACTCCGCGGCGGATGACTATTGGCCTGATGTATCAGGTGAAATCCATCTAGTATATTTTTAGATTATATATTGCTTTTCTTTAAAAGAGCAATTGCTCTGGCTTGCAAGTTCTTCAATGCAGGACAAGTTACATCACTGAGTTGTTGAATGACTCATACCGGTCTATATCACGATTAATTATGAAGAATCTCAAGCCAACTCCTCAAGTTGCCTTGAGATTTGGGGGCTACGATAACATGACTTAGAAAATATCGTGAGATTTAAGACCCTGAGTCATTGGAGGGAAGATAACCCGGTGCCGGAGGCTACCGCCATATTGGTGAAAATTTAAAGGCCGTCAGAAAATTTCTGGCTCACAATGATGCTTCGGTTTACAATCCGGCTCAAGGTAAACCTGTCTCCCACAAAGCTCTGAAGCTCTCAATATCCCATTTGAAATTCCGGTTTAAAAAGAATTCATTTCTTGCAAGCTCAAGTTTTTTCAGAAAAAATTACAGGGACCAAAGAGAGTTTGTTGCAAAGCACAACTCAAACATAGGCACCCGGCGAGCACAGCTCAAAAATATATCACTTGGGGGCTTTCGGCTTATTGAGCTAAGCTACGATTACCCTTTGATCCAACTCATAGCCACAGTTACAGGTCATTTGGGGGCTTCCTGTTCAAACATAGGTCGTATTCGAACCAAAGAGAACATAGCTGTCGTAACCCTTTTGATCGGCGCAAAGCCAAACTCACTAGGGGGCTTCTTGATCATATCCGAATCATAGCTTAACCCATTTTGGGTCCAACTTGAACCGTATTCGAATCAAGGTCGTTAAAAACCTCTTGAGGTCACTTGGGGGCTTCCTGTTCAAACATAGGTTGTATTCGAACCAAAGAGAACATAGCTGTCGGTACCCTCTTGATCGGCGCAACGCCAAAGCCACTGGGAGCTACATGATTGTATTCGAATCCTAGCTTAATCCCTTTGGAACGGTTTACTGATCGTATTCGAATCAGAAACCTCGATTTTTATTTTGTTTAAGTTTTTGTAAACAATCTTTTAGGTTTTGATACTTTTTGCTCATATATGAAGCATATAAAGTGTGGTTTCGTTTAAACCCGGCTTGGCTTTGGACGATAAGTCGCCAGCATGTGACAATCATCATATATTTGGAAGTATTGGCTTCTAAGGATTGGGTTATCACCCTTACCACACAGGTCATGTAAACCGGCAGTACAAATTAAATATCACAATGGTTATATGTGGGATATTATGATCTGCCCTGCGGTAAACCGCCAGGGGATCTTGTGATTTACTTATGTGCAGCATAAGACTACATTTGAGTAGTCACCCGCCCAGGCTTTTGACGTTAAGTCGCCAGGGCATATGTTGTTTAGGCTCTACGCAGGATTTACAGAGCTATGACTTACATAAATGATTAAGTTCCAGCCCATCATCAAAGATTGAAATTGGTGTCTCAAAAGGGTTATTATTCTTGATTTTCTCAAAGGCTATAAGTCGCCGGGTTATAAAAATTCTGGCTTACAATGGAGGCATATTAAATTGCCATCGACCAAGAGCCGCTGGGTATGTAAACTCCGGATTTACTTGTCAACAGATAAGGTATTCAAAGTCGCTTTGACGCAACGGCTATTATTTTATCAATGGATATGATTTATTCTACAATGGAAAGAATAGTCCCAAGTTGTTGCAGGCTTACAACCCGACACTTGGGGGCTACATTATTCACTTTGAGATTATATCAAATATGAAAGTCCCATGTCACTGCCAGTATGCACCATGGTACTTGGGGGCTAGTGCAAAGACAATTTTGCTGGCCTTATTGAAGACCCGACTCATCACATCATAATGAGCCTGTAACGCCCCGAGACCGACGTGCTAGGTGTCCTCCAATTATTCACTGTTGTTGCCTTGTCATTGCTTGCGTGTCATGCATGTCATATCATGTCATCATGTGCATTTCATTTGCATACATGTTTGTCTCATGCATCCGAGCATTTTCCCCGTTGTCCGTTTTGCATTCCGGCGCTCCTATGTAGTCATGTGGTCCTTTCTACCTCTTTTCGTGTGCGGGTGTTAAACGTTTTCGGTTTGGACCGAGACTTCTCATGCGGCCTTGGTTTACCACCGGTGGACCTCCTGCTAAGTTTCGTTCCATTTGGACTTCGTTTGATAGTCCAACGGTTAACCGAGGGACCGAAAAGGCCTCGTGTGTGTTGCAGCCCAACACCCCTCCAAAGTGGCCCAAAACCCACCTAAACCCCTCCATCATCTCGGTCGTTCGATCACAATTGCGTGGCCGAAAACCTCACCTCATTTGGAGTCTCCTAGCTCCCTCTACCTATAAATATGTGTCTCCCTCTAAAATTTCCGCGCAGATCAAACCCTAGCCCCGCTCCTCCCGCCGCCGGACAAAAGCTTCCCACCGCGCCGGACATGTCCACCGCCCCGCAGACACCTCACTCCGGCCAATAAAGCCTCGCCACGTCAGCCTAGCCGCCTCCCGCGTCCAATCGCAGCGTGCCACCTCACCGCGCCTCCCGCCGGCAGCCCGCTAGGCCCATCTGGGGCCCTCCCGGGCCCGAATCCCGCCACCACCTGGCTCTCTCCCGGTCCTCGGTGCCCCGCTTGATCCGGATCGGGAGCAGCCCGATCTCGAGCATCTCGTGCCGCGGACCTTCTCCTCTGGTTCCGCCGCCGCCAACCACAGTTGTAGCCGCCGCCATGGAAGCCGAGCTTCGAGCGCCGCTGCCAATGCCCCGTGCTCCGTCCTAGCGCCGGGAATGGATCCTCCGGGTCGAGGTCCACCAGATCCTGGTCTCCCCGCCGACCCTGATGCCTCCTCGCCGGCCTCCCACTACGCTGGATCACGCCGCCGCAACGCCATGGTAGGCCTGCTCGCAAGTACGTGTGCGTGCGAGCACACGCACCACGACCTAGCTTGGCCCAGCTGCGACCAAGCCGGCCCGGCTCCATTGGCCCAGCCCCAGCCTGCCTCTTCCCTCTTCGTGAGCCAAAGCCCAGGGAGAGCAGCCCTATCCTTCGCCCCGTGCACAGCTTAACTATATCTCGCTCGATCCGTTTTTTTCCTGGAAACTGCTAAGTCCCCAGATCTGCACATTTTCATGCCATATTCATCATGTCATAACTCTGCATCCGTGGCTCCGTTTCGTGCGTGTAGCATATCGAAATGTTCGTCTCGACGAGTACATCATTTCATCTCACTGCATCATTTCCATTTGAGCGCATCTTGATGCCAGAAATGCTGTTGGAAGAGAGCTATGTGATGATTATGTCAGATCTGTTTCAGCAAATGGCATTTTGTCATTTTTGCCATGATTAATGTGTGCATGCTATGATATCGAGCTCTACATGTGTTTTGATGAATGCCATGCCATCTTTACAGGGGTGTATGCCATTTATTTTTGTGATCTTTGTGGTGACTAGCACAAGCATGCAAAATAGCTTACTCAATGATGTTGATTTCAGGGACTTAGAATTTCACTAAGTCCTTGTCCTGTTATTGTTTTTATGCCATATGTTCATGTTGTTCCCTAGTGATTCGTGCCTCTTTTGAGGATGATCGGTAAGGATGTTTTGTTAATATTGTGATGCTCTATCCATCCATGTCTTTGTTTGCAATTATGGAGCACCCTAGCTTGAGTCAATCAAGCTCTACTTTTGCTATAAAATGTTCCTGGCAGATTGTTAACATGTTTAGCGATTTTCCCGAGGATGTTGCTATTGATCCGTGTATGCTATGATGTTGTTCTTGCCATGTCTAGCTTCTATGCCATTTCTTCTTGATGGGTTTATGCTTAGTTTGTCATGCAATGCCTCGTAGTGAGTGCATTGAGCTCGTAAACATGCCTACTCATTAACTGTTTTGCCATGCTCCAGTTTTTCACTAAGTCTGAATCTGTTCACATGCTTGCAATTGTATTTTCTGATCCCTTTTGGCTCATGGTCAGTAAGGGACTTTTGTTATATACTTTGAGTAGCTTCATGCCATGCCTTGCTTTGCCATGATTTGTTCATGTAGCATGTAGTTTTCGTGCTCTAAACATTGCTTCCTGATGATAAATTCCTGACATGCTGTTAATTTCACTAAGTCTGAAACCTGTTAACTTTTGCAGTCTTGCCATGCTTGTTTGAGCCTGTTAATGAGTGAATTAGCCGTATCTCAGTGTTCATCTTTTGTCAAGCATCATGAGTGGATCCCTGCCATGTACTGTTTTGCCATGTTTGAGTGCAGTAGCTTATTTATCTTGATGCATTTAGAAGGCTACTTGCTGTTTATCACAGACTGGTGCCATATTTGTTTTGCTTGCCATTTCCAAACCGAGCATCCGATTCGGGCGATCTTTATATCTATTTCAATTGAAATCAACTCACCTTCCAGTGGCACTCTTGGATTTCCAAGTTGAGGCCAGGTTCAATCATTCCTTTCGAAATCATGCATATGCACCGCATACCGCATCCCGCATATCATACCATGTTCATGTGTTGGTTGTTTACTATGTTGTGTGCTTCTTTCCGGTGTTGCTTCTTCGGGTTGGTTCCAATAACGTCGCGTTTGTGAGGAACCATTCAACTACGTCCGTTTGTCTTCTTCACGGACTCGTTCTTCTTCCTTGCGGGATTTCAGGCAAGATGACCATACCCTCGAAATCACTTCTATCTTTGCTTGCTAGTTGCTCGCTCTTTTGCTATGCCTATGCTGCGATACTACCACTTTCTTTTCATGCCTCCCATATTGTGAAGCCAAGCCTCTAACCCACCTTGTCCTAGGAAACTGTTGTTTGGCTATGTTACCGCTTTGCTCAGCCCCTCTTATAGCGTTGTTAGTTGCATGTGAAGATTGGAGTTTGTTCTTTGTTGGAACATGGATATTTTTGTTGGGATATCACAATATCTCTTATTTAATTAATGCATCTATATACTTGGTAATGGGTGGAAGGCTTGGCCTTATGCCTGGTGTTTTGTTCCACTCTTGCCGCCCTAGTTTCTGTCATATCGGTGTTATGTTCCCGGATTTTGCGTTCCTTACACGGTTGGGTTATAATGGGAACCCCTTGACAGTTCGCCTTGAATAAAACTCCTCCAGCAATGTCCAACATTGGTTTTACCATTCTCCACCTAGCCCCTTTTTCCCTTGAGTTCTGCAGACTCAAGGGTCATCTTTATTTTAACCCCCCCCCCCCCCGGGCCAGTGCTCCTCTGAGTGTTGGTCCAAACTAGAGCCCTTTGCAGCGCCCACTCGGGGAAACTCGAGGTTTGGTTTTAGTTGTACGGAGCGCTCATCTGAGTGTGCCCTGAGAATGAGATATGTGTAGCTCCTATCGAGATTTGTCGGCACATTCGGGCGGTGTTGCTGGACTTGTTTTACCATTGTCGAGGATGTCTTGTAACCGGGATGCCGAGTCTGATCGGATTGTCTTGGGAGAAGGAATATCCTTCGTTGACCGTGAGAGCTTGTGATGCGCTAAGTTGGGACACCCCTGCAGGGATTTCAACTTTCGAAAGCCGTGCCCGCGGTTATGGGCAGATGGGAATTTATTAATGTTCGGTTGTAGAAAACCTAAAGTTTATCTTAATTAAAATGCACCAACTGCGTGTGTAACCGTGATGGTCTCTTCTCGGTGGAGTCTGGGAAGTGAACACGATGTTGGAGTTATGCTTGACGTAGGTTGTTCTAGGATCACTTCTTGATCATAGTTGTTCGACCGTGCTTTTGCCTTCTCTTCTCGCTCTCTTTTGCGAATATGTCAGCCACCATATATGCTAGTCGCTTGCTGCAGCTCCACCATCATACCTTTACCCGTCCTATAAACTAAATAGTCTTGATCGCGAGGGTGTGAGATTGCTGAGTCCCCGTGACTCACAGATACTTCCAAAACCAGTTTGCAGGTGCCGATGATACCGTGCAGGTGATGCAACCAAGCTCAAGGAGGAGCTCAATGAAGACCTTGTCCTTTTGTTGTTCCGTTTCCAGTTGATCAGTAGTGGAGCCCAGTAGGGTCGATCGGAGATCTGTGTAGCATTTGGGGTAGTCTTCTTTTATTTTGGGTTCCGTACTCGGACCTTGTGTGTATCTGGATGATGTAATGTTATATTCATGTATTGTGTGAAGTGGCGATTGTAAGCCAACTATGTATCTATTTCCCTTATGTATTACATGGGTTGTTGTGAAGATTACCTCACTTGCGACATTTCTTACAATGCGGTTATGCCTCTAAGTCGTGCTTCAACACGTGGGAGATATAGCCGCATCGTGGGCGTTACAGAGCCGGCCCTTGGGGGCTACCAATTTCACCTATCAACAATTCAAGGTACACAAGTTTTATTCCATTATAGTGAAGGGTCCACTGCTCAGTTGGTAAAGCACAAAGCTCTTAACCTTGTGGACATGGGTTCAAGCCCCATGATGGGGGTTACATCATATGATGTTCTTTTTAAAAGAAGTATATATAAAGTCCCAGCTCAATATTATCTTACTGAGCCGGCCCTTGGAGGCTACACGTTGTTGTTCACTAGTGACTAAGATCATATTTATAAAGTCCCTGCTCATTATTGCATAATGACCCGGCCCTTGGGGGCTACATATATGGAGTATTCAGTCTTCACTAGTGACTAAGATGAACAATATGGATTTCTTCAAAGTGGCGGTATTTATATTGAAGCAAGTCTTAAGTCATCACTTTGTTTCTGCACAAGACTTGGGGGCTACAGGTAATATGGATATAAGGGAGAAAAATCTTCAAATTCTCAGTTTTGAGTAAACCAGATTGACCCAGCGTCACCAATAACTATGACCCGGCGTCGGCAACAAGTATGACCCGGTGCTATCAATATTTACAAACTGGATGTTTTGGCAATGATAAACTGGCAAGTTCTACAAGCCGGCTAAAAGTCAGATGAGTTTTTCAAGACCAATATTTTTAAGCCGGCGCTTTGGAAGCTGATTCAAGAGGATTATTTATTACAATATTTCTCTATAAGATGCCAATGTCTGCAAATTGGCTCTGAAGCTGGCCTATTGTCCCGGATTTCTCAAAAGAAGTATCCAGATTTTTGCATTGGCATGGTTTGGACATATCTGTTAAAAGAGATTTGCTATAAGATCTTTGAGTATGCATCTAGGAGGAAATGACAAGGACTTAAAGATAATCAGGTGCCGGTTTAGGAAAATATTTAACCCAAAGCACAACCTATCAAGTTTGTTCATGTGTTTATTTTACAGGATCAGTTTAACATGGATAAATCCAAATTAAACTGGGAGCTAATGTCGGGGATATACCCCGCGGTATGACCCGGCGGGAATCATGACCCAGCCGGGCTTGGCGACTCACCAGAGACCTGGCTGGAGCTTGGCAACTCACTGGCGATCCGCCCGGACATGGCGGTTTACATGTAACCCGCCTGGACATTGTGACTCACTAGAGAGCCGGCGGGCGAATCAGATGGACGACAAGGCCCAAGGCCCAGCAGGCTAGTTTATATTCTGGTGGGCCGGCTTAAGAGGAAAGGGATGATGAATATTTCCTTTACGAGGAAGCAAGACCCGGACTTGGATTCAACTTGTGAGAAAGGGTAGACTAGTCCTAGTCCTACCAGGACTCCACATGTAACCCACCCCATCAACATATATAAGGAGGGGCAGGGCTCCCCAAAGGGGGGAAGAAAAAAATCTCTAGGGCTAGACACAAAGGGGGAGCCGGCTTACACGACGACTCTCTCATGAGCATAATGAGATCTAGCCACAAACAGCATGTAGGGTTCTTACCGGACGATGTTTCCCGGGGCCCGAAGCTGTCTAAATCCTTGTCTTATGTTGCGTCTCTCGATTCCGCTCAACCCCTCTCAAGCTACCACATAGATGCGTTGGCCTCGCGACTAAGTCTTGACAGTAAGGACATCTGCCGTGACAAATCCACGACACTTTCCTTCATGTAAGAGTTTGTGCAGGCTTGTCCTTTGCTACAAAAAGGATTGGGCCATCTTGCTGCACCTTATTTACTTTTATTACTTGCTACTTGTTACAATTACATTATCACAACACTATCTGTTACAAATAATTTCAGTGCTTGCAGAGAATACCTTACTAAAAACTTCTTATCATTTCCTTCTGCTCCTCGTTGGGTTCCACACTCTTACATATCGAAAAGGCTACGATAGATCCCCTACACTTGTGGGTCATCACCGTTTCGCAATCCGACACTCCCACAAGCACCCGTTGCACCTCTCAAATCTCGTTTCGTGAGCGGGAGAAAAACGTTCTCGGAATGGGTTGAGATTTTTCGAGTGGCTTTGGTACATCACCGGTAGGCCGCCTGAAAAATTTTGTTCCATTTGGAGGTCGTTTGATGCCCCAATGGTTAACCGGGTAACCACAAAAGCCCCTCTCTTGTGGCAACCTAACACCCCTCCAAAATAGCCCACTAGCCGATCTAAACCCCCTCCATGCTCTCCGTAGTTGGATCACGATCGTGTGGGCGAAAACCGCACCTCATTTGGACTCTCCTAGCTCCCCCTACCTATAAATATGCATCCCCATTTCAAATTCGCAGGTAAAACCCTAGTCCACCCTCCTCCGCGCCGCCGGACGTGTCCACGACGGCCGGACACGCCCGCGCCTCCGCCCCGAGCCACTCTCGCCTTGCCACATGTCCACCCGGACGTCCCCGCCGCTGCGTCCCTCCCAGCCTGAAGCCGGCTCGCCCCGGGCCACGACCGGGCCCAAGGGAGCTCGCCGCCTGCGCCGCCTTCGTCTCCGCCCCGCTGCCTCCACCTGCCGGTGACGCCGCCACCCATCGCTGCCCTTCGCGCCTGCCACCGACACTCTCACCGGCCGCCGCCACGACTCACCGCTGACCACGCCGCCGACTTCGCCGCGCCCCTCCACTGCGGGACCTTGCCGCCTGGCCTCGCCCTCGCTTCCGCCGGCGCCGGATCCGGCGAGATCCGGCCGGGTCCGCTGCCCCAAACTCGCCGGCCACCTCCCCCCACATCTCTGGCGAGATCCGCCTCCCGCCTCGGTTCTCTTGCCGACGAACCCTAGATCTTGTGTGGTATAAATTCATCAAAGTCTTGAAAACTTCACATTATGTGCTCGTGTTCATCATGTCATATCTCCATTTCCGTAGCTCTGATTTGCGCATATGATATACCAAATTTTTTGTCGCATGATGCTCTTCATGTTAGTGTTATTTCCATGCATGTTACTGTCCATATTGATCCCCTAATCTTCATTGCAAAAGTGATATATCATGTTATCTGCTGGAATTCAACATAACTTGCTGAATTGTCATTTTCGTTGTATTTTGTGTGTGCCTCCTATGAGCATCATGTCTACATGTTTTAGGAGCTACTTCATGCCATCTTTCTAGTGGTGCAAGCCTTGTATTTTTATGAGCTCTATGGTGACTAGCACAAGCATGCAAAGTAGGCTATGTGATGTTGCTATTTTCCGACACTTAGTTATTTTGCCAAGTCATTTCCTGTTACTTTTCGATGCTATGTAAACTTGTTGCTACCAGTAGATCCATGCACATTTTGAGGTAGTTCAGTAAGAGTGTTTTGAAGATGTGGTATTGATCTATTCATTAATGCCTCTTGTTGTAATTATGGAGTAATCTAGCTTATTTTTTCCATGCTCATTTTTTGCTAAATATTATTCCTGCAGATTGTTAACATGAAGTTCATTTTTGCCATGTGTGTTGCTAATAATACATGTACCCTATGTACTTGCTCTTGCCATGCTCAACTTCATAAATATGTCTACTTAATGTTGGGTACCTTGTGATGCCATGTCGGTGCACAAAAGGAGGGGTCCTATTTTGTACCCCTTGTGCGCGAGCAGCTAGAGCCGCGCATGCGGCCACACCTAGCGGGGCAGATGAAGGAAGCAAAGCCACAAGACAACCAGAGCAACGCCAAGCCAGAAACATAAAGAGCAAAAGGGCGAGGTGAACTCCCGCAGCAAGGCCCTTGCTGGGGCGGCCTCCACAGCCCCGGCAAGAACCTCACCGGGGCAACTTGGCCAACACCAGCAGAGCCGCCACCCTTCAGCCCAATAGTTCCAACACCATCAACCACTTTGGAATCGAGGCTCGGGAGGCACCTCCATGGTGTCCTGTAGATCTTTGTGAAGACCAAGAACATGCAAGACTAGATGATAACCAGAAGACGACGATCTTCAGCAAGATCCTTGCCGAATTTACCCACGAGACCCCCCGGCAAGACCCTTGCCGGTGACGCCCACGACGCCACGGCAAGACCCTTGCTGGTGCCCCGGCAGGACCCTTGTCAAAGACATACGCAGGGCCGCAGCCAGGCCCACGTCTGCCAAGACTCCACCGCCGTTCCCATGTAGCTCATAGCCCACCAGCTAGGCGAGCACCTACGTGGCGACGTGCGGCCTCTAGGCCAACTCAGCAAGCTCTTGCGTGGTGGCATGCAGAGTGCTACCTCTTGAGCATTGCGTTGGATTTCCTTGAAGAGGAAAGGATGATGCAGCAAAGTAGCGTAAGTATTTCCCTTAGTTTTTGAGAACCAAGGTATAATCCAGTAGGAGGCTACGCGCGAGTCCCTTGTACCTGCACAAAACAAATAACTCCTCGCAACCAACGCGATAAGGGGTTGTCGATCCCTTCACAGTCACTTACGAGAGTGAGATCTGATAGATATGATAGGATAATATTTTTGGTATATTTGTGATAAAGATGCAAAGTAAAATAAAAGCAAAGTAAAAAGCAAAGGAAATAACTAAGTACTGGAAGATTAATATGATGAAGATAGACCAGGGGGCCATAGGTTTCACTAGTGACTTCTCTCAAGAGCATAAGTATTTTACGATGGGTGAACGAATTACTGTTGAGCAATTGACAGAATTGAGCATAGTTATGAGAATATCTAGGTATGATCATGTATATAGGCATCACGTCCGTGACAAGTAGAACGACTCCTGCCTGCATCTAGTACTATTACTCCACTCATCGACCACTATCCAGCATGCATCTAGAGTATTAAGTTCATGAAAACAGAGTAACGCCTTAAGCAAGATGACATGATGTAGAGGGATAAATTCATGCAATCTGATAAAAACCACATCTTGCTATCCTCGATGGCAACAATACAATACGTGCCTTGCTGTCCCTACTGTCACCGGGAAAGGACACCGCAAGATTGAACCCAAAGCTAAGCACTTCTCCCGTTGCAAGAAAGATCAATGTAGTAGGGCAATCCAAACTGATAATTCGAAGAGACTTGCAAAGATAAACAATTATACGTAAAAGAATTCAGAGAAGATTCAAATATTGTTCATAGATAATATTGATCATAAACCCACAATTCATCGGTCTCAACAAACACACCGCAAAAAGAAGATTACATCGAATAGATCTCCACAAGAGAGGGGGAGAACATTGTATTGAGATCCAAAAAGAGAGAAGAAGCCATCTAGCTAATAACTATGGACCCAAAGGTCTAAGGTAAACTACTCACACTTCATCAAAGAGGCTATGGTGTTGATGTAGAAGCCCTTCGTGATGAATGCCCCCTCCGGCGGAGCTCCGGAATAGCCCCCAAGATGGGATCTCGTGGACACAGGAAGGTACGGCAGTGGAATTAGGGTTTTGGCTCCGTATCCGATCGTTTGGGGGTACGTAGGTATATATAGGAGGAAGGAGTACATCGGTGGAGCAACAGGGGGCCCACGAGTGTGGAGGGCGCGCCTGGGGGGTAGGCGCGCCCACTACCTCATGGCATCCTCCTTTATTTCCTGACATAGGGTCCAAGTCTCCTGGATCATGTTCGGTGAGAAAATCACGTTCTTGAAGGTTTATTCTGTTTGGACTCCCTTTGATATTCCTTTTCTTCAAAACCCTAAAATAGGCAAAAAAACAGCAATTCTGGGCTGGGCCTCCGGTTAATATGTTAGTCCCAAAAATAATATAAAAGTGGATAATAAAGCCCAATAATGTCCAAAACAGTAGATACTATAGCATGGAGCAATAAAAAATTATAGATATGTTGGAGACGTATCTAGCATCCCCAAGCTTAATTCTTGCTCGTCCTCGAGTAGGTAAATGATAAAAAAGATAATTTTCGATGTGAAGTGCTACTTGGCATAATTTCAATGTAATTCTTCTTAATTGTGGTATGAATATTCGGATTCGAAAGATTAAAGATAAAAGTTTAATATTGACATAAAAATAATAATACTTCAAGCATACTAACAAAGCAATCATGTCTTCTCAAAATAACATGGCCAAAGAAAGCTATCCCTACAAAATCATATAGTCTGGCTATGCTCTATCTTCACCACACAAAGTATTTAAATCATGCACAACCCCGATGACAAGCCAAGCAATTGTTTCATATTTTTGACATTCTCAAAACCTTTTCAATCTTCACGCAATACATTAGCGTGAGCCATGGATATAGCACTATATGTCGAATAGAATGGTGGTTGTGGAGAAGACAAAAAGGGAGAAGATAGTCTCACATCTACTAGGCGTATCAATGGGCTATGGAGATGCCCATCAATAGATTTCAATGTGAGTGACTAGGGATTTCCATGCAACGGATGCTCTAGAGCTATAAGTATATGAAAGCTCAACAAAAGAAACTAAGTGGGTGTGCATCCAACTTGCTTGCTCATGAATACCTAGGGCATTTTGAGGAAGCCCATCATTGGAATATACAAGCCAAGTTCTATAATGAAAAATTCCCACTAGTATATGAAAGTGACGAAATGAGAGACTCTCAATCATGAATATCATGGTGCTACTTTGAAGCACAAGTGTGGTAAAGGATAGTAACATTGTCCCTTCTCTCTTTTTCTCTCATTTTTTTATTTGGGCCTTTTCTCTCTTTTTTTATATGGCCTCTTTTATTTCCTTTTTTATATTTTTCGTACAGAGTCTCATCCCGATTTGTGGGGGGGTCATAGTATCCATCATCCTTTCCTCACTGGGACAATGCTCTAATAATGATGATCATCACATTTTTATTTTCTTACAACTCAACAATTACAACTCGATACTTAGAACAAAATATGACTCTATATGAATGCCTCCGGCGGGGTACCGGGATATGCAATGAATCAAGAGTGACATGTATAAAAGAATTATGAATGGTGGCTTTGCCACAAATACAATGTCAACTACATGATCATGCTATGCAATATGAAAATGATGGAGTGTGTCATAATAAACGGAACAGTGAAAAGTTGCATGGCAATATATCTCGGAATGGCTATGGAAATGGCAAAATAGGTAGGTATGGTGGCTTTTTTGAGGAAGGTATATGGTGGGTGTATGATACCGGCGAAAGGTGCATGGTATTAGAGAGGCTAGCAATGGTGGAAGGAAGAAAATTGCTTATAATCCATGGACTCAACATTAGTCATAAAGAACTCATATACTTATTGCAAAAATCTACAAGTTATCAAAGCAAAGTATTACACTCATGCTCCTAGGGGGATAGATTGGTAGGAAAAGACCATCGCTCGTCCCCGACCGCCACTCATAAGGAAGACAATCAAAAAATAAATCATGCTCCGACTTCATCACATAACGGTTCACCATACGTGCATGCTACGGGAATCACAAACTTTAACGCAAGTATTTCTCAAATTCACAACTACTCAACTAGCACAACTTTAATATCACCATCTTTATGTATCAAAACAATTATCAAGCATCAAACTTTTCATAGCATTCAACACACTAATAAGAAAGTTTTTACTATTCTTGAATACCAAGCATATTAGGATTATTTAAGAAGATTACCATGCTATTTAAGACTCTCAAAATAATCTAAGTGAACATGAGAGATCAATAGTTTCTATAAAACAATTCCACCACCGTGCTCTAAAAAATATAAGTGAAGTACTAGAGCAAAACTATATAACTCAAATGATATAAGCGAAGCACATAGAGTATTCTAACAAATTCCAAATCATGTATGGCTCTCTCAAAAGGTGTGTACCGAAAGGACGATTGTGGCAAACTAAAAATCAAAGACTCGAATAATACAAGACGCTCCAAGCAAAACACATATCATGTGGTGAATAAAAATATAGCTCCAAGTAAAGTTACCGATAGAAGTAGAAGAAAGAGGGGATGCCTTCCGGGGCATCCCCAAGATTTGGCTCTTAGGTGTCCTTAGATTATCTTGGGGGTGCAATGGGCATCCCCAAGCTTTGGCTCTTGCCACTCCTTGTTCCTAATCCATCAAATCTTTACCCAAAACTTGAAAACTTCACAACACAAAACTTAAAGTTGAAAATCTCGTGAGCTCCGTTAGCGAAAGAAAACAAAAGAACACTTCAAGGTACTGTAATTAACTCATTCTTTATTTATATTGGTGTTAAACCTACTGTATTCCAACTTCTCTATGGTTTATAAACTATTGTACTAGCCATAGATTCTTCAAAATAAGCAAACAACACACGAAAAAACAGAACAGTCTGTAGTAATCTGTAGCTAGTGCAAGATCTGGAACCCCAAAAATTCTAAAATAAATTTCTGGACGTGAGGAATTTATCTATTAATCATCTGCAAAAATAATTAACTAAATAGCACTGTTCAAAGAAAAATGGAAGCAGTTCTCGTGAGCGCTAAAGTTTCTGTTTTTTACAGCAAGATTAACAAGACTTTCCCCAAGTCTTTCCAATGGTTCTACTTGGCACAAACACTAATTAAACACAAAAAACACAACCAAAACAGAGGCTAGGTAAATTATTTATTACTAAACAGGAGCAAAAAGAAAGGAATAAAAATAAAATTGGGTTGCCTCCCAACAAGCGCTATCGTTTAACGCCCCTAGCTAGGCATAAAAAGCAAGGATAGATCTAGGTATTGCCATCTTTGGTAGGAAATCCATAAGTGGCTCTCATAATAGATTCATAAGGTAATTTAATTTTATTTCTAGGAAAGTTCCATGCCTTTCCTTAACGGAAATTGGAATCTAATATTTCCTTCCTTCATATCAATAATTGCACCAATCGTTCTAACGAAAGGTCTACCAAGAATAATAGGACATGAAGGATTGCAATCTATGTCAAGAACAATAAAATCTATGTGAACATAATTCCTATTAGCGATAATAAGTACATCATTAATTCTTCCCATTGGTTTCTTAATAGTGGAATCCGCAAGGTGCAAGTTTAGAGAGCAATCATCAAAATCACGGAAACCTAACAAATCACACAAAGTCTTGGGAATCGTGGAAACACTAGCACCCAAATCACATAAAGAATAGAAATCATGATCTTTAAACTTAATTTTAATAGTTGGTTCCCACTCATCATAAAGTTTTCTAGGGATAGAAACTTCCAACTCAAGTTTTTCTTCATAAGATTGCATCATGGCATCAACGATATGTTTAGTAACACTTTATTTTGACTATAAGCATGAGGAGAATTTAGAGCGGATTGCAACAAGGAAATACAATCAATCAAAGAGCAATTTTCATAATTAAATTCCTTTAAATCCAAAATAGTGGGTTTAGCAACATCTAGGGTTTTAATTTCTTCAATCCCACTTTCATCAAATTGAGCATCAAGATCTAAAAATTCCGAATTTTTGGAACGCCTTCTAGGTAAAGGTGGATCATATTCAGTCCCATCATTATCAAGATTCATATTTCAAAACAAAGATTTAATAGGGGACACATCAATAACTTTTAGATCTTCATCTTTATTCTCATGGGAACTAGAAGAACACGCTCTTATAAAGGCATCTTTCTTAGCACACATCCTAGTAGTTCTTTCTTTGCACTCATCAATGGAAATTCTCATGGCTTTGAGAGACTCATTGATATAATGGTTAGGTGGAATATATCTAAGTTTCAAAGAATCAACATCAAGAGAAATTCTATCAACATTCCTAGCCAACTCATCAATCTTAAGCAATTTTTCTTGAATCAAAGCATTGAAATTCTTTTGCGAAGTAATAAATTCTTTAATTTTACAGTCAAAATCAGAGGGCATCTTATTATAATTTGCATAAGAGTTGTTGTAGGAATTACCATAATTATTAGAGGGGTTACTAGGATAAGGCCTAGGATTAAAATTTCCCCTATACACGTTGTTACCAAAATTGTTCCTACCAACAAAATTCACATCCATAGATTCATTATTAATCTCAATCAAAGTAGACAAGGGCATATCATTAGGATCAGAAGAAACACTCTTACAAACAAATAATTTCATAAGTTCATCCATCTTTCCACTCAAAACATTAATTTCTTCTACCGCATGCACCTTTTTATTAGTAGATCTTTCAGTGTACCATTGAGAATAATTAACCATAATATTATCTAGGAGTTTAGTAGCTTCTCCTAAAGTGATTTCCATAAAAGTGCCTCCCACGGACGAATCTAAAATATTTCTAGAAGCAAAATTCAATCCGGCATAAATTTTTTGTATAATCATCCACAAATTCAAACCATGAGTAGGGAAATTACGTATCATTAATTTCATCCTCTCCCAAGCTTGTGCAACATGTTCATGATCAAGTTGCTTAAAATTCATAATATCGTTTCCAAGGGAGATGATCTTAGCGGGAGGAAAATGCTTAGAGATAAAATCATCTTTTCATTTGTTCCAAGAATCAATACTATTTTTAGGCAAAGACGAAAACCAAGCTTTAGCACGATCTCTAAGCGGAAAAGGAAATAGCTTCAATTTAACAATATCATTATCCACATCTTTCTTGTTTTGCATATCACACAAATCAACGAAGCTATTTAGATGGGTAGTGGCATCTTCACTAGGAAGGCCGGAAAAGGATCTTTCATGACAAGATTCAGCAAAGCGGCATTAATTTCACAAGATTCAGCATCGGTAAGAGGAGCAATCGGAGTGCTAATAAAATCATTGTTGTTGGTATTGGTAAAGTCACACAATTTAGTGTTATCTTGAGCCATCGTGACAAGCAAGCAATCCACCACACAAGCAAGCAAGAAACAGGCAAAAAGATGCAAATAGAGAAAGAGAGGGAGGATAGAGAGAGAGGGCGAATAAAATGGCAAGGGTGAAGTGGGGGAGAGGAAAACAAGAGGTAAATTGCAAATAATGTAATGCAAGAGATAAGGGTTGTGATGGGTACTAGGTATGTTTCACTTTTGCGTAGACTCCCAGGCAACAGCGCCAGAAATCTTCTTGCTACCTCTTGAGCACTGTGTTGGATTTCCTTGAAGAGGAAAGGATGAAGTAGCAAAGTAGCGTCAGTATTTCCCTCGGTTTTTGAGAACCAAGGTATCAATCCAGTAGGAGGCTACACGCGAGTCCCTTGTACCTGCACAAAACAAATAACTCCTCGCAACCAATGCAATAAGGGGTTGTCAATCCCTTCACTGTCACTTACGAGAGTGAGATCTGATAGATATGATAGGATAATATTTTTGGTATTTTTATGATAAAGATGGAAAGTAAAATAAAAGCAAAGTAAAAAGCAAAGGAAATAACTAAGTATTAGAAGATTAATATGATGAAGATAGACCCCGGGGCCATAGGTTTCACTAGTGGCTTCTCTCAAGAGCATAAGTATTTTACGGTGGGTGAACGAATTACTGTTGAGCAATTGACAGAATTGAGCATAGTCATGAGAATATCTAGGTATGATCATGTATATAGGCATCACGTTCGTGACAAGTAGAACGACTCCTGCCTGCATCTAGTACTATTACTCCACTCATCGACCGCTATCCAGCATGCATCTAGAGTATTAAGTTCATGAAAACAGAGTAACACCTTAAGCAAGATGACATGATGTAGAGGGATAAATCCATGCAATATGATAAAAACCCCATCTTGTTATCCTCGATGGCAAAAATACAATACGTGCCTTGCTGCCCCTACTGTCACTGGGAAAGGACACCGCAAGATTGAACCCAAAGCTAAGCACTTCTCCCATTGCAATAAAGATCAATCTAGTAGGCCAAACCAAACTCATAATTCGAAGAGACTTGCAAAGATAACCAATCATACATAAAACAATTCAGAGAAGATGCAAATATGGTTCATAGATAATCTTGATCATAAACCCACAATTCATCGGTCTCAACAAACACACCGCAAAAAGAAGATTACATCGAATCTCCACAAGTGAGGGGGAGAACATTGTATTGAGATCCAAAAAAGAGAGAAGAAGCCATCTAGCTCATAACTATGGACCTGAAGGTCTGAGGTAAACTACTCACACTTCATCGGAGAGGCTATGGTGTTGATGTAGAAGCCCTCCGTGATGGATGCCCCCTCCGGCGGAGCTCTGGAACAGGCCCCAAGATGGGATCTCGTGGATACAAGAAGTTACGACCGTGGAATTAGGGTTTTGGCTCCGTATCTGATCGTTTGGGGGTACGTAGGTATATATAGGAGGAAGGAGTACGTTGGTGGAGCAATAGGGGGCCCACGAGGGTGGAGGGCGCGCCTAGGGGGTAGGCGTGCCCCCCTACCTCTTGGCCTCCTCCTTTATTTCTTGACGTAGGGTCCAAGTCTCCTGGATCCTGTTCGGTGAGAAAATCACGTTCCCGAAGGTTTCATTCCATTTGGACTCGGTTTGATATTCCTTTTCCTCAAAACCCTAAAATAGGCAAAAAACAACAATTCTGGGCTGGCCCTCCGGTTAATAGGTTAGTCCCAAAAATAATATAAAAGTGGACAATAAAGCCCAATAATGTCCAAAACAGTAGATAATATAGCATGGAGCAATCAAAGATTATAGTTACGTTGGAGACGTATCACAAATCTCCGTGAAGACTCTGCCACGACACCAACTCAGCAGCCAGCCAGCCAGCGTGGCGCTACACGCCTCGTCAGTTCGGACGCGCGTCGAAGCCAGGCGAGGCGGTGACAATTGGGATGCGCTTCCTTGCCGTCCCCGATAAAGAAGAAGGGCACGTCGGTAACACATTAAATGTGTTTGTACTACGGTGCTAGGAGATAGACTCAACTAATGTATAGCTTTCCACCTCCTGTGTACCACTATGGCAGCCCCTTTGACTATAAAAGGAGGCCCGCGACATACTGAGAGAGGATTTGGACTTTTTGGACCCTACACGCTTTGTAGATAGTCCAAGAACCTGGAGTAGGGTATTACGCATCACTTGCAGCCTGAACCTGGATAATCCCCCTGCGTTGATCTCTCAATCCCGCTCTTTCCATAGCCCGGCGCCCGCCAACCATAGCAAAAGGGATTCCTCGTGATCCCGTAGGTGTCATTTCCCCCAACATCTTTGGCGCACCAGGTAGGGCGCGCAAGCCATGGAAATCTGTTTCTGGAGACGACGCATTGACTCTTTTTGATGGGGATGGCTCGAAGGGAGAAGGCGACGTCGATTAGCCGCCCTCTGGCGATGTCCGCAGCTTTGACAACCATCCGCGTGACCCCGAAAAGCAAAGTCATGTAAAATTTTGGCTAATTCCGTTTTTATATAAGTCTGTCCTCCTCGAAAGATTTATTTCCTTGTATGGGAAAGTTGCACGCAATGGGACCCTTCCGCTATTGGCAACGCCCTTGTCTCTATCTCGAGTCCGCTCGACAGTTTATGCGGCCGCACTGAGAATGGCAAGGTGGCCTACCCGCTACTAGCCGCGCTCTTGTCCTGTTTCGAGTCTGCTCGACAGCTCAAGCGACCGAGATGGGAGCGGCGAGGTGGTTTGCTCGGGAGCAAGTGCCCTCCCGGAAGGGTGCTAAGGATCCGTCCTCAAAGCAGCAAGGCATGGGTTTACGCACCTGCAGCCTTATCTCACCAAGCGTAGGGTGCAAACATACAAAGAAAGATCTAACGGGAAGATAGAATGCATGATATTGAAGTACTGCAGAGTTATATTGCATCAAATAATCGCTGCGGTTCTAATTTAAGATAAAATTGTCTTGGTCTTGAACTCGCAGCGGCATCGAGAAACGGGGTGCCTAGTCCCAGCACTGGCCCTGCACGCTCTCAACTCCATCGACGCAGTTGATGATGGGCTTGATATGCTCCTTGAGCACCGCGAGGTCCGCCTCCTGCGGCAATCTGTCCAATGCGTTGGCAAAGTTGACGGTGGAGTTCCAGAACGCCACCTTGGTGAGTACCTTGGTCAGGGCGTCCCGGCAGATCCTCCGGGACTCGTTCGCCAGATAAGTTGCCCGGTTGGAGCGGAGTTACTCTAGGGCTCCAAGAACGCCCTCGAAGAACAGGGCCAGTCTGTCGTTGGGACTCACGTTTGGCTCTGGGAGGTACCTCACATTTGGCATCCCCATGGCAGCCAGCTTCGTGGTGATCCTGCCTGCAACGTCGGTGAGGAGGCTGACCCAACGGTTTATGCTCTCCGCGTACTCCTTGTCTTCGGCGGCATCATTCCTTCGCAACTGCCTCTCCTCCTCCAGGCCCTTGGTTAGGGTCTCTTCCCGGGCCCTGACCTTCGAAAGCGTCCCCTCAAGGCCCTCCAGCTTCAGCTTCAGGTCATTGATGGCGTTGTTGGCCTTGGAGGGCAGCTTGGCCTTGCCAAGGACTGTGGCCCGTGCCTCGCCAAAGTGGCGTTGGCCGCGTTCTTCTCCTCCGTCAGCTTCAAGACCTGTTCCTTCAGCCCATCCCGCTCCACCTCCAGCTCCGCCACCTTGCCGGCATGGACCAGGGCTTGAGCATTGAGTGCCTCCTTGTGCCTCTGCTCTAGCTCCTGGGTCCGCTGCGCAACGAGCTTCTCGTCCTCCTCATCATTGTCGCAGAGTGTAGCGGCAAGCGTCTCCTCACGAGCGGCAAGGTCTTCCTCATGGGAGTTCAGCTCGGCCTGGTGCTGGTGTCGGGCGGCCTCGTCCTTGGCGGCCTATTCCTTCACGGCCTCCTGGGCTTTCTCGACGTCAGCCTGCTTCAGGATGAGCTCCTGTTTGCGCTCAGCCAACAGATCCTAGGCAACTTTCAGTTCATTGTGGGCCTGGCGGAACCACGCCTGTGTCTCAGTGATGCGCTCCTCGAGGTCCACCTCCGCTTTGTCCACTGCCACCATCCTGGATTTCGCCTTGTCCAGGCAGGCAAGGTGTTGCGCCTGGAGCTTCTGAAAGTTGATGCTCATGGCCCGAAGGAGCTGCTCCTCTTGGGAACCGCCGCCACGGGCGCTCGGTTTGTCGACAACCTCAAGCCCTTTGACTATAAAAGGAGGCCCATGGCGTATTGAGAGAGGATTCGGACATTTTGGACCCTGCACGCTTAGTAGCTATTCCAAAAACACCAGATAAACATAAACCAGCAGGAGTAGGGTATTACGCATCACTTGCGGCCCGAACCTGGATAATCCCCCTGCGTTGATCTCTCAATCCCGCTCTTTCCACAGCCCCGCGCCTGACAACCATAGCAAAAGGGATTCCTTGTGATCCCGTAGGTGTCGTTTCCCCCGACATGCCATGGAATTCCTTGTGGTGAGTGGCATGAGCTTGCAAAGTTGCTATCATGAATCTGTCCCTGCCATGGTCTGTTTTTCTAAAAGTTCTAAAACTAATAATATCACTTGCCATGTTTGCATTGATGCTACCATCTTATCCATGCATCTTTGGCTAAAGTTCAATAAGGGAGTTTTGTTCTATGCATTTAGTGCTAGCATACCATGCCTTTGTTTTCCATGATATTTTCCTGTAGCGTGTTATTTGCTAGCTCTAAACATTGATACCTGATGCTGTTTTGACATGTTTAGTATTTTCTCTAAGTCTGTGAAGCTGATATCATTTGCATTTTTGCCTTGCTATTTTAGGATTGTTCTAGTGAGTTCTAGCAGGAGCTCGGTGTACATGATTTGTAGAGCTTCACCTGTACTTTATGGTCATGTGCTTTGTTGCTATGTTGTTGTGTTGTAGCATAGTTTTTTGTTGCATTCTAAGTGCTATGGTGCTGTTAATCACAAATTTACGTCATTCTTGTTTTGTTTGTCTTTTGTAAACCGTGCATAACGTTTCCGGTGATCCTTATATTTTTTTGACCAAAATCACCCCATCTTTCCAGCGGCATACTTGGTTTGCCAAGATGATGCCTTGATCATCCTTTCCCTTCCGAAGTACCCATATGCATTGCACGTGATATCTTGCACTCCACGCCATGTCTTGCATCATGTTGCTTCTGCATTGCACCATGATTGATTGTTGTTCCATTTCTTGTGTTCTTGCTTTGGGTAGAGCCGGGAGACAAGTTCGTGAATGAGGAACCTGTTGAGTACGCTAATGAGGAGCAAGCTTTCGACAACTCTGAGAACTTTGCAGGCAAGATGACCATTACCCTCGATATCACTTCTATCTTTGCTTGCTAGTTGTTTGTTCTATTGCTATGTCACGCTATCTACCACTTGTTTATCATGCCTCCCATATTGCCATGTCAAGCCTCTAACCCACCTTCCTAGAAAACCGTTGTTTGGCTATGTTACTGCTTTTGCTCAGCCCCTCTTATAGTGTTTCTAGTTGCAGGTGCCTTGCAGGTTGTTCCATGTTGGAACATGGATATGTTGGGATACCACAATATCTCTTATTTTAATTAATGCATCTATATACTTGTCAAAGGGTGGAAGGCTATTCATTTTGGTCGGTGTTTTGTTCCACTCTTGCTGCTCTAGTTTCCGTCATACCGTTGTTATGTTCCTTGATTTCACGTTCCATACGCGGTTGGGGTTATGGGACCACCTTGAAAGTTCACTTTGAATAAAACTCCTCCAACAAGGCCCAAACTTGGTTTTAACATTTTCCTAAGAACCTAAACTTTTCCCTAGGGAGTTATAAACCCGAGGGTCATCTTTATTTAACCCCCCTGGGCCAGTGCTCCTCTGAGTGTTGGTCCGAACCGAGTATACTGCGGGGCCACCTCGGGGAAACTTGAGGGTTGGTTTTACTCGTAGGATGTCTCATCCGGTGTGCCCTGAGAAAGAGATATGTGCAGCTCCTATCGGGATTTATCGGCATAGTCGGGCGGTCTTGCTAGTCTTGTTTTACCATTGTCGAAATGTCTTGTCACCGGGATTCCACGACTGATCTGGTCTTTCCGGGAGAAGGAATATCCTTCATTGATCGTCATAGCTTGTGATGGGCTAAGTTGGGCCACCCCTGCATGGTATGAACTTTCACGAGTCGTGCCCGCAGTTATGTGGTAGATGGGAATTTGTTAATACCCGGTTGTAGAGAACTTGACACTTGACTTAATTAAAATGCATCAACCGCCTATGTAGCCGTGATGGTCTCTTTTCGATGGAGTCTGGGAAGTGAACACGGTTGGGTTATGTATGAACGTATGTAGTTTAGGATCACTTCTTGATTGCTTCTAGCTTTTCGGCCGTTGCGTAGCTTCTCATCTTTCTCTTGTATTCGTATGTTAGCCACCATATTTGCTTAGCGCTTGCTGCAACTCCACCTCATTACCTTATCCGACCCATCATCTTAAATAGTCTTGATCTCGCAGGTTTTGAGATTGTTGAGTCCTCGTGACTCACAGATACTTCCAAATAGTTGCAGGTGCAGATGATACCAGTGCAGGTGATGCTACCGAACTCAACTGGGAGTTCGACGAGGAGCTTGGTCGTTACTACATGTCTTCTCCTGATGATCAGTAGTAGAGCCTAGTTGGGACGATCGGGGATCTAGCATTTGGGGTCATCTTCTTTTCTTTTGGATTTGTCTGTAGTCGGACAATGTGTGTACTCTGAATGATGTATGGATTATGTGATATTTGTGTGACGTGGCGATTGTAAGCCAACTCTATTTATCCCTCTCGTGTTCATTACATGGGATTGTGTGAAGATGACCCTTCTTCCGACAAAACCACAATGCGGTTATGCCTCTAAGTCATGCCTCCACACGTGGGCGATATAGCTGCATCATGGGCGTCACACCCTATGTCTTCAAACCTTTTTGGTCCTTACTGATAAAAGAGGGAGAAGCTTATGAGTTGATAGTCTTCAAGCGGGTCCTTATCCTTATGGGTGGTTGCATTATTTTTGCTAAGTCTTTACAACCCTCGTCTTTTCAAACATTTGGTTCTTTGGGTTGTAACATTTAAACTCGATTGGCATCTGCTACTTTTTTTGCTACCATGTCATGCGATGATAAATTCCGCATGAAGCCATTCCATAGACGTCCATTTTTCACTATGCATGTCATTATCTTCGTTATCTCCTTATATGCATGATGAATTGTCTTCATAAGTTGAAGAGGATCTCCACAAAGTAAAACTTGCCATGTGCATTTGCATTCAAAAGCAAACTACTTATATGCACATCTTCAGGGGGAGCCCTTTACCACTTATGAAGACAATCCCTTAATCCTTAACTTTCACATACTTTTATCACCGTTGAAAACTTCAACCGGTTTGTCATCAATCACCAAAAAGGAGGAGATTGTAAGTGCCACGACCGGGTTTTCCGGGTAATAAATTTCCAGAAAAGACCGTCGTGCTCATCAGCCCCAGGATTACTGTTAGCTGATGAGGCTCCAACTTGATACAGAAATTCCAAGCAAAATACAAAAATAAATATGTAGTACAAGACCATTCTGGCCTGTGAGTACAACAAATGGTTTCTAGTGGTTGATGGCGGAAGCGGGTTGTGAAACATCAGTGTCTATGGGACTCCATTTCCCACGGGAACAGCTGACCAGGTTAATTCCTATCTTCGCGAGGCTGCTATCTCCATTGAGTGGGTTCCGGGGCTGGCATCGCGTCGCTCATCTCCGTGCAAGATAATCTGGCCAAGACAATAGCCAGGGACAAGCCAGTGAGTACTTTGAATGTACTCGCAAACATTATGAATACAGGTATAATATAACAATGATGTGCTGAAAATATTTTATGCTCATGACGTCAGTCAAAAATAGTAAATAAAATATTGATGCGTGCAGGCGGTTATTTATAAAAAGAAAATGCAATACATAGTAGTAGTAAAATTTATGAAATAAATAACAAGCAATGCCACAGTCGGGCGTCTGAGCGACACCACATAAAGGGCTTTAAAAGAAATGCCACAGTCGGGTGTCTGAGCGACGCCA
Source organism: Triticum dicoccoides (assembly GCF_002162155.2). NCBI lineage: Eukaryota > Viridiplantae > Streptophyta > Magnoliopsida > Poales > Poaceae > Triticum > Triticum dicoccoides. The sequence continues at coordinate 194,623,652 of NC_041386.1, forward strand.
CATAAAGGGCTTTAAAAGAAATGCCACAGTCGGGCGTCTGAGCGACACCACATAAAGGGCTTTAAAAGAAATGCCACAGTCGGGCGTCTGAGCGACGCCACATAAAGGGCTTTAAAAGAAATGCCACAGTCAGGCGTCTGAGCGACGCCACATAAAGGGCTTTAAAAGAAATGCCACAGTCGGGCGTCTGAGCGACACCACATAAAGGGCTTTAAAAGAAATGCCACAGTCGGGCGTCTGAGCGACGCCACATAAAGGGCTTTAAAAGAAACAATCATAATGAATATCCCTGGAGGTAGAACCATCCCAGAGATACCCGATAATAACAATAATATCATGGGTTAGTCAACAATAATAATAATCATCATAGATATCACAAGTCACGAGTAGTAATTCCATTTTCTGGTTAACAGTTTCACCTCCGAAGACCGACACTAAGACCGACACCTGACCCATCCCAGACTGTAATCCTTAACCATGGACACATCTATTCGAATAGGTTTATTCTCTGCAGAGGGTGTACTCTTTACCCACGAGTAACGGATCTCTTTAGTCCATCGGGACTAATTCCGTCTACGGTCTTTTTGTTGAAAACACACCTAACTTGCACACACCAGCTTATCTCACACGTTTCTGGAATCACCCACGACACCTGTTAAGCAAACTCTAAGTGGGGAGGCTACAACCTCGCGTAGCATGGGATCAAATTTATATCGCGCGCTCTAAGGGGTGGCCTCCCCTCTCGGTCCCAACCGGAAACACCCATGCCCCCGGAGCAGGTGGCCTGCCTACCAGCTAAAACCGGTATCTTCCACCATGGCCTCTCTGTACGGTGTGTGCTGGAAAGAGGTTGACAACTTACTGAACCGTACTCTACTTGCTGTAGAGACGAGTGGTAGTACGAAACAAGTATGGGGGTTACTGGAACAAGACTCGATCTACGATCGACTCAGGAGGTTCAAGTATTCCCTGCATGATTAGCATGACGAATATATTTCATCCAACAGAGTCACCGCTCATATCACCTTACCATGCCATACCAGACATAACCGTCCCGACGGAGACCGGCGACAAACTCATGCCTACCCAAGGTCGAGGTTTTTCCCGGGTTCCTGCCGGTATGCATGCAAGGCACATGAGGATGATTATCATCACAAGTCAATCCATTTCCAACAGCATGGAAATCAACAACATGCACCCATGCATATGATCATATCACATGAAATAACAAGTCCTTCGAAATGCGGTGGTGTTATAAATGTATCAACGATCACACCAAAAATATTATGCCGGGGTTCAGAATGCTTGCCTTCAATGTTGTGGAGGGGTGAGGTGCTCTCCAAAACTTTTGAAAGCTTCTTCTCTCTCCCCAAAATCCGCTTCGGTGCAGAGGAGGCGTACTTGGGGCTTTACGCCTCCACTTAACCACGCAGGCGGCGCGGGGTGTCACTGACAGTGGGCCTGCCTGGCCCACTGGTCAGGTTTGACCAGTCGCCGCGCGTCGTCTCCCTCCTTTGCCCGAGCGGAGCGGGGCTCCGGCGATCGTCGCCGGCGTTTGGCTGCTCCTCGCGGGCCCCCGAGGGTGGGGATGGATCCGTAAGGTTGGGGCGGTCCTCCCGGTAGTCGTTGGGTTGGCGGGGACGGAGTGAGCGGCCGGCGGCGAGCTCCGCGGCGGAAGAAGGCTTCGGTGGCGAATTGACTTTGTGGCGGCGTTGGCTCCCGATCAAAATCAAGTAGGGGAAAAGGCTCACGGGAGGATGTGGAAGCTCTTGGTGAAGAGAACGGAGAGGGGGAAATACTGGAGGTGCCGGATTGGCCGGGGCGGTGGCGGCGGCAGGAGTTGCCGGAGATGAGGAAGGAGGCCTCCCCGGGTCGAATGCGAGCTAGGGGAGTGTCATAGGGGTGGTCTGAGGTCGTGTGCGTGCTCAGAGGGGCTCGGGGTGTCCATTTATAGCGCGACGAGGTCGGTTCGGCGGCGGCCGTGGATAAGCTCTCCGGCGAACCGCCTCTCTGTGGCTAGGGCGACGTGGCGGCGACGAGCGCTAGGGGACGAAGTTGCGGATGAGCATGCACTGCTCACAGGGGCAGGTGGCGAGCCGGGGTGGCTTGGGCGGCGCTGCACGGCGCAGGGCTGTCGGGCGGCGGTGGCGGCTATCTCTTGGCTTGCCGGGCGTGGCGAGGAGTGGCTTGGCGCGTAGTGGTGAGAAGGGGAGTATGTGGCGAGGTTCTGCAGAGCGGGCCAAAGCCGTGGGGCCAGCGTGTCAGCTCGGGCGCGGGTCTTGCAATACGTGCGCTCTGCTCGCGCTCCGGGCGTGCACGGGACGTGTTCGACACTATGCCAGAGCACGCTAGAGGTCGCGGTCGAGGCTGGCAATTAATAGACCCAGGTTAGGAGCAACTGGAATCCTAGTGGACATGCTAGTATGATCCGAGGTGCAAGGTCACAATGCAAAGACAAAATCATGTCAAAACTGGCCATGCACACCAGGTGTTTGACAAAATGCTAAGGGCACTCAGGCAGGTCTTGGAATGGTCAAAAACTCCAGATGGAAGTCTCTGTGGATGAAAGAGAGAGTGGTGAGGTTATTTGGTCAAAAGCAGAAACTTGTTAGTGTAACTTTAGCAGAATTTCAATTCTGGACAGGAAATATATGACATTATTTCATGAACCAAAAATGATCCAAAAGGTGCATGCTCCTGGACTTAAGGGTTTAACATGGGGGACTACAAGTAGGAGAAAAGATCAAGGGTTAAAGAGCAAGTAAAAACATGGTTGCTGTACAAACCATCAAGTTGGTCCAGAATGAAGATGAGGTTGATTCACTCAAATTTTTCAAAGAACATAAATAGGTTTTTGCACAAAGTGAAACAATAGGCTCCTACTGACCTCCCCTAATTTTTGTAGAAGTTTTAAAGAAATATTTAAATAGGTTGTAGTGCAAAAAGCACTCTGGACCAGAGATGAAAAATTGAGTGTAGGGCTCAAAATATTTCATGAATGAAATATATTTTAGCATAAAAGTGATTTAAAAACATCACATGACATCTCCAAATTTTTGTGGGAATTTTAAGTGAATTTATCAAATGGTTGTAGTTCAAATATGGCCATTTAACCTAGAAAACCCTTTTCAAGAAAATAAAGATCAAGCAACCTAATTATTTAATTTGTTACACTGATAAAAGGAAAGTTTTTCTTGAGAGGTTAAACAAGTCCAACAACATTTTTGAAAAGTTTTCTCTCTGGGAAAAACTCATCATAACAGGGAAGGAAATGATTTAAACAAAATCAAAATGGAGCTCAAAAATTCAAAGTTTTAAATCCTGGCAAAATTTTATTCCATTAAAACAAGGCCAAAATTTTGGGGTGTCACAATACTAACCCCCTTAAAAAAATCTCGTCCTCGAGATTTGCTAAAAGCGGTGTTAAGAAAATAATTACGCAATGACGATGTGGCTACAGTGAGAGGGCAATAAGTGGTGAAAAACCACAGTGTGAAAAACTGGGGCTGCGCGGAAAAGTCTACGGTTCGGGACAAAAACGGGTGATTTCTACGCTGGATATAAATTTGGGATAACTCCTAAATTTAGATATACACTGGTTGTACCCGAGAGCACAGTGCTCTCTCTGGCCGACAGGTGGACCCGGGGTCCACTGTCAGTATCCTCTTCTTCTCCCTCTGGCCCTTTCTTCCTCCTCTCTCCCGCGCGCTTTCTCCACCGGCGACGCCTAGTGTGTAGGGCATCTAGGCCGTACCGTGGTAGTGCGCGGCGTGCTAGCTGCCGGTGCAGCGTGCACTCACCTCGCGGGCTAGTGCGCTGTCGGCACTGCTCGCGGATTCGACTCCGAACACCGGCGATCGGCGACGAGCGGCGTTGGTGGACTTCGCCCACCGTACACCGAGCTCGAGCTATAAAAACGGCCGGGGTGCCTCTCTCTTCTTCCTCACACCTGGCCTCACTTCTCCTCCTCCTTCTTTCTCCATTACTGCTTACAAAAGCTCGGTCGAGGCTCTAATGGTGGAGGCGATGCCGGACTGGTTTGTGATCCTGATATGCGGAGGGCTGGCGACGCTGCTGGGGCTCTCTGTGCTCCTGTGCGCGATAATCTTCGACGAGTATCGCGATGCTGCGGCTCGGGTGTTGGTTCTCCGCGGTGGTGGTGATCATGAGGAGTAGATGGGGTGTGCCGGGTGCTAACTGTTGTTAGGGGGTGATTAGCTGGATGTAACACCGTTGCAAAGTTTTGCAAACAGTGTATGTGTCCGAATGATTATGGTTGTGAGTCTGCTCGTGGTGCTGAGTGAAATTAAATAATCCACGTCGTGAGAAAGTGTAGATGTAGCAACTCAGGGAAAAGAAAATCTCACTCCAGGGTTTTGCGAGGGAAAAACAGTTAATTTAAAGGAGCATAAACCACAACAAAAACTACACACATTAGCAGAAGGCAAATAATTGACTAGTCGTACAAACTCAGGGTATTACGCATAAGTCACACACATAAATAAATGCTGCAAAGAACAAATACAGTAGTGACGTCTAAAATGAAAATGGTAACTTGGCGGGGTCCTGATAAAATGTCTCTGGTAAAGGGATACATTCTTCTTCAATTGGAGGCAGTGGATTGACCAGTCAATGTATGCGTCTCTCCGTGTCGGGTCTCAGTGGTCTGCCGATGGCAATCTGAGGATTTAAATCTGCGAGGCTCTGGAGATAATCCATCACTCGCTGGTTTAAATGCTCTTGAGAAATTATGTACTGGATAAGGTTGGCCAGAACTGGGTCTCTCTCAATACGTCCACCGGGAAAAGACATTACTTCTCCGGGTGCTGCACGACTCGGAAAGTAATGATATCCTCGTTCGCGGGCATAGGGTACTGCGGATCGAAGACGAGCAATCGCTTCTTTCACAGCAGCCTCTATGGCCAAGTGTGGGGTTGGCATAGATTTCCCCACGAAGGAAACTTCCGTTGGATCTTGGTTGGGGTCTACAGGAGGAATGTGTACTGCTGCCCAATATTCCGAGGTGGATGGGGTGATCCTTGATTTGAACAGCTCGTACTGAGGTGGCTGGGTAGAACCCATGGTACTGCGGGTAAAATCCCACAATATTTTGACAAAGCTACCTGGAGTTGCATCTGGGGTTCTCAGATGAATGCTGAGGTTCGGCATGACATGAAAGAGCGTGAGTGTTGTGCACAAAGTGAGGGTTGCTGGGTAAGGTCACAAGGTGGCCTTTATATAGCAATGGAGCCGGGTCGTTTCACCGTGGTGAATGGTAATAAATTTGCCAGCTTAGCTCCAAAGGTCGGGTCAGTGTCAGAGATACACATATCTCATAAAGAGACGTGTTACTGTGGTTGCCGTCGGGTTGGTTTTGGGTAGTTGTGCCCGCAAAAATATGCAGCTATGCGCTGACCAATTATGCAAGGCTACTATTAAGACAGAGGCACAACGACAGGCTGCGTTAATATACACGGTCGCGTGATTACAAAGCGAGGATACATTGAAACTTGGTGCTACTCATACGGCTTAGTCTACCTCGTTTATGTCTAAACGGGCGTGCCTGGTGGATGTCGAGGCTTCTCCACGTGTCTCTCTGCCGGGATTAGTCAGAGATGGCGGAGGAACTGCAGGGTCGGGGTAGTGATGATGACCATCGCGGGGATTGTTGGCCACAACCCCGTTGGAGTGTGCTCCCAATATGCGACGAAGCACTTCTGGGGTTATCGCAGCACCTTGGCCGATGGCTGGGGCAGATCTCGGGGTCTCGATCGGTTGTCCAAACAGCACGACTGGGTTGTCGGTGTTGGGCCCGTTTTCTTCTCTCGCCGGGGCTCGACGAACCAGCTCTCCACGAGCTGCGATCAGATCAACAGTGATCTGGTCGAACAGTGCCTCTAGTGCACTTACATAGCGCACTAGGTGCAATAATGCGGGGTCCGTCTCGTGATCTCCATTGGCAACTTGGGGTGGTCTACCATACCCTTCACGTCTGGGATAGTAGTGGAATGAGCGACAGTTAACTCTGGGCGACAAGTGCCTGAGATGAACTATAGCCTCTCGAGCGGCTAGCTGGATGGCTTGTGGCTCAAAGGATGTTGTTCTTCCGGTGAACCGGTAGGGGCGCTCGGGTGCTAGACTCCTACCGTAAATGTGCACAGTGGCCCAGAATTGGCGGTCTTCACCGCTCATGGGTCCTTGATACACAACATATTCTGGTGGCTCCTCTAACGCGTAGGCACGACGGGTGAGGTTTGCGAGGATGGTCACAAAACCTCCAAGGTTGGTTGCTGTGGTTTCGTTGTGCACTATAGGTCCAGGCATAGTGGCTCGGTTTGGGGTAGCGGCTGTGTGTGCTGGTTTGGTGTTAGCGCGCCCCTTTTTATAGGGAAAAGGGGACAGAATCTTCCTTCGAACGCTTGCGAGAAAGGACTATTTAGGGGCCGGTCACTGGCGCATGAGTGACAGGTTAGGTTGATAGGTTGGGCACCGACTGCCAAAAGTGTTGGGTCACTGTGTGGCTATCTTGGACGAGAAGCTTGGCTGGGGTTTGGTTAAGGTCTGGTGGGTTGGTTTGCCTAGTTTATTGACCTGGCTAAGATAGGATTAGCCAATGGTCAGCCTGGCTCTGATACCAAGTCTGCCACGACCGGGTTTTCCGGGTAATAAATTTCCAGAAAAGACTGTCGTGCTCATCAGCCCCAGGATTACTGTTAGCTGATGAGGCTCCAACTTGATATAGAAATTCCAAGCAAAATACAAAAATAAATATGTAGTACAAGACCATTCTGGCCTGTGAGTACAACAAATGGTTTCTAGTGGTTGATGGCGGAAGCGGTGTCACATCCCTAGCTTCTGGTAATGCTCTAGGCTAGCTTCATGTGTGCATCATGTCTATATTCTGAAAGTTGAAATGAGGAAATTGAAAGCCTTGGAAATCATTTTAATAAAGGGGCAAGAAACCCTAAAATTGCAATCAGTAAATCCAAAATGCCCTAGAAATAGCTCTGACAATTTTGGCAAGAGTTATAAATCAAACCAAAATTTTGGGACATTTCTAAGGAATTATTTGGGCTCTGATTTTAAATCCATATTTTATTTGAATTTGGAGTTATATTCATAATATATAATGAATATATTTTCAAATGCCCTGAGATATTTTATGTTTATTAGAAGTAGACCTTAAGTGACATAAAATTATCCAGGGGAGTTTTGGCATTGTTTTCAAATTTGTTTGAATTTGAATTCAGTGGCAATTAAATAGAAAACAGAACAGAAATATAAAAAAATAAAAGAGAGAAGCCCAGCCACTTACCTGGCGCCTACGTGTGCGGCCTGCTGCAGAAACCGGCCCAGCCCATCTCCACTCCCCCCCCTGTCGTCTTCCTCCTCGCCAGAAGGACCGAGGCGTGGCGCGCGCCCAAGAGCCCCGGCCACCTCCTGCTTGCCGCTCTCCTTCCTCGACGCTCTGGACGCCTCCCCCGAGCACCACGCACCTCCCTGCCTCTCTCCCTCACTCTCCCGCGCTCTCGCCCCCTTCCCTGGATCTCTCCCTCTCTCGCCCGACCGCTGCCGCCGCCGCCGTCCACTACCACCGCAGCCACCGCCGTCATTTCGCCCTACTAGAGAGTCCATCGGCTCCGCCTAGTTCCCTACTACCTCTTCGTTGAGACACGCGTCGACAGATGCCCTGCTGCCTCGCCAGCGACCCGTCTTCTCCACGCACGGCCGCTGGACGCCGTCTGTCGATTCGCCGTCTCCGCCGCCTCCCCGAGCATGTCGACCTGCTCTGCAACCTCACAGTGAGCCCCCACTCCAAACCCCTCTCTCCCCACCGAAGTTCTCCTCCTCCAGCCGCCTTTTCCACCAAAGCCACGAGCTCCTCGTCGCCGGTGATGGTGCAGACGAGGCCATGGGCACTACAGCCCGTATCTCAGCACACCAGTGTGCTCAGCGCGCCTCCACGAACCTGCAGCTACCAGTAGCTCCGCCTCCCGTGCCCTCTAGCACCATACTCGGCTGCTCCCGAACGCCGGCCGCCGCCACGAGCTCGACTCCGGCGAGCTTGATCCACCCCAGCCCCTCCCATTTGGCTCTCCGGATGCGCAAGAGCTAGGGCTATGCCCTGGTGCCCTCAGCGCGCGAATCCGATGCCCCTAGCGCAAGTCCGGCGTGCCCCCGCCGTGCTCTGTGGTCACCGCCGGCCAAACTCCGGCGGGCCGATGTGGCCACTTAGTTAGGGGCTAATCACCCTATGAGCCACTGCCATGTGGGCCCCTGCGCCTAATTAGGATTAGTATATTTTTCTGTTTAGTTTAGTCTAATTGCAGTGGCCCCACGCGTCAGTTTTGACCGTGCTGACGTGGCCATTGACTGGGCCCACACGTCAGCGGCACTAACCAGCCCCAGTCACTGACCAGTGGACCCCGCTGGTCAGGTTTGACCAGCAGCAGCATCTGTTGACCTGCTGACGTCATAGTGACGCAATGCTGACGCAATAAGTATTTTCTGGATTTATTATTATTCAGGAAATTTCAGAAAATAGCTAAAACTTCAATAAATCATAGAAAATTAACCGTAACTCCAAATGAAATAATTTATATATGAAAAATTATCAGAAAAATTCAAGGAATCCATCTGTACCATTTTCATGCATGTTAGGACAACTTATAGCTGCTGGTTAGCACAAATCAATTAAATGGCATTTGAATAATCACATATGGAGTTTAAATTTGAATCTTGTATTCAAACCAACTTCATTTAATCTGTTGCTAGATGCATTAGCCCAAAACACATTCATATTGCCATGTCATAGCATGCATCATATTGTGCATTGCATTGATCGTGTTTCTTCTGTGTTTGCCAGTGTTGTTCTCCCTCGGTAGACGTTGTACCGACGATGTGATCATTGACACTGATGAAGACTCAATGTTATCTTCAAAAGTGCCAGGCAAGTAAAACCCCCTTGTTCATTCCGATACAATCCCACTCTCTCGCTCCTGCTCTCTTTTACTGCATTAGGACAACAACGATTCATCTGTTACTTGCTGCGGTAGCTGAACCCCTTTATCCTTTGCATGACCTGTCATTCCACAGTAAATAGATGAAACCCACTAGTATGAGTAGGAGTTGTTTAAGCCCTGTTGTGCCTACTCATTCATGTTTGTTTGTCATGCCTGCTACTGCTTAGAGTTGAGTCAGGTCTGATTCATTGGGGATGAATCAGAGGTGTGTGAACATGTCCTACTATGTGTGAGCTAAGTGTGTGAACACGATTTGGTAAAAGGTATCGGTGAGAGGCCATGTAGGAGTACATGGTGGGTTGTCTCATTGAAGCCGTCCTCAGGAACTGAGTTCTGTGTTTGTGATCCATGATTCAGCTACTACCATACATTGGGCCCTGAAATATGACACCGCTCGACTTCTTATTCACCCTTGTCCTCTGTCCAGGAGTTGCAAGTAGTTTCTGGTGTTTGTAGTATGCTGGAGGCCGTGGACAGCGCTGACCGTAGGGGTGGGCTGTGATGCGGTAGGCACGTGGCCGAGTATACCGGGCGCCCGTTTGGTGTCACGGAACCCTGTTCACATCGTTTGGGGCTGTGAGCGAAACTCCGGCCGGATCTCCTCATGGATGGAACCCGAATAGGCGATAAACCTGGACTAGAGACTTGAGTGTTTAGGTAGGTCGTGGTCTACACCCACGTCAGCTTTCGCTTGAAGTCTGCCGAGCACATGTCGTGTGCAGACGCTAAGTGGTGGAAACATGTATGAAGAAGTACACCCCTGCAGGGTTAACATCATCTATTCGAATAGACGTGTCCGCGGTAAAGGACTTCTGGGTTGCTTATATCAGTTCATAGACAAGTGAAAGTGGATACTCTAAAATACGCAAGATAAGCGTGAGTGCTATGGATGGCGCTCTCGTAGGGAGACAGGAGTGGATCCATAGTGGTGTATTGATATGGTGAATATGTGGACTCGTGTGCGCCACCTCAAAAGAGTTACTTGCAGTCGTAGTTTAGGATAGCCACCGAGTCAAAGCTGGCTTGCTGCAGTTAAACCCCACCATCCCCTTGTTGATAATGATGCATATGTAGTTAGTTCTGAGGTAAGTCTTGCTGGGTACATTTGTACTGACGTTTGCCTATTTTATGTTTTTGCAGAGAGACTTCAGTCTCACTAGTAATTCCGCGTGGTCTTCGACGTTTAGCTTGTTACCTCAGCTACGATCTTGTGCCCTCGGCAGGATCTGGTAGATAGTTAGGCTTTCAGCCTTTTTCATTTATAGATGTCTGTACTCAGACATGATAGCTTCCGCTTGTGCTTTGACTTGTATGCTCTGAATGTTGGGTCGTGAGACCCATGTTTGTAATATCCCGCTCCTCGGAGCCTAATGAATAAATATTTGAGTCGTAGAGTCATGTTGTGATGCCATGTTGTATTTGCACATATCGAGCATATTGTGTGTATGTTATTGAAATGCTTGGTATGTGTGGGATCTGACCATCTAGTTGTTTATCTTTAGTAGCCTCTCTTACCGGGAAATGTCTCCTGGTGTTTCCACTGAGCCATGGTAGCTTGCTACTGCTCCGGAACACTTAGGCTGGCCGGCATGTGTCCTTCTTCGTTCCTGTGTCTGTCCCTTCGGGGAAATGTCACGCGATGAATACCGGAGTCTTGTTAGCCCGCTACAGCCCGGTTCACCGGAGTCCTGCTAGCCCAGTGCTACAGCCGGGATTCACTCGCTGATGACCGACACGTTCGATGCTGGGTCATGGATGCCTGTCCCTGTAAGTTAGTGCCACTTTGGGTTCACGACTAGCCATGTCAGCCCGGGTTCTTTGTCATATGGATGCTAGCAACACTATCATATACGTGAGCCAAAAGGCGCAAACGGTCCCGGGCCAGGTAAGGTGGCACCCGTGGGAATACCGTGCGTGAGGCCGCAAAGTGATATGATGTGTTACATGCTAGATCGGTGTGACTTAGGATCGGGGTCCTGACAAGCGGGTTTTGAAACATCAGTGTCTATGGGACTCCATTTCCCACGGGAACAGCTGACCAGGTTAATTCCTATCTTCGCGAGGCTGCTATCTCCATTGAGTGGGTTCCGGGGCTGGCATCGCGTCGCTCATCTCCGTGCAAGATAATCTGGCCAAGACAATAGCCAGGGACAAGCCAGTGAGTACTTTGAATGTACTCGCAAACATTATGAATACAGGTATAATATAACAATGATGTGCTGAAAATATTTTATGCTCATGACGTCAGTCAAAAATAGTAAATAAAATACTGATGCGTGCAGGCGGTTATTTATAAAAAGAAAATGCAATACATAGTAGTAGTAAAATTTATGAAATAAATAACAAGCAATGCCACAGTCGGGCGTCTAAGCGACACCACATAAAGGGCTTTAAAAGAAATGCCACAGTCGGGCGTCTGAGCGACGCCACATAAAGGGCTTTAAAAGAAATGCCACAGTCGGGCGTCTGAGCGACACCACATAAAGGGCTTTAAAAGAAATGCCACAGTCGGGCGTCTCAGCGACACCACATAAAGGGCTTTAAAAGAAATGCCACAGTCGGGCGTCTGAGCGACGCCACATAAAGGGCTTTAAAAGAAATGCCACAGTCGGGCATCTGAGCGACACCACATAAAGGGCTTTAAAAGAAATGCCACAGTCGGGCGTCTTAGCGACGCCACATAAAGGGCTTTAAAAGAAACAATCATAATGAATATCCCTGGAGGTAGAACCATCCCAGAGATACCCGATAATAACAATAATATCATGGGTTAGTCAACAATAATAATAATCATCATAGATATCACAAGTCACGAGTAGTAATTCCATTTTCTGGTTAACAGTTTCACCTCCGAAGACCAACACTAAGACCGACACCTGACCCATCCCAGACTGTAATCCTTAACCATGGACACGGCTATTCGAATAGGTTTATTCTCTGCAGAGGGTGTACTCTTTACCCACGAGTAACGGATCTCTTTAGTCCATCGGGACTAATTCCATCTATGGTCTTTTTGTTGAAAACACACCTAACTTGCACACACCAGCTTATCTCACACGTGTCTGGAATCACCCACGACACCTGTTAAGCAAACTCTAAGTGGGGAGGCTACAACCTCGCGTAGCATGGGATCAAATTTATATCGCGCGCTCTAAGGGGTGGCCTCCCCTCTCGGTCCCAACCGGAAACACCCATGCCCCCGGACCAGGTGGCCTGCCTACCAGCTACAACCGGTATCTTCCACCATGGCCTCTCTGTACGGTGTGTGCTGGAAAGAGGTTGACAACTTACTGAACCGTACTCTACTTGCTGTAGAGACAAGTGGTAGTACGAAACAAGTATGGGGGTTACTGGAACAAGACTCGATCTACGGTCGACTCAGGAGGTTCAAGTATTCCCTGCATGATTAGCATGACGAATATATTTCATCCAACAGAGTCACCGCTCATATCACCTTACCATGCCATACCAGACATAACCGTCCCGACGGAGACCGGCGACAAACTCATGCCTACCCAAGGCCGAGGTTTTTCCCGGGTTCCTGCCGGTATGCATGCAAGGCACATGAGGATGATTAGCATCACAAGTGAATCCATTTCCAACAGCATGGAAATCAACAACATGCACCCATGCATATGATCATATCACATGAAATAACAAGTCCTTCGAAATGCGGTGGTGTTATAAATGTATCAACGATCACACCAAAAATATTATGCCGGGGTTCAGAATGCTTGCCTTCAATGTTGTGGAGGGGTGAGGTGCTCTCCAAAACTTTTGAAAGCTTCTTCTCTCTCCCCAAAATCCTATTTAAAAATATATTTGAATTAACACACATTTCAAAAACAGAACCAAAAAGTTGTTTGAAATTTTTTCAAATAAATCTTAAAATAAACTAGACCAAATTTAAGGAAGGTAGGAAAAAGAATCAACTCATTTGGAGTTATATTTAAAAAGTTATAGCCAGTCAAAGATTTGGTCAAATCTGTTATTTAAAATAAAACAGAAAAGAAAACGGTTCAGATAGAAATACGCTTTCGGTGCAGAGGAGGCGTACTTGGGGCTTTACGCCTCCACTTAACCACGCGGGCGGCGCGGGGTGTCACTGACAGTGGGCCTGCCTGGCCCACTGGTCAGGTTTGACCAGTCGCCGCGCGTCGTCTCCCTCCTTTGCCCGAGCGGAGCGGGGCTCCGGCGATCGTCGCCGGCGTTTGGCTGCTCCTCGCGGGCCCCCAAGGGTGGGGATGGATCCGTAAGGTTGGGGTGGTCCTCCCGGTAGTCGTTGGGTTGGCGGGGACGGAGTGAGCGGCCGGCGGCGAGCTCCGCGGCGGAAGAAGGCTTCGGTGGCGAAGTGACTTTGTGGCGGCGTTGGCTCCCGATCAAAATCAAGTAGGGGAAAAGGCTCACGGGAGGATGTGGAAGCTCTTGGTGAAGAGAACGGAGAGGGGGAAATACTGGAGGTGCCGGATTGGCCGGGGCGGTGGCGGCGGCAGGAGTTGCCGGAGATGAGGAAGGAGGCCTCCCCGGGTCGAATGCGAGCTAGGGGAGTGCCATAGGGGTGGTCTGAGGTCGCGTGCGTGCTCAGAGGGGCTCGGGGTGTCCATTTATAGCGTGACGAGGTCGGTTCCGCGGCGGCCGTGGATAAGCTCTCCGGCGAACCGCCTCTCTGTGGCTAGGGCGACGTGGCGGCGACGAGCGCTAGGGGACGAAGCTGCGGATGAGCACGCACTGCTCACAGGGGCAGGTGGCGAGCCGGGGTGGCTTGGGCGGCGCTGCACGGCGCAGGGCTGTCGGGCGGCGGCGGCGACTAGCTCTTGGCTTGCCGGGCGTGGCGAGGAGTGGCTTGGCGCGTAGTGGTGAGAAGGGGAGTATGTGGCGAGGTTCTGCAGAGCGGGCCAAAGCCGTGGGGCCAGCGTGTCAGCTCAGGCGCGAGTCGTGCAATACGCGCGCTCTGCTCGTGCTCCGGGTGTGCACGGGACGTGTTCGACACTATGCCAGAGCATGCTAGAGGTCGCGGTCGAGGCTGGCAATTAACAGACCCAGGTTAGGAGCAACTGGAATCCTAGTGGACATGCTAGTATGATCCGAGGTGCAAGGTCACAATGCAAAGACAAAATCATGTCAAAACTGGCCATGCACACCAGGTGTTTGACAAAATGCTAAGGGCACTCAGGCAGGTCTTGGAATGGTCAAAAACTCCAGATGGAAGTCTCTGTGGATGAAAGAGAGAGTGGTGAGGTTATTTGGTCAAAAGCAGAAACTTGTTAGTGTAACTTTAGCAGAATTTCAATTCTGGACAGGAAATATATGACATTATTTCATGAACCAAAAATGATCCAAAAGGTGCATGCTCCTGGACTTAAGGGTTTAACATGGGGGACTACAAGTAGGAGAAAAGATCAAGGGTTAAAGAGCAAGTAAAAACATGGTTGCTGTACAAACCATCAAGTTGGTCCAGAATGAAGATGAGGTTGATTCACTCAAATTTTTCAAAGAACATAAATAGGTTTTTGCACAAAGTGAAACAATAGGCTCCTACTGACCTCCCCTAATTTTTGTAGAAGTTTTAAAGAAATATTTAAATAGGTTGTAGTGCAAAAAGCTCTCTGGACCAGAGATGAAAAATTGAGTGTAGGGCTCAAAATATTTCATGAATGAAATATATTTTAGCATAAAAGTGATTTAAAAACATCACATGACATCTCCAAATTTTTGTGGGAATTTTAAGTGAATTTATCAAATGGTTGTACTTCAAATATGGCCATTTAACCTAGAAAACCCTTTTCAAGAAAATAAAGATCAAGCAACCTAATTATTTAATTTGTTACACTGATAAAAGGAAAGTTTTTCTTGAGAGGTTAAACAAGTCCAACAACATTTTTGAAAAGTTTTCTCTCTGGGAAAAACTCATCATAACAGGGAAGGAAATGATTTAAACAAAATCAAAATGGAGCTCAAAAATTCAAAGTTTTAAATCCTGGCAAAATTTTATTCCATTAAGACAAGGCCAAAATTTTGGGGTGTCACAGTAAGTGCATCTGGTGTGAACCTTAGTTGGTTTTGGAGTATTGACGACAAACTTGGTTGAGGACTAATGTATTTGTGAAAATTGCAGGATAAACATAGGTAATAGTCCCATATTGATTCAGTTTACCTACCAGAGATGACCTCTAAAAATGTGTGAAGACATTGAAGACAATGATGGTTTGTGAAGATATTCACAGTGAAGATAATGACATGAGAAGACATTGAAGACTATGGAGTGCGAAGACATAGTTACTTCATAGTTTCCATTTCTTCTTTGTTGAGTCATAGCAACCACCGTACTGTTAAGTGGGGTCCAAGTTAACAAAGTCAGAGTGCGCGATGTGATGCTCAACCAAATCCTATGTCTTCGAGCTAACACAATGAGAGAAAATCGTATCCAGAGCTCTATGAGTCAGCTTTACTTGTAGCCCAGGTCAAGCTACCGCGTGTGTTTGAAATCTGACCGTTGGACACGTGTCAGTTCTTTAGTGACCCAGGGTCATTTTGGACAAATTAGGTCGGTTTGCCTCCTGGCTATAAATAGCCCACCCCATACACCAAAAATTGGTGGCTGCTTAGAGTTAGTGCACGACTTTTGTCATTTAAGAGCAACCCACCTCCAAAGCATTTGAGAGAGAGATCCTTGCGAGGACAAAGCCCAAAACACCCAGAGCCAAAGAGTGTTAGGCACCACTGAAGTCTTCCTGTCCACATGACCTGAAGACTTGTTACACTTGAGAACTATGAATCCTCCAGCCGGTTAGGCGTCGCGTTTTGTCTTCAAAGCCCTCATCTTTTCTACTGTTTGTCTTCAAAGCCCTCGTGTTTTGAAGACTTTCATAAAAATCGCCTATTCACACCCCCTCTAGTCGATAACTAGCACTTTCAGCATGGACTAGAAATGTGGACCCGTCAAAATGCTAAGGAAAAATATTGGCAAAAGCTCAAGACTCTTCATTTCTATTTTAGTGATCCAAGATAACATTGAGTCCATAGGAAAGCAAATACTATTAAAAGGGGATGAGGTGTTGCTTAATAGTCTAGTTGCTCAAAATGCTTAGTGATATGCTCCAAAGCCCTCAACCATTTTCTCAAATCCAAATATGTCCTAAACCTGAAGTTAAACTCGGCCCCACCGATTTGATCCATCTGGTGCCACCGAGTTCATTTGACATAGCCATAGCCAGAAACCCTAATCACTTCGGTCACACCGATAGGGATCTCAGTCTCACCGAGATGGGACTGCAAACTCTATGTTTCCCTTCATGATGTTTCGTCCTCACTGAATTGAGCGATCGGTCCCACCAAGTTCTCTGTGCAAACTCTCTATTTATCCTTCATAATGTTTTGGTATCAACGAAAGGAGCGATCGGTCCCACCAAGTTTTCCTAACCAACTCTCTGTTTGCTTATTACTAAAATCGGTCTCACTGAGTTGAAGTAATCAGTCAATCCGAAATTATGTTTTGCCCTAACCCTAGCTCATCGGTCCCACCGAGTTGATCATGTCGGTCCCACCGAAACTCCTAACGTTCACATTTTAAACTAAATCGGTCTGACCGAGTATATACATTTGGTCTGACCGAGTTGGCTCTTTTGTGTGTAATGGTTAGATTTTCTATGGAGGCTGTATATACCCCTCCACCCTCCTCTCCATTGGTGAGAGAGCCATCAGAACATGCCTACACTTCCGGCATTCATTTTCTGAGAAGAGAACCACCTACTCATGTGTTGAGATCAATACATTCCAATCCAACCACAAGAATCTTGATCTCTAGCCTTCCCCAAGTTGCTTTCCACTCAAATCATCTTTCCACCATACCCAAATCTATGTGAGAGAGTTGAGTGTTTGGGAGACTATCATTTGAAGCACAAGAGCAAGGAGTTCATCATCAACACACCATCTATTTACTTTTGGAGAGTGGTGTCTCCTAGATTGGTTAGGTGTCATTTGGGATCCTCCGTCAAGATTGTGGAGTTGAACCAAGTAGTTTGTAAGGGAAAGGAGATCGCCTACTTCGTGAAGATCTACCCAAGCGAGGAAAGTCCTTCGTGGGCGATGGCCATGGTGGGATAGACAAGGTTGCTTCTTCGTGGACCCTTCGTAGGTGGAGCCCTCCGTGGACTTGCGCAGCCGTTACCCTTCATGGGTTGATGTCTCCTTCAACGATATAGCACCACCTATCAGAACCATGCCAAAAAACTCTGTGTCTACATTGTGTTTGCCTTTCAAAACCCCCTCCCTTTACCTTCATATGCAATGATTTACATTCCGCTGCTATACTCTTAGAGTTGCATCTGTATGTTGATTGCTTGACTTTTACTAAGTTGTTAAAATTTGCCAAGATTTAAAATTGGGAAAAGGTTATATTTTTATTTGGTCAAGTAGTCTAATCACCCCCCTCTAGACCTACTTTCGATCCTACATGAGTCTATCATCCTTGTTCTAGCCCGACCTCTCTCTCGTTCCAATGTTGCCGACCAAAAATAGGATTATCTCATCATCCTTGTCGCATGGCCATGCTTATCTTGGTCGGATCAAACAAGGGCCCCAGTGTATATCTCTACTGACCGGAGGGGAAAATCCCATCTTGCTCAACCATGTCTTGCATCATGGGTTTGGAAAATCCCAAAACCTACCTTTGTAACTACCCAGTCACGAAGTAGCATTTGGTCGGTCGAAAGTAGGTCTGTCACCATCCCGAGTTCATGCGTCAGCTCATGTCTTAGGACATAGAACGTATGTTGTAATAGAGACTCACATATGACATATCACTGCGTCTCATAGGTAGGTCTGTCTGACTCGGAGCTTATCTTGACTCAGATTTGACTATGTCGAATCTGACCAAATCCTGACAAGTCCATATTATCCGGTTAGCATCCAATGCTACATGGGTAGTGAGACCAAGCCATCGACTGTGTCATATGCTAGTCTAGTCGGCTATGCGTCCACACAACCCTTTTGACTAGGGAACTTTTAGGATAGTCATCAAACAATGCATAGTCCCACAAACAAGTCACGCACTTGTTGATACACATCAGTGATAATTTCCAAGGAGTATCTATGACTTATTGATACACATCAGTGATAATGTCGAAGGAGTATCTTTATTCATAAACACATGGCAAATATCATCACACATGAT
Source organism: Triticum dicoccoides (assembly GCF_002162155.2). NCBI lineage: Eukaryota > Viridiplantae > Streptophyta > Magnoliopsida > Poales > Poaceae > Triticum > Triticum dicoccoides. Next base: position 194,641,847 of record NC_041386.1, read on the forward strand.
CGCCTCTAGGGCATATATCCAACAGGGTGCTGGGTCGGGAGCTTGTTCAGGGGGAACCTCTAGCCAACGGGGGTGGCCACATCGTCGATGGAGCTCCGAGTTTCATTCCCCTCCTAGGTGGTGACAACGAGGTCAACTCCCATACTCCCTCCTCCCTCTGTGCCCGGGTGAAAATCTTAGTTCCCTGTTTTGGAGGTGTCGCCTTGGGCATTGAGGTGGAGGGTGTGCACGGTGAGCACAAATGGTTCCTGGTGCCGGAGATGGTGCGGTGTGTCATCTACCACGTCGGTGATGGCGGGTCTCAGCGGCGTGGTGCTGTGGGGTCTCGACGATGGACGTGTGTTGGTGGACGCATAAAGTGTGGTGGCGCTACCTGGCGTCAATGGTAGTTGGGTATGGTAAGGTCAATGCATGGACATCTAACAAAGTTGGGATGGTAGAAGATGGCAACGATGGATTATGCAGTGTGCACATGCGGTGCATGCAATGTGTCTACCAGACCAGTTGGTGATGTCGGCTCGCCGTGAGGCGGCTTGGTGAGGCCACCAGATTAGACATTGTGCATTGGTCTGGCTAGGGCACATCATCAAGCTAGTAGGTGTAGCAAAATAGATCGATTGGAAGGTGGTTTTGGGTTGATCCATGTATTTGTTTTTTCAGACCATGTTGAATAATTTAATATAGATGGTTGGGTGCATCGCTCGATACAGAGGTTGGGAATTGCCCCCCTTTTTGAAAAAAACACCTGTCGCATAACTTTAACCTTAGGAGATATTATTTTCTTTCCATCAAAATTTATTGTTAGGATAATTCAATAAGCATATTCGATCATTTGAGGACCAATCAATCACATGAGGCACGAAACCAAGATTTGTTAACAAGATTCACCGAACATCGTCTACATCTTCGGGGCATGACTACAGATGCTCCTCCCCATGACACCGTCACGATACCATGTTGGCATAGATTACATTATGTGTCTACCCTCACATTATATATGAGGCCTAGGATAGAAGTGTCCTATTAGTACACATCTCCTATCTTATCTAGACACAATACACCTTAGAGTCCAACTGTAACCTACCTTGTATAATATGTTTGTCACAATTCCAACAAACTCCACCTTGGCGAATGTTCTCCGTCACCTTGAATCTGTTCATGCGCCAAAATTCCATGTAAATTGGACTTTAGTTATGCCATGAGTATTGCTGCTACTCCCAGACTCAATGTGGCTCCACCTGCAATGTGACTCCTAGATCCTTCTTGACCGCCTGTATGAAACTTGAAATAATTTCACCATTACTTCTAGTCATCCTGATTCAAATTAGTAGTTGTCTTACCAGGTGTCTCATCACTACAGCCTTTACCCGTTTCCATGTCACATGCTTACTGCATGCCTCACCGCTATTACCGCACACTTTCCCGGTCGAGTGTCAAGGGTTGCGAACCCACACCACTCAACCCCCCTTGTAGAGTACCATGAATCATCATCAATAGACGACGAGTTCCATGTTTCCAACGGACCATTGGACTATAGTCTGAACCACTCGCTTTTCCCGCTGAAATAGGCTTTGAATCTCCGTGCACTTAGACCCTAGCCCCTCCATTAGCACTATGTGAAGTCTTCACCAGACTCTAGCTGCACCTTCAACATGACTCCATGGGAGATAATAAGTCCATCCTCGTTCCCGTCAACTCTAAGCTCCCATGTGTACCGTATTGAATCAACCCTGCGCCATAGTCTTCTCGAAACCACACAAGCCGTCAGGCATGTGGAACGTGTTTCCGTGCCCAAAAGTCGCTCACCATCAGCATCACTCTCCTTGTTGTCGCTGATCCCACCATTGTCTTCTGTTTTGACACACATCCACGTTGATCTGTCAGACTGTCCAGGCCAACTGCCATTTGTGTCTGACCCAAGCTGAACTTTTCTGACTACAACCATCTGCAACTCCTCACCATCCTCATCATCTAGCTTAACTGACTTGACATCCCACAACGCCTTCAAGCAGCCCTATTGTGCCAACAAATTTTTCACACTTGTCAGTCATAACCCAAAATTTCCAATTCTGCCAAACTTCTCCACCTCAAACCTGGTATCCGCTGACTCTGTGAAAAATAATCAAGTAGTTTTCCCATGACCCCCAAGTACACGAAGCGTATACTAGTAGAAAATTGAACAAATAATATATTTGGTCTTAATGTGTGGTGGCTCTTTCTCAACCCCTAATGCTAGCTTTGCTTTGTTAGGGAATCTCCAACACCGACCCTCAAATCACCCGCACATGTTTAGAAGATGGTGTCCGTACGTGTTGTGCCATCCAACACGAGCCTGTATCGGTTTACCGAGCGGTCCGGGAGTGTTTTATCCCGGAAACCATAGACAAATATGGGGGGTCGCGGGTGTCCAGTCCGCTGCCACGCCCGTGTCTGACCATCCTAGCCCATCCAACAACCCCACCCGACTCACCCAGGCTTTCCTTCTGATGCACGCTCCTCTTCCCGCACTGCATCAATGCCGGCCTAGAGCATGTAGCTGCCGACATTGATGTCGTGATGTGACCGGATGCAGCTTCAATGCACATTCTTCAACATGGACGCAACTTCCCGAGGAACCAACTCCGTCAACTAGGCTGCATTAAAGCGGCTAATCGGCCCTTCGCATGGCCTGGCTGTGGCTATTTAAGTCATGCTTCGGCATCGTCCATATTGCAATATCTCCGCTTTTCCTCCTCCCGTCCCTGTCGCTCTTCCTCCGCAATGATACATCTCCAACATATCTACAATTTTTGATTGTTCCATCCTGTTACATTATCATTCCTGGATGTTTTAGAATCATTTTATAGCAACTTTATATTATTTTTTGGGACTAACCTATTGACATAGTTCCTAGTGCCAGTTGTTGTTTTTTGCTTATTTTTTACATCGCAAAAAATCAATACCAAATGGAGTCCAAACGCAGTGAAACTTTTTGAAGGTTTTTTCTGGACCAGAAGACACAACTTGGCCCAAAGTACCAAAGGGTTGCCCCAAGGGGGTCACAACACACCTAGGTGCTCTTGGTGGCTTAGGCGCGCCTTGCTGGGTTGTGCGCACCTCGGTGGCCTCCCCCACCGCCTCTTCGCCCTATAAATACCCAAATATTCTAGAAACCCTAGGGGAGTCAACGTAGCACAATTCTAGCCGCCGCATGTTCGAGAACAATGAGATCCAGTCAAGACACTATCACAAAGGGGTTCATCATCCTGATTGGTGACTCTTCGATGATACATGAGTAGTTTAGTGTAGACCTACAGGTTAGTAGTCAGTAGCTAGATGGTTCCTCTCTCTCTTTGGATTCTCAATACAATGGTCTCTTGAAGATCTATTTGATATAACTCTTTTTTATGGTGTGTTTGTTGGGATCTGATGAACTTTGAGTTTATGATCATATATATATATAGCCTCGTATTTCTTCTTCGAATCATTGGTTTAGTTAGGCCAATTAGATCGATTTTTCTTGTCATGGGAAGAGGTGCTTTGTGATGGGTTGGTCGTGCGGTGTTCTTTCCTAGTGACAGAAGGAGCAGTAAGTCACGCATGTATCGTTGCTATTAAGGATAACAAGATGGGGGCTATTCCTACATGAATATATCTCGTCTACATCATGTCATCATTCTTATTGCATTACTCTGTTTCTCCATGAACTTAATACACTAGAGGCATGCTGGATAGTGGTCGATGTGTGGAGTAATAGTAGTAGATGCAGACAAGATTCAGTCTACTAATCTTGGATGTGATGCCTATATAATGATCATTTCCTGGATATAGTCATAATTATTTGAGGTTCTATCAATTGCCCAACAGTAATTAGTTTACCCAGCGTATGCTATTTTCTCGAGAGAAGCCACTAGTGAAATCTACGGCCCTCGGGTCTATTCTTTATCATATTTGCTTTCCAATCTATTATTTTCCTTTGAGATCTATTTTTATTGGCTTTTATTTTTAGATCTATTAATCCAAAAACCCAAAAATATCTCACTGAATTTTATTTCCCTTTATTCTATTTGCACCAATCAATCTATCTATTTATCAATCTTTTACCGGAGAGGGATTGACAACCCCTCCTACACGTCGGGTTACAAGTATTTGTTATTTGTGTGCAGGAGCTGTTTATGTGGTGTTGCTTGGTTCTCCCAATGGTTCGATAAACTTGGGTTCATCACTGAGGGAAATACCTACCATAGTTGTGCTACATAATCCCTTCAGGGAAATACCGACGTAGTTCAAGCGATATCAAAAGGAGTTTATGGCACCATTGCTGGTGAGACATCAGCAACATCTGTCAGGTTCCTAATAAGAAATCTCATCTCCTTACAATTTACATTATTTGCCTTTTGCCTCTCGTTTTCATCTCGCCCACTTCACAAAAAATTGCCATTTTATTCGCCCTCTTTTTCGTTCACCATTTTCTCGTCAGATCTGTTCTTTGCTTGTGTGCCATGTGTCTTCTATTTGCTTGCATCTTCTCTTGCTAAAAATCTCTTGATATGGATCCTCATCCACTTGGTACTCTTTTCAAAAGATCCGATTATTATAAACCCATCAATAGTGAATCGAGTTCACAAGATTATCTTTATGAAGTTTTGCTTGAGATTTATGAATCTGATAATTGTGATGAAGTGTTAAACGAAGAAATTTATAAAGTGATTCATGATAGCTAATTGAATGAAAAGCATTATTTTTATTGATGATCCTTGTTTTGTTATGTCCACTACTTGTTGCAATGATCATGATTGGGGTGATAGTGATTATTATGATCTTAAAAATTTATTTAAACCTCATGATGAATATGCTTGTGATAATATGAAAAGTGGGTTTGGAAGAGTGTCGACTTTAGCTAAAATAATTAATCCCACATATTTGGAGAGTGTTCAATCTTATGATTTTTTAATAAAAGTGGGTTTGGAGAGGTCATGACTTTATTTGATGATAATCCCACTATTTTGGAAGAGTGTCAACTTTGCACGCATGTGGATCATGAAGAGAAAATTTTATATGATAGCTATATTGTTGATTTTGATTCTACATGTAATTATTATGAGAGAGAAAAATATGGTTGTAGAAATTTCCATGTTACTAAATTACCTCTCTTCATGTTGATATTGTCAATGCTTCATTCCCATTCCTTGCACATGCTAGTTTTTGCTAGTTTTGATAATTTGTTTGCTTATAAAATTCCTATGCATAGGAAGTATGTTATAATTAAAAGTGATTTTCACATGCTTCATGATGCTTTCCCTGTGTTTCAATTATTATCTTTCATGTGAGCATCATTGAAATCTTATGCCTATCTAGGGGCATAAAATGATAGCGCTTCTTGGGAGGCAACCTAATGAATAAAATTTATTTTTGCCTTTTTATTTCTGATCTTGAGTGTTTGCACAATTATTCTACTGTTATGATTGTTTTTATGTTTAGTTAATGTTTGTGCCAAGTAAAGCCTTTAGGATCATGTTTGGTGATGGCTGATTTGATGTTGTTGAGAAACAAAAACTTTGCGCTCTAGTAGCAGAATTTCGTAAAATCATAGAAGCGTGGTAAAATCAGGATTTTTGTAGACAAGATTGATATATAAATTGCCTATGTTTTCCTAATTGTTCATAATTTTTGGAGTCACAGAAGTATACGATTTTTTCAGATTTCTATAGACTGTTCTGTTTTGACATATTATGTTTTCTTTGCCTTGTGTGCTTATTTTGATGAATCTTTCGTTTGTATTGGAGGGTATAAGCAATGGTAAAGTCAGAATATAGTAGATATAATGCAAAAACAAAATATGAATGGGTTTGCAAGAGTACTTATATATGGTGGTGATTTGCTTTGGTATACTAACGCATCTCACGAAGGTTTTGTCAAGTTTTGGGTGAGATCGCAATGGATGAAGGAATTAGGAGTAAGAAGAGCCTAATCTTGGGGATGCCCCATGGCAGGAGAAACAAGCAACTAAGCTCGGGGATGCCCGAGTGGCATCACCTTTTTCTTCTAACGACCATCAATATTTTACTTGGAGCTATATTTTTATTCATCACATATCATGAGTTTTGCTTGAACCGTCTTGTATTATATGAGTATTTGCTTCTTTTGCTTTTTAGTTTGTGCCATTTATCCTTGCTGGACACACCTCTTCGAGAGAGCCAAAATTATGTTATGATTTGTTAGAATTTATCTTTATGCTTCACTTAAATTTTTTGAGCTATGGAATTGCTCTAGTGCTTCACTTATACTCCCTCCTTTCCTAAATATAAGTCTTTACGCTTCACTTATACTTCACTTATACACCTGCATTTGAAATGTCTAAAAAGACTTACGTTTAGGAACAGAGGGAGTATCTTTTTGAGCACGGTGTGGTTTAATATGTTTGAAGAAATGCTCTCATGCTTCTGTTAGATATATTTGAGAGTTAGATAAAATTTTGAAGAAATTCTCTCATGCTTCACTTATATTATTTTAGAGAAGAAAATTTTTATACTCCTGTTCTTCACTTAAATTTGTTTGAGCTTATCAAAAGAAACAAATGAAACTAGCACTACTAGGGAAAACCTTATACACAGAGGTAATGCGGCAGCGCTGGTCGGAACTAAGTGCTACAGATACTTAGTAGTAGCGCGTGTCAGATAAGACCGCTACAACTATAGCTGTTGTAGTAGAGCGTCTGCACAAAAAAGCGCTACTACTATAATTCCCACACTATTGCCAGTAGGCTAGGAATAGTAGTAGCGAGCCTGTGGGAAACACGCTATTGCTAAGTGCCTTGTAGCAGCTCATTTCTGTTGTAGAGCGCTACTACTAAGAAAGTGAAAATAAGTAGAAAAATAAATAGAAAGGTAAATGAAAATGAAAGAAATAGAAAATGGAGAAATGGAAAAAAGAAAATAAAAATAAAAATAAAAATAGTGGAGAAAGGCATATTAGTAGCGCTTGTTCTCACAAAGCGCTATAGCTACATTAGCAGTAGTGCGTTTTGTGTTCCTGCGCTATAACTAAGTTCCGTAGATAAATAGCTACTTCCTGTAGCAATAGCGTGTTTTGGATGAAAGCGCTATAACTAACTTAGCAGTAGCGTGTTTTTCCTACCAGCGCTATTGCTAGTTTGACTTAACCTCGCGCGGGCTCAAAATTTTGCTAAGTCCTTCCCCCTCCCCCTATTCCCCCAACTCTTATGTTGCCGCCGTCGGTCGTGCACACCCTCGACCTCACCGCCGCCGCCCGAGGCCGCCTCAACCTCACTGCCTCCGCCCGAGGTCGTCCTCAACATCTCTGCTGCCGCCCGAGGCCGCCCTCGACCTCACCATTGCCGCACTCGACCTCGCTGCCGCCGCCCGAGCCCACCCAGGACCGCCGCCGCCCAAACCGACCCGCCCTCGCTGCCGACCGTAAGGCTCTCCCTCTCCTCTCCCCTGCCCTCCTCTCTCTCTCTGGTAGGGCAATTCATATGTTGTTGCTTGACGATGTTTATATGAACCCTAGATTTGTTTAGGGCAGTAGGCATTTTTTAGCATTTAGGAAAAAAGATGAGCAATTTTTTTAGGAAATTAGCTAGGGCAAATTTTGATGAAAATGCCAAAACAGTAAATCCATTTAGCCTTAAGCTAATAGAGGGTACATAAATTATAGTAGCATTTAGCTTTTAATTAATAGAGGCTATAAACAAAAATTATTTAGCTATAAAAATTATTTAGAGTACGGACCTGAATCTGGTCTAAATTTCATTCAAATGAAATTTGAATTATTTACTATGGACCTGAATATTTTTGAAGAAATTGGGTGTAGGTACTAAGGTCTTGCTGTGGAAATTTTCGTGAGGTCAGAAGGGTTAGTTAAAATGGAGTTCCTTTGCAATTTCTAATAAGGTCAAGTATTTTTGGAATATTTTCTCTAAAACAATTTGGATGAAAAGAAAATAACATGTGTGTGTGTGTGTGAGGAATAGCTAGAATAGAATTTGGGTTCTCTCCTAAGCAGAGAAGTGTTTAGTGAGGTCATTTTGAAAAGGTTTGATTTTTAAAAAGGAAAAGAATTTAGGCAAGTTTTATTTTAAAGATGATTCCTTCCTAGACTTTTATCTTTAAACAAAAACAAAAGCATTTAGCTAAAAATAAAAATAGCAGCTATGGCATTTAGCTATGAACAAAAACCAGAATTGATGTTATATGATATATGTCAATGGTGTCATTTGCATATTCCGTATGATTATATCTTTTCATTGAAGTGGTCATGTTATATCTTTTCATTGAAGTTGTTCGATTGTGTCCAAGTGGCCTTTGTTGTTTCTAGGGAATGAAGTAGAGTGGCCTATGTTTTGCCGGAATGTTGATTCATTCCCGTTTCGGCAAATTTCATGTGCTTGATTTGGCCACTTTTTAGCAAAGGTCATGCCAAAAATTTTGGTGAATTTCGGCATGACTTATGCGACAAACTAGGACATATGGAGTGCTCAAGATTTGCCACACTGGGAATGAATCAACGTTCTAGCAAAACATAAGCCGTTTTTACGTCATTATCCATTTTATTAGGTCTAGAATTAATTGACTAGACTTAATCATAGGAAACATGGCTAGCAACGATGAGGGACAGGGTTCTGGTGATTGCGACGACGTCTACCTGGCGGCAGACAAATATTTGAACCTGGTCGACGATCAACGGTTGTTGTTGAAGGGCCCACCCGTCACATCGGAGACTAAGACCGACATCGAGACCGACGCTGAGACTGAGACCCGTGCCGAGACTGGCGGAGCCGGTATTGAACCAAAACCAAAGAGGCAACGGTGCCCGAACCAGCTCATCACTACTAGAGTGGTGGTCATGGAGGTGGACAACGGCAATTTTGAGCCAAAAGAGCCAGCGGAAGCGCGCGCGTGCTACGGCAATCAAATAGGCTGCAAACTACGGGCTTGCGCCACCATCAACAATGTCAAACTACGGAAGATACTAGAAGAAGATAAAATGTGAAGCAGTCCCTCCTAACGAAGCTGCACCAGGTGTTCTTGTTCCCGGGCCGTGATGAAAGAAAATATAAAAATCGACATAAAGACCCGACAATGAAGAAGATAAATAGATGCGCCATGGTCAAGTTTAGCGGCGCGTTGCCCGCCTGGAAAGTAAGGGTGAAAGCAAGGATCATCAACAAAAAGGAGCCCTACTCTGATATTGTAAAGGATAATCCGACAATAACGGAAGAGCAGTTTGAAATATTCAAGGCGGCTTGCGTTAAGCTGCCAAGAAAAGTCGGAGTACATGAAGGGTCTTCAAGAGAGGAACATGGGGTGCCACCACCTCGAAAGACGTGGTTATGCGGGGAGGAGGTCCATATGGGACAAGGAGGATGCGGAACGCGAAAGTCTTGGCATCGCAGACCCCTTGGCGTAGTTCAGCATCCCACAGGAGTGTGACGTCCTCAGGGCCCGGTACCATTGGGATCCAGTCAAGAAGGTGTTCGAGACGGACCCGGTCACGATGGAGTTCATGAGACTGCTGGTAATTTTTAATTTACCCCCTAATTTTAGCTTCTAATCAATTCAACTTCACGTTTAGTTATATTTGTAAATATCCTTGTTCCTTTTGCAGAGAGAGCAGCACAGGATTGCGGTCGAAAGCGACTCACCATCTAAGGCATTGGCGAGGCCCAAGTGGGACACCCCATTCAACTGGGCCTTGAACATATTGAAAGGACTCTCGATGGACACTTAGTCGTCGTATGGACGCGTGCACGGCGTCGAAGACGGCGCCACATGGAAGAAGTACTACCATGAGACCATGAAGGATAGAAAGGAAAGACAGATGTTAACTGAAGAAAACATCGACAAGAAGGTTGAGATTGCGGTTGAGAAGAAATCAGGTGAGACAGTCAAAGCAGCGGTACCTGCCGCAAAATGGGAGATGGCAGCTACGTGTGGTGTCTTGGTTCCGGCTATCGTCAGTTGGAGCAGGCAAAATCCAAATAAAGATGGAGTGGACTTTCCCCTTGCCAACTTCTTTGGGAGCAGCTTGACTAGCGTTGCACCAGCACCTGCTCCCGCACCTGCCACTACAAAAAAAAAGACACATACGTGACATTTTGGGCCAAACAATTTTTTTTCTGTCATACACATGACACTTCTATGAAGATAATTGTGACAAAACCCAGTATCATCATAGATGTGGTGGGCTCCTACTTCTATGACAAAAAATCATAACATAAAATGGGCTTTTCGTCCTGGGCGAGCCCGAGATGCAGCTGCATGACATTCTTTGGGCCGTCCATGATGGAAAAAACCATGGTAGAAGCGATGGCAAGGAAAATTTTGGGGAGTTCCAGGTTATGGTGGGAGGATGGGGGCCGAGCGATGTGCGTTTCTCTCGTACACGTATGTGCGTGTGTGCGAGGCGTTGGCTCTAACTGAACCCGAGCGAGGCGTTGGGCTCTAACTAAACCCGAGCGATTGCACTACAGGCTACGTGTTACTGAACCCGTGCGATCGATCGATGGCTGTTAACTGAACCCGATCGAGCGATTCCTTCGCTACTGCTGCTAACTAAAGTTGATCGATTGGATGAACAGTGAGCGTTC